>NC_041223.1:43159074-43209576 GCF_002837175.3 Physeter macrocephalus
AACCCATGTCCCCTGCATCGGCAGGCGGACTCTCAACCACTGCGCCACCAGGGAAGCCCTACACACTATTATTTTAAACAAAAATGTAATCATATCATCTATGCTATTATGACCCTGATATTTTTTACTTAGCAACACAATGTAAACATTTCCTCCGTGACCCCAAATATAGATCACATTCATTTTTAATTACTGCATGTATTACATTGAATAGATGTACAATACTAACGAAATCCCTGTTGAAGGGTGTTTTAGAACCTTTCTATTTTTTTGCTGTTACGAGTACCTCAGTCATGAACATACTAACGCATATATCTTTTCACACATGTCTAATTAACATAAAGTAATTCCCAAAAATGGAATGGGCCAAAAGGTATCCATATTTACATTTGAAGTGTAGTGCCAAATTACTCCCCAGAATGCTGTACCAATTTACCAGAACACTGAAGATAATCAACATCGATCTTCTTAATCTTTGCTAATCTCATAGGTGAAAAATAGCTCATTGTTTTCTTAATAACATTTATTATTTAGTAGCCAGGTTAAATGCTGTTTCAGATGTTGACAGATTGTATCTCTTCATTTATTTTTCCTCTCGTGAATTATCTGTACCCATCCTTTGCCCGTTTTTCTCTGGTTTGTAAGTGTCTGTTACATTGAGGATATGTACCTGTTTGGTACATATATTATAACGTTATTTGCTAGTATGTCATCTGTGTCTTATTTTTTCTTTTCCTTTTTCTTTCTCTTCTTATTTTATTTTATTAAACTAACCAAATCCATTTATCACCTCTTTCAGAGTTCTGGTTTGGGCGTTATTCCTAACAAATTTCTCTCTACCCAACTCTACGTAGATATTCTCCTGAACTTTCTTCTGGTAATTTTGTAAATCCTTACACTTTCAAGTTTTCTATTAGTAAGTAATGTAAAAAATAGACATTTTCTCCCCAGCCCATTCCTTAATCTCATCTTATTCCCCAACCATACTGAATTACCTGTGATGGAGAAAAGTTATGAAGAAAACACACTCTTTATATTTCCAAATGGTCATTTTGATGCAACTGCATCAAGTTGTCTGCTTTAATGGTCTTCCCTCCATCAGAAATGCCCCTGAATGGTCAGACTTTCCGTTTGGGGTTCATGGAAGCCCTGCCTCTACCTACAATAGGAATCTGAGCCGGGAAGCAGTGTCCTTTCTGCCTCTAGCCTGCGAACCTCAGGCCACCCACCTGGGCACGAGCTATGGACAATGGAAAGTGGACAAAATAAGTTCCAAACCGCAGCAGCTGTCCTAGGCATTTTTCCTGCTCACCCCCATCCGAGCTCCACATTCACCTTTCCTTCTACCCAGTTACCCAGGCTTCCTAGCTCTGTACCTACATTTACAAGTTATACACTCTGCTTTTCCCTTCTGTTGTTTTTTTTAAAACACCTTTATTGAGGTATAATTTACAGACCCCAAAACTCACTCATTTTTAATATACATTGCAATGGTTTTTAGTAAATTTACTGTGTTGTGCCACTATCACCACAATCCAGTTTTAGGACATTGCATCACCCCACTAAGATCTTTTCTGTCCATTTACAATTAATCCCCAACCCCAGGCAACCACTAATCTACTTTCTGTCTCTATAGAGTTGCCTTTTCTGGACAGATCAGATAAATGGAATCATGTACCCCTCTAGTTTTGACATTGCCTCTTATCTCCAATGAGAAATTCCAGATTGAACTTCAGCTGTGTGGAAACTGACCAGCTAGACATAGGTTCACAAAACTGGTAAATGACAGAGCTCTGACTCAGATCCAAGTCTTGTGATTCCAAATTCTTTCCACTGCCTCCTGCTTTCCTGATCTGGATACACTTTCAATGGTGAATGGAAAATTTTAGTAATGGCCATTTTAAAAAGCCTCAAAGATCACTGGCCTTCTGAGTCTGGACACAGCTCCTGACTCTTCTCAGCCACCAGAGGGTGCCCCAAAGATCTGTCTTTGAATTGGCTTTAGCTTGTCACAGTTGGGCATCTTAGGAAAAATTATGTGAATTGTGACCTGAGTGGGATCTTTCTGGGTGGTATTTTTCTTACAGTACTTTCCCTCTCTGGGTAACTGCAAACAGCAATGGAGAATAAAAGCTAGAAATGTGTTTGGCGCACATTGAAAGTTTTCTTTCAGGCTTCTCATACCAAGATTTCTTTTTTAAATACAATAAAAAGGGAAACTACAGATTTGATTTGGGAAGCTGGTGAAGTGTTCTTAAGTTATAACAATCCAGCATGACAGGTATCAATTAGTCATAATATTAAGGTGATTTTGTTAATCTTTTGCATTTTTACATAACTAAATTGATTCTTTGAGGGAAGGGAACTGGAAACATGTTTTTAAATTGTTACTCTGGGCTTCCCTGGTGGCACAGTGGTTAAGAATCCGCCTGCCAATGCAGGGGACATGGGTTCGAGCCCTGGTCTGGGAAGATCCCACATGCCCCGGAGCAACTAAGCCCGTGCACCACAACTACTGAGCCTGCGCTCTAGAGCCCACGAGCCACAACTACTGAGCCCGCGTGCCAAAACTACTGAAGCCTGCGCGCCTAGAGCCCGTGCTCCGCAACAAGAGAAGCCACTGCAACGAGAAGCCGGCGCACCGCAGTGAAGAGTAGCCCCCGCTCTCTGCAACTAGAGAAAGCCCGTGCAGCAATGAAGACCCAATGCAGCCAAAAAAATAAAATAATAAAATATATAAATATATAAATGCAGTATCTGTGTAGCTAGAATTAACTGGATAATAATTCAATATGATAATTGAATTTATCTTTGAGAAATAATTTTATTGTGACATATCACCAGCTATCTGGACAAAAATGGCTGAACTCAGTTGTCGATTTAGCCTTTAAGAGGAGTCTCCAGAATCCAGCGGGCATATGTGCCTCTTGGCCTCCCCCAACTGAATACCTCCTATACTCCCCTTCATTCTGGACAGAAGGATGGATGGATGGATGGATAGATGGATGGATGGATGGGAGCTGATCAACAGCCAGGATGGGAGCTCCTGGGAGGATCTTCAGGGGAGCTTAATGATGACTGTGCTGAGCACCACACCTGCCTGTTGTCAAAGTCACTGGAGCCGTATGTCTGGTGGTGCTATGTCCCTGTCCCCACCATGAACTGCATGCTCCCCAGAATCTGGGCTACAGCCATGGAACCAGGATTAGACTGGAGCCACAAGACAGGTTTTAGGACTGCATCTTCCCATACCTAGCTGTGTGTCACTTATCCTTTCTGTATCTCATTTTAGAAAGTCTGTAAAATGGCAATACTATTTGCCTTAATCACCCTCTACCTTACAGGGTGGTTTCAAGGAATGAATGGCAAGAAAAGAATGCTGGACAAATGTAAAGTATGATTATTATAACACTGTGCCTGTGTGAGAAAGAGAGAAATAGATGCCGAAGCAAAGGTTGAGGACGGAGAGAGAGAAGAAGGAAACTAGGAGAGGGAGAAAAGAAACCACAGTTCCATAGGCACAACTCTTCCTGCAGTCACACGAAGACACCTTTCCCTATCTTTAGTCTAGTCACCCTCCTCTGAAAAATAGAAAATAATCCATTCCTGTGTTAGGAGATAATTTTACCAATATTTTTCAAGCACCAGAAGTTCAAAAACATTTTAATGTTTTTCCAGGAGAATTAATTTGCTTTTAAAATATAAATGTCCCAATTAAATCCTGGTATGGGACAGTGCCAGTCAAAACCTTCATTAACTGGAATGAGAGGTTGAGAACTGACTCACAAGTGAGAAGATGTGTCTTTTACCCCTATCCTTCTCTTGACAACTAAGCCATTTGTGAAAACCCTGCCTTTAAGTGATGACATTGAAAGGAGGGTGCTTAGAATTTCAGAAAATGGCAAACCTTCCGAGTACTTTCAAAGCATCTAATTCTATGCAATAAATTAATATGCTAATAAGGGAACACAGCATTCTGGTCACCTTAGTAGGGTCCCTCCTACCTAAGGAAGGCAGCATTTTATCGGTTTCTATCTCCAAATGGCAGCCTGTTAAAACCTGGGCCACCTGATACTCTCCGACTAGAAAATATTGTCTATATAAATTGATGAAACTGTGAAGTTGAAATAGCACTTTTTTTTAATCATGCTAAAACACACACAACATAAAATTTACCATTTTTAAGTGTATGATTCATTGGCATTAAGTACACTCAGTGTTGTGTAAACATCACCGCTAGCCATTTACAGGACTGTTTTGTCATCCCAAACAAACTCTGTACCATTAAACAATAACTCCCTATTCCCCACCAGTCCCTGGTAACCATGATATATCACTTTTATATTCATTTAGTATGTCTGGGGATGAGAAAGTCATTTTACAAAAAGGAAAAGTAGGGGAGTTAAAAAATGGCAAAACTCTGCAGAAGTCATTATAGTGAAAATCATGAATCTGTCCATCTTTTCCTAACACAGAATGAACATCAGAATCGGCCTGTGATGGGAAATGCTGCTGCACACAGACAGTAAAGATGACACCCAGTCCTAGATGTGTTTGCTGAGCACCGAGGACGCTCCCACAAAGTAAGGAAGTTGCAGAATCTCCTGAGAAAGCAGAGAGGGCTCAGGCAAGGCTGGTAGGTGTGGGCGTCTGCCTGGGGTCAGCAGTGCGGCAAGGCCATGGTCTCAACCTAAAACTTCACGCTAATTATCTGAACTCTGACCATTTTTCCAAAGCTAAAAATTTAATTGCTACCAAAAGGGACATTATTCTATAGTTTGAAACACCTACACAATTACCTCTTAAATAAAATTCAACCTCTAAACCGACCACAATTCATACTTTTTAAAAAGCACATAAAGAAAAACGTTAATGAAGATATTAATGATCTATCGTAAATCTGGACTCACAAAGTCTCTTCTTTTGTGCTTTATTTACAGTCTTAGGCACTTAATCTAACTGGCCCCTTTCCAAGACCCAGCTTCTTCTGAAAGCACATGGATTTCCTTGTGAAGGAAATACTTACACTTAAAGCCTTTCTAGGCTCCCTTCCCCCAAGGCATTTTGCTAATGTGTACCAGAACAATCTTGAAAGGAGAAAAAAGGAAAAAGAGAATGCTTTGTGTAGAAAAGAGTCTGCCTTTGGGCACATCTAGCACAACTGCCTCCTATCCTCTTAATCTGCAACCTGGTTAAGAGAACCAGAAATAATTTATTGTGAGTGGTGGTTTCTATAATAACAGCTAACATTCATTTGAACACTTGCTATGTGCCAGGCACTATGCTACATTCTAAGGATAATCTCATTTGATCGGCACAACTACCCAATAAGATAGGAATCATTTGTATGAATATTGCATATATTGAGGAAACTGAGGTTTTAAAGACTTTAAGCAACTTGACCAGATTCACACAGCAAATCTGTGGTTGAGCCAGAATTTGAACCCTAACTAATCTGACTCCGGGAGCCCCACCATGACACTGATCCGACTCATGCAAAATCTCTAGGAGATGTTAACTTATAGTGTACAGGTGAGAAAACTGGAGATTAGAGTAGTTAATTGATCGGCCCAAGGTTGCTGCTATTATGTGATTGAACAGAGAATCAGGCCTGGTGTTTTGGGCCCTCAGGCCCTTGTTCTTTCCAGTAAACACACATGTCCCATTCCCTGAGGCCACTTTAAAAACAGAAGGGAAACTGAACTGATGTACAACAGGAGTAGTTGAGTGGCAGCTTATCCCTCCCACTGACCTTGTATTTCTAGGAAGTCTCCAGGGTCTGATAGACCTTTGCACACATTCCCCGCCTGCCTGCAGCCTCCTGAAGCCACTTGACACAAATTAGGTGATCAAGGTTCAGTTACTGAAGGAGATGAAAATAATACAAATTGTAATGTTTGTTTACACGCTGTCTGGCTCTGATAGGAACCACCAACCAACAGGTGTTCCCCGTCCACGTGAAAGATCAGAGAACATGTGAGAATAAATTTACAAGTGTTGTATGGAATGTTTTAAGTGCTTTACCCTTAAGCATTTGTTTCTCTCAGGCAAAGCAACTCCATCCAAAGACCTACACTGTAATTTAGGACAGGAGGGTCTCTTTACCCTCCATGAAATTCTTTCAAACTTACTTTCCAAACCAAACTGTGATGCCGAATTTTGACTGAGAAAAAATCTACAAATATGTATACATATATCTATATATAATATAGATATATCCCAGGATGTTAATTTTTATCTATGCGACTGTTAGGAGAAAAGAATGGTTATAATCATTGAAAATGAACATTACTCTCAGGGAGCCGGTCAATTAATAATTATGGAAAACCTGTGTTCAGTAAATTTTAAAGATAGTCTATGGTGATACCATTTAAAATGAGCAACTACTTTGGCAAACATGAACAATTTATGCTTATCTGTCTGTTTTTTAAAAATTAATTTTCTTGGGAATTCCCTGGCGGTCCAGTAGTTAGGACTTGGCACTTTCACTGCCCTGGGCCCGCGTTCAATCCCTGGTTGGGGAACTAAAATCCTGCAAGCCACACGGAGCGGCCAAAAAAAAAAATTATTTTTCTTTTCTTTAATTTTTTAATTGAGATATAATTGACATATACTATTATATTAGTTTCAGGTGTACAATATAATGATTTGATATATGTATATACTGTGAAATGATCTCCACACTAAATAAGTCTATTTAACATCCACATCACCACACATAGTTACAAAAATTTTTTTCTGTCAACGAGAACTTTTAAGAAATACTCTTCTTTGCAACTTTCAAATACACAATACAGTAGCTCTTGTTTCAGACTGAGATTTAAAGGCCAAGAACAGGATGTTGAGAAAGCAAGTTGACTGCCCAAACTAGATTAGAAAAAATAATTCCAGAACAGGGACCTGCAGAGCTTCTCTCTTTCTCTGGTTAGCAGGGGCAAGAAAAGACAGCTAGGATACCTGAAGCTTAGAACTCAGTAAGGCAACCAGAGCTTTCCTTTGAAGGAGCAGTAAACAGACAGCAGGTGAAAGTATGTCCGTATCAGAAACTGCTGTAAGGAAATGCCTTCTCATTACGCATGTCACCTAAGCCAGGCGTTTCCAATTGCCTTTCCCCTGAAAGTTTCCGCTGGTCTTATTCAGAAAGCCATTCCCTCTGGGGTAAGAGGGAAATAAAGACACCTAGAAGTGGGTCAGAAAACTGCCTCAGCCTACTTGCTTCGTGTGGCCATTCTTTTGTTTTCTGGTTTATCTTCATCTTTTCCTGCCCCTCCCTTTCTTTTAGACTCTATTTTTTTGAGAACCACAGAGCTATTTGTATTTTTAATTGAGCTATAGTTGATTTACAATACTATATTAGTTTCAGGTGTACAACATAGTGATTCAATATTTTTATAGATTATACTTCATTTAAAGTTATAAAATATTGGCTATATTCCCCATTCTGTACATTACATCCTTGTAGCTTATTTATTTTATACGTAGTAGTCCGTACTTCTTAATCCCATACCTCTATTTTACTCCTTCCCACTTCTCTCTCCTCAGTGGTAACCACTGGTTTGTTCTCTATACCTGTGAGCATGTTTCTGTTTTGTTCTATTCGTTCATTTGTTTTCTTTTTTAGATTCCACATATAAGTGATAACATACAGTGTTTGTCTTTCTCTGATTTATTTCACAAGCATAATTACCTCCAGGTCCATATCCATGTTTGTGCTCTTGAAACTGCTCACTCGGACATCACCCATGATGTTGTCTCCATCTCATTCTTTCTCTTTGACATTCTGCTCTATTTGACTGCGCTGATCACTGTTTTATTCTGCAGTGCAGGTAGAACCCCAAAGCATCTGCCAGGAAGCTCCTTCCCAAATGAGAAGGGGCCAAAGGCTGGCCTTTAGAGAGAATACCAGAGGTCAGTGTGGTCAAGGTCAAGGCCAGGAATTCAGATGGTTGGAATAGAGAAAGTGGGAAGGACAAGTGGAAAGTTGGAAATAACAGAGCTCAGACTCACTGGAGACACACATGCACTGGGATAAGTCAGCGCCCGAAGTGGAGTAACTAGGAACAAGAGGGAGTCTTGTGCCAGCTGTTGTGCATAGTGTGGGTGGGGATGCAGGCAGAGTGGGGCTGTAAATGAGACTCCTACAAAAAGGCCCATAACTCTAGCCCATAGGGCCAAAGGGCTTTGGAGGTAGAGGCTGAGGCTCTGGGTCCATCACTCTGGTTCATAGGATGATGGAAGCCCTGCTGAGCAGGACACAGGGGTTCAGTTCTACTGCCTAATCCTGCCCACCAGAACTTACCTTTCAGATTCTGTACATTATATTCATTATTGTCTCATCCTACCCCTTTGACCTTTGGCCTTCTTTATCTTCATCATCTCTCTTCATCCTAACTTCATCTTTTTTTCTCTGTAGATCCTCTCTTCCTTCAGCATCCCCGCCTTCCTTGTTCACTTTGTTCTGGGGTGTCTACATTCCAATTCTCTGGCTTGAACAGCCTCCCAGACCTTGCTTGTGAATATCCCACTGTCACTTTATGGGCTCATCCTGGACAGTCAGCTCTCACAGCAGAAACTTCTAACAAGAGTGCCACAGTTGGACTGAACTAGAACACTCTCCTCCCAACCTTTGGATTCAAGGGATGGGGTTTTTCTGGTCCATGTTCTGGAGGCTCATGGTCCTTTTAACCCAGAATACAATCACTATATTGGAGTCAGCACTGTTCTTAAGGGATCCTATCTGCCAGGGAATTGCTAGACCTTGTAGTCACTCGCGCTGAGGAGGCAGAGTAGGGCCACTCAGTTCTGGGACCTCTGCAGGTGGCCGAGGTCACTTACCCAGCAGTTCCTGCCCGCTAGGTTGCGAAGAGCACTTTATTTCTTTGATCCTCTACTTCCTGAACTGACAATCGGGGCATTCACAGATTGATCAGTTCTCATTTACCCAAAATCCCCTGACCCCTTCTTGTTTACCTAACATGGGACTTTGGAATTTCTTTGTCCCCTTCTGGCACAACTCATTTCTGCATAATTCTTTCAGCACAGAGATCTAAAAAGGTTTTACAAATTTTCACTTTGAAATCTATGCAAGAAATATTACTCTTAAGACACTTGGAAAAATCTTCCAGAAAGAGTGAAATATTAATTATATCGGCTATTTATGTGGCCTTCAATGTAGAATGAAGACTGCCTAGTACAAACAGTGCTTTTTCCCATGTCTTTTCTTTTTCAATAAACTTGAATTCCCTTGTAGCTTCTCTTTTTTTTTGGCCTCACTGCGTGGCACATGGGATCTCAGTTCCCAGCCCAGGGATCGAACCCACACCCCCTGCAGTGGAAGTACGGAGTCTTAACTGCTGGATTGCCAGATAAGTCCCCCCTTGTAGCTTCTTTTTTTTTTTAATTAACTAATTTTTAAATTTTAGGTTTATTTAATTTATCTATCCTCCCCCCTTATTATTTTATTTTATTTTTTTGGCTGCTTTGGGTCTCCGTTGCTGCGTGCAGGCTTCTCTGTAGCTGCGGCAAGCAGTGGCTACTCTTCGTTGCAGTGCGCCGGCTTCTCATTGCGGTGGCTTCTCTTGTTGTGGAGCACGGGCTCTAGGTACGCGGGCTTTTCAGTACTTGCGGCGTGCAGGCTCAGTAGTTGTGGCACATGGGCTTAGTTGCTCCATGGCATGTGAGTGTAGACATCTATTCAAGATCCTGTTTTCATTTGCTTTGGATATATACCCAGAAGTGGAATTCCTGAATCATATGGTAGTTTTTTGGGTTTTTTTATAAATTTATTTTATTTATTTATTTTTGGCTGCGTTAGGTCTTTGTTGAGCAGGCTTTCTCTAGTTGCGGCGAATGGAGGCTACTCTTCATTGCGGTGCACGGGCTTCTCATTGCAGTGGCTTCTCTTGCGGAGCATGGGTTCTAGGTGCACGGGCTTCAGTAGTTGTGGCTCACGGGCTCAGTAGTTGTGGCTCGCGGGCTGTAGAACACAGGCTCAGTAGTTGTGGGTACAGGCTTAGTTGCTCCGCAGCATGTGGGATCTTCCCAGACCAGGGCTTGAACCCGTGTCCCCTGCATTGGCAGGCAGATTCTTAACCACTGCGCCACCAGGGAAGCCCCATATGGTAGTTTTATTTTTAAATTTTTGGGGAACCTCCATACTTTTTTCCCCAGTGGGTGCACCAATTTACATTCCCACCAACAGTGCACAAATGTTCCCTTTTCTCCACATCCTCACCATTTGTTATCTCTGTCTTCTTGATGATAGTCATTCTAAAAGGTATGTGGTGAGATCTCATCGTGGTTTTGATTTGCATTTCCCTGCTAATTAGTGATGTTGAGCACCCTTTCATGTATTTGTTGGCCATTTGTATGTCTTCTTTGGAAAAATCTCTATTCAGGTCCTCTGCCCATTTTTAAATCAGGTTTGTTTTTTTTTTACTATAGAGTTGTATGAGTTCTTTATATATTTTGGATATTAGCACCTTATCAGTCAACACTTGGTATTATCAGCCTTCTTTTGTTTTTGCCAAAATGATGTGTATGAAATGGTAATTTTTTTCTGTTAACTTGGGATTTTCAACATTTTGTCATGTTGGGCTTTCAGTTCACTTGGAATTTATTTTTATCTGTGGTGTGTGGTCAGGATTCAATTTATCCCTCCTCCTCCCACAAGGTAATTTTCTTGTTTAATATTGAGATGACCTCTTTCTTGACTATCTGGGTAGAACTTATTTTTAAAAGTATTTGGGCCTGGTGTTTCTTTTTGAGATACGTATATTATAAACTATATATGTATGCATACATACATTCACATACATACATACATACATGTATACATAAGATATTTTTGTATATTATGTAGACTAGATATCGATTATACATGTATCTATATTATGGATAAATTACATTTTTCTAAGAATTTGTCTACTCCATCTAAGTTTGAATACTCAGCATTAAGTTTTTCATTGTAAATATTTTCAGTTTTTTTATCTGCTATGTCCTTTTCATTGCAAACTCTATTTCTACTTTCTCTCTTTTTTCTTTTTTTTTTTTTTTTTTTTGCGGTACGTGGGCCTCTCACTGTTGTGGCCTCTCCTGTTGTGGAGCACAGGCTCCGGATGCACAGGCTCTGCAGCCATGGCTCACGGGCCCAGCCGCGCCACGTCATGTGGGATCTTCCCGGACCGGGGCACGAACCCGTATCCCCTGCATCGGCAGGCGGACTCTCAACCACTGTGCCACCAGGGAAGCCCTCTCTCTTTTTTCTTAATAAATATTGCCAGGGATTTGTCTACATTATTAGTCCTTTTAAAGAAACAGCTTTGGTTGTATTGATTATCTTTATTGTATCTTTGTTTTCTGTTTTCTTAGTTTTTGCTCATATCTTTGTTAGTTCTTTCCTCCTGTTTTCTCAGGGTATATTTTGATGCTAACTTCTCGAATGGGAAATTTAATTCATTAATTATCTGTGTTTTCTTCTAATACAGGAGCTGAGAAAGCGAGTGCTTTTTGCCTCCACCCCTGCCCATTTTCCTGCCACGGGCCCCAACTCCATGTTTCCAGGACTCACTCATGACCTTCTGTACTGACAGCCCCACAGGGGAAGCTGAAGCCAGACTATAACCCAGAGAGTCTGTTCAGCTGATCTTCTCCAAGGAGCGGCAAACTGTCTTCTCCATACACAGCTAGGCTCACGTTTTAAAGTCCAAAACCGAAATCCAGGTTTGTCAAAAGTGAACACTGTATTAAGATACACACACACACACACACACACACACATATATATCTACCTATATATGTGTGTGTGTGTATGTATGTATCTACCTATATATGTATGTGTGTGTATATATGTGAAAAAATCATAAAGAAAAGCAAAAGAATGATTAGTTCAAAGGTCAGTACAGCTGTTCCCTCTGGGAATAAGGGAGGAGACTATGTAAAAGATGCAGGGAGATTAATTGATAGAACAAGTGATTAAATATAAGAGGTAACAGAATCAAGGCCAAAATGAAAGAGTTAATCTTTGAGATAAGCAGGGAAACTTTATTTTCTATAAATAATGATGGGAAGGATGTCGTTTAAAGTTGGGAATGTGAGGGAGAAGATTGAAGAACTTTGCATCAGTCATTTCAGGAAAGTGGAATAAAGGTCATCTGCTAAGAGGCCAGGGAGCAATGGGGGGTTGGGTGTCAGGCTCCAGTGTCTGGAACATTTTCTTGCTCAATACATGTGGGTTGAATAAATGCTGAATAAGAGTTTTTAAAATATTGGAATAAACACTGTTGGTTATTTGCTAGGAAGTAAACCATGAAAGAATATAAGAAGAAAAGAATACTTGGACAGCTCTGCAGGTTCAAGTGAGGTTAGGTAGCATGAAACTATTGTAGTAAAGCCAACTGGCAACCCAAGAGCTCTGGAGAAGAAAGAAAATGGTAGGCTTGGGAAGGAAGGAGTAACAAAAGGGACGCATTGTAGGGGGTTAGTATAAGCATAATAGAGATAGCCAGTCATGGGACCAGGCTGGCTAACAAGCGAAATGAAGCAAGGAGGGAAATGAAACCAGGCAGGGAGGAAGAGAAGGGTTGAGGGACTAAGGTCCCCTCCACTGAAGTTTCTCTACTGGCTCGTTCCCATCACCGTACAAACTTGCCGTTATTTCTCTCACCTTTAAACCAAACAAAACAAAGCCCTACTCTTAACCTCAATTCCCCTGTCGGCTTCCGCCCCATTTCTCTGCTCTACTTTGCAGAGGACGTCCTTAAAAGAGTCCCTTATACTCACTGTCTCAAATTTCCCTCCTCCCGTTCTCTCCTAAACCCACTCCAATGAGGCTTCACTTCACGGACCTCCACTGAAACCACGCCGGTCAAGGTCACCAGTGACCTCCATTTTGCTAAATAGAGTGATCAATTCTCAGTTCTCATTTTACCAGAGCTCTCAGCAGCACTAGATACAGCTGATCACTTCCTCCTGCCTAACACAATTTCTTCACTTGGCTTCTAGGGCACCATACCCTTGGCTTTTCTCCTTTGTCTCTGGCTGCTCATTCCAAACTCTTTTTTGTTGGTCCTCCTCTTTCCCCTGACCTTTTAACCCTGGAGTATCTTAACGCTGAATCCTTGTTCTTTGTCTCTTCACTGTCTATACTCACTCCTTGGCATTACTATCTTGTTCTAAGCCTTTAAATGCCATCTGCGCCTTCCAAATCTATATCTCCAGGCCAGAACAGTCTCCGAAACTTCAGACTTATACATCCATCTCCTGCTCAACATAATGGATATCTGAAGGTCAGTTTGTCCAGAACTGACCTTCTGATTGTCCCACCCTTCCCTTCCCCTGCATCTGCTCCACCCAGAGTCTTCTACTTCTCAAGTGATGGCAAATCCATCCTTCCATTTGTTCAAACCAAAAGTCTTAGTGTCAGCCTTTACTCCTTTCTCTGACACTGCATGTTCAATCAATTGGCACCTCCTGTCGGTGCTTTCAAAATATATCTAGAATCCAGCCATTTCTCACTACATCTGTTACTGTTACTCTGAGCCATCACATTTCACCTAGGTAAATAGACTACAATATCTAGAATAGTTTTGCCTTGCTTGTACCTTTTCACTTCCCATCAACTCCCCCCAACTTAATCTATTCTCAACGTAGCAAAGTGGTCCTTTTAAAAGTACATTAGGGGCTTCCCTGGTGGTGCAGTGGTTGAGAATCCGCCTGCCAATGCAGGGGACACGGGTTCGAGCCCTGGTCCAAGAAGATCCCACATGCTGCAGAGCAACTAAGCCCACACACTGCAACGAAGACCCAACGCAGCCAAAAATAAATAAATAAAATAAATGAAAAAAAAAATAGCACATTAGATCCCACATTCCTCTCTTCTAAAACCTCTAATAGCTTTCCATCACACTCAGAGTAAAAGCCAGAGTCCCCCCAGTGGCCTACAGCATCCTCCACAATCTGCTCTAAAGTTACCTGGCCCAGCGCATCTTTACCACTCTCCTTGTCTCTCACTTTCTCTGCTCTGTCCACTGGACTCCTGCTCTTCCTAGGACACCCCCAGCCTGCTCCTTACTTTGGGCCTTTGCAGTGGCTGTTCCATGGCCTCAAATGCTCTTCTCCTAGATGACATATGGCTGAAGGCTGACTCCCTCACCTCATTCATGTCTTTGCTCAAATGTCAATGTTTGATCTAAAATCACACCAGTGGTATGCTGGTAAACGTTTATCAGCTGCCTATTTGAGAAAAAGAAGCTGCACTTTGTAAGATCTGCAAATTTCCACGGTGCGAATATTTTGCTGTTTCAAGTTACCAACATGACGTCACTGAATTGATGCTGATGAACATGGAGTTGAAGAGATGCCACAATCAGCTCCTGGAAGCCGATTTTCCAGAGCACAGAGCACATATCACTGCCTTGCATAGCACGTTACTTATCCCCAGGTCCATTGTGTATTATCTGCCTCCTCCCCACCACGCCCCCAGGGATTTTTGTCAGTTGTGTTCTTGACGTCCTGTAAGAACAATGCCTAGCACAGAGTCAATACGTTAAATGAATTAAATGAATGAACGAATTTCCTAATGAGGGTGATACAGTGCAGATATGCTAATATTGATTGACTAGGAGAATGTTCAGGCAGAGAGCTGTGGTCAGAGGGCTTTATGAGGTTGAATAGCAGCCCCTTGTTTTGAAGCTCTACGTTTAACTTAAAGAGCATTATTTCAGACTGTCATTATTATGGGTTTGAATAAAAAGAATAATGTGCATTGAAAACTAACAAAGGAATTTATAGGTGTGCACTCATTAAAAAGAGAGAGACAGAATCCATGGTAGTTTTAGGAATTCTTTGCTGTCACTCTTCTTTAAATAATCTGCCCTAGAGACTTTCTTTTATTTAGTGAATGTGTCAGTGTGACACATTCTTCACATCCTGATCCAGGGTCTTGAACATCTGGATTTTTCTCTTCTTGCAAACGTATGCCCTCTTACAATTTAGAAATTCCATTTACATTGAAGCTTCAAATAAAACTTTTCTCTTAATGTACCAAAGAAATCTATTTCTTCTCCATACATTCACTGACATAGGACCATGTCAGTGAGTGTGTCGTTTTTATGAGTTCGAAGACTAATCATTAATTAACTGTCCTGCCTTTCTGAAAGTGTTGTACTGTTCTCACACCTGGATATAATCACCTCTGCCTACACTGCCTTCGATTTGAAAGCTATTTAGCCTATTAACAGCAGTCTCAAGCCTTTATAGGCACATTGTCTACAGCAAGTTGTTCTCATTTATCCAGTTTTTTCAAAGGATATCTTTCATGAATGACATAAAGGTTGAGTGCCATTTAATATTCTCCTCTGACACATTGTTGGATTTGCTGTTTAGGTACAGGGTAGCCAGGATGGGAAATATTGATGTTATACTTAACCTTTTTCTACTTAAAATTTAAAAAAAAATTCATGCCCAATGTAAATTTCCAAAATCAGAAATGAAAGGAAGACCAGAATACAGATGATGAGTGTAAGTGCTGGTTCTTGGCACTGACAATGAGTGCAGACCTCTATAAGCATCTCCAGAAGGACAGTATAGTCAAGATCTCCTAGAGAATCATTTTCTGCAGCTGTTTATTTTGGCCTTGCGAGAGCTGTGGCATGCCGAGTGTGGGCTGCGGTGGGGTGGCTGCCGCCAGCAATGTGGCTGCTGTGAATTCCTTCCCTAACTTGGAATTTTTCTCATCCAGGGCTGGCCCACGGCAGGACCTCCTCAGTTCATCCAGGATGCAGGTCTTGCCCTCTAATGCTCTATCCTGTGCCCTTCGCCCTGATGGTTGCCAGATGTTTCCCTGTGGCTCACTGTCTGTCTCACATGTCCCTACCCTGCTAGTCCTGCCTATTGGTTCCTGAGAAGCTTTCCTTCTCCAAGTAGAGCCATGCTGATGAGACCCAGGCCACAACTTCAGTTCTGCCTGCTGATTCCATGCTGCCCCTGGCCAGTCACCACCCCAGAATTTGTCTTAGTCACAATAGGGACCAAGCCACAGATGCCACTGGATCAGTCCAAACTGATCCCCCATGCCCTTTCCTAGGAAAAAACCTTAAGGTCCTTGCTTTAATGATAAATTCGTTCAACAGCTATTAATTGGATCACCTCATCCTGGCATCCGCCCTCATGAAGCTTATGTGGGAAGTCAGGAGATTAATGGTTAAAAAAAAAATTAAATTGTAGAGACTGCTGAATGCTATAAAGCAAATATGGCAAGGAGAAGGTGTAACTGGGAGAGGGGGGCTCTCAGAGAACATGAGGATGGGAGTCAGGAGTTCAGTTAGAACACAGGGTTCCCGGATTCAAATGCAGTGTGTGCCTCGAAACCAAGAACGACAGCAATTCTTGGTACAGTGAAATCCTACTGCACATACGTCAGGCTTTTGTTCATGAAAACAGTCAAATGAGAAGATAGAAATGGTGAGAGGGAAAGTACAGTGTAAATGTTAAATTAAGATGAGCAAAGTAACACACTAAATTCTAAGGGGAGACATATATACGAAAAACCACAGCTTCAGGTTAGGGATTCTAATGACTAAAGCCTCGCTGGTTCCCCAGGTGAGGTGGATGTAAGTGTGCACACCCATCAGAGGCATAACTGCCATCACCTGTGTCAGAACAGAGTGTGCGTGACGTCTGCTTGCGGCGGGAAGCTGTCCTGCTCCCTGCCCCTAGGCTAGTCTGTAGCGCAAGTGGTCCTGCTGTATGTCACTTGACTCTGTTGCACTCAGAAACAGGAGCCAGGAGTATGTACCTGATCCTAGGACAACCAATCCAGAGGCTGACTAGTGAGTGGCCTGTGAGCCAACTCAAGGCGATAAGCTCTACGCCAGCAAGGGGCATGCTCTCTCTTTCTGCTACTAGGAAATATGGTAGCAGGAGGAAAAGCAAGAAAGCAGAGACCAAGACAGAGGCTGAAGCACATTAACGCTGACCGCTGGAGAGACCATCCTTCCTCAGCTGTGGTGAGTAGGTATTAGCAGTATCTGCCCACTCATCCCCTGTCTCCCTGCCAGCCCTTCAGCGGCTCTGACTGACGCCAGCCGCCAGTGTCCCTGTCCCCCAGTCTAAAGATCTTATTTCCAGAACCTGTAGCAGGCTAGAAGTAGGAGTGAATTAGCACCTCTTAGGACCAGTCCTCAATCAGTGGCTCTCCGGAGTTGCTCTATAAGTACTACCCCAGCTCAGTCACCTCTTGGCTTGCGTAAATCTGGCTTTGTGTTTCACACCATCGTACCACGAGGTGAAGCTTTAGTCACCCACTGTGATAGTGCTTAATCACACATCCTTTATTGCCTGCCTGCTACTCTATTCTCTTCCCTACTCCCCCGACAAGTATTTCCTGCACTTCCCAAAAAAAGTAGTTGCACTTTAATTCTCGTCTAAGACTTACTTCCCTCAGGAGGCAAGAAGATGATTTAGACCCTGAAGCAACTCAGATCTTGAGCACCAGTTGCCAAATCACTCCTGAAAAGCTGTGCTGGCGTCTTGGTTTTCGCTTTTTCCTTTTTTCAGACAGATCCCTATGCGGCAAGTGTCCTTTACTAGTGATCAAAAGGGCCTAAATTCTCAAGGCAGGAAACAGGTGTCTCGGGAAGGAAGAAGTTGGTGGTTTCTTAGAGATAGAACCATATCCTCCTTTAGGAAGTATTTTTGGTAACTATTTGTTTCATGCTGGGATGTTCTATTAAAGCAAAGGCAGGTTCCTAGTCAAAATATTTAATTAGGGCTTCAAAATGCCCTGTCTTAGTGAATATCCTATGATTTACTGCCATATGAGCATGACAGCATTAAAGATAAGAGGTGACTGTCTAGTACAATCTGTTCATGACACTGTTTTGGGGAAAAAAGCTACTGTCCTATGATATTGGGGAATTCTTTGGGAATAACACATGGTTGGTTGTGGAATGCTTATCTAATAGACACTACTGAAAGAGGACCAGAGAACCAGGTGATTCTATTATATTCATTCTGAAGAGAAAACTTTTCTCCACAACTTGAATCTAGACCCATTTGTGCGTGTGTGTGTGTGTGCGCGCGCGCGTGTGTCTAGAGAGTGGTTACATTATAATACAGTCATATAATAAAATATTATGTTCAGGATTCCAGGAAAAATGTAGAAGACCTTGAAATGGGTAAAAATGACCTCTGAGTGTCTCGTGTAGCCCGCTCTTCCAGCTTATCTCCACCTTTCATGGTCTTTGAGGTATTTTGTATTCTAGGTTGTAGAAAATGATAATAGTGAAAATGACTGGTGTCCACAGAAATGCAAATGAATGGTGTCAGATGTAATTCATTATCACCTGGTGGATCTTGACCAGTTTTGCAGGCATGTTAAATTCATTTCAGCATTTCAGATTGCCTATATATGTATGGTACTTTGAATTCTCCTTTGAACTAGTTGGAATATCTTACTGGTTCCATCTTTGATTAATTAGTCAGATAAAATCTTTTACTTGTATTCATTTTATAATAACATAAGAGTCATGATTTTACCCTTTAAAAAATTGCCCTTTGACAACGACATATAGGTAAGGGGAAAAAATCCAAGTTGTGCATTAGCATGAATTGTGAGATCAAGCTTCAAAGTGTAGGGGTTTGTCTGGAAATTGTTGGGAAGTAAGTTCAGAACCAGAGGAACATCTTTAGGGTGAAGACTGTGAGACTCCTCACGGGAAGGTGGCCTGATGTGGAGGTAAGCATGTAGGCCTGGGAATCAAGCAGAGATAGGTCCAAGTTCGGATTCTACAATTTACTAGCTTTATGGCTTTGGGCAAAACTCTTAACTCTCCCACACATCAGTTTTCCTATTTGTAAAACAGCAGTATCTTAGGGTTCTTGAAGGATTAATTGGTGCACCTTACACCTTTCGGTGTGCCCTCACACACGAATATGTGGTAACTAGCTATAACTAAATATATTACCATGTGAATGGTCAGAATGTTGCAAGAATAAAAGTGGTTGAGAGTAACATGTGGGAAGGCTCTTCCTGGGCTGGGCCGGTCAGGGCCAGTCATGGCCAAGGAGATGCAGGGGAGCTGTGTGCTGGTGGGGTGAGAGGCGGTGGGCTGGATAGAGGGAAGTCACCAATTACAAGGTGAGCAGTTTGGGAGGCTTTGGAGGAAAATGAAGTAGCCAGTGTTCTTCCTTACTCTAGAGAGGCCAGTACTGGAGCTTCTAACACAGATTGCAAGGTCTATAAAGCCAGACTCCGAATTCAGTCAGAAAAGCCACACAGAACAGGAAACTGAAAGAGTTCCACGCTTGGGTTTTGCATCAATCCAGAGTTCTTGCCAGGCCAGGAGAGGCAAAGATAGGAACCAGAAGCAGAGCCGGAAGCCTAGACCTAAGAGTTCATGGTGTCAGAATTACGGGGCTGGTCCAGTCCCTGTCCTCCAGCCACAAGGTGAGTGGCAAGTCCTAATCCTTTCATTGTAAACTGTGAGTGTTGGACTCTGATTCCCTAAGGCTCCCCAGCCCAAAGATGAGTAAAAGTGGCATGCACCCCACGCATGCATAAATGTGTACACACACACACACACACACACACACACACAGTGCTTCTGAAAGTGCCAGTGAGGGGCAGCCAAGAGGCAAATTAGGAGCAGGGTGGCAGCTGCAGCTGACTTTTGAAGCCCAGAGTCAGGGCTCCCGTTGCTCCATTTCTTCTCTTCATAGGGCTTTGGGGAAGCACAGATCACTCACAAAAGAGGAAGGCATGAAAATATAAACAAGAGGCCTCTTGCTGAGCAAAATGACACAGACGTCCCTAGGACACTATCACTGTTTCACACCTGGGTGCTTTTTTCATTAGATATATTCACCCTTCTCCTTTGGCTGTCTTTCTTTCATTTACAGAAAGGTTGAAAAATTCACATGCAACAATCCATACAACCCCCGGAACAGAGTTCTCTGTTTAGCTGGGCAAATCCTCCTCTTAGCCTCCCTTGAAAGTATTTGGGGGAAGGGACATCACCTCACGTCTGCTCTGAGCCTGTTCCACACTGCAGTTGCTTCTCTCGTTCTTACTGGGGCTGCTGGTGACCTTGTTGCTGGTCACTGCCTGGAGCCCCTGGATGGCTGTGCTACTTGGCACATGGATGCTGCCTCTGCATTGTTGTCAGCAGAGAGGTGAATGTGGGGCCATGCCCTTTGTATTTCCCCCAACACTGTCACACAGACTGTAAAGACACCTCAAACTCTGGATGGGTTGGGGAAATGGAGAAGGTTGACATTACAGCAAGAAATCTACTTGGAGCTGAACACGGGGTCCAAGTCCCATGATCTGTAACTCTTAATGCCAGAAATCTCTGAAAACTGATTTTAAATGTTTGTACTCACCCATAAAGGCTCTGCTCTGTGATATCCCTCTTTGGTTATGTTTGCTGGAACTGTTTCTGGCTTCAAGAAAGAGCGTGCTCTCAGTGTCAGAGTTAACATCAGTGCTAGGAGCTCACATGGGTGGCAATGACTATAGCCCAACTTGGCTATACACCTGTGAATGAAGCAGTAACATGGTAACAACAAAATAGTTTGCTAGAAACAATGACCCTGATAACATGCTGCCAAGAGAAGTAAAAGAGCAAGAGCCTTTCTCTAGGTGCCTGAGGATTAAGGGCCTTTTTGCTGTAGTATTTTAACTTAAAGCAAAATTTGTTTTCCCCACTAGATAGCCTTCTGCTGGCGGAGGTAAAGGTATTTATTTAAACCAGCTGTCTCTTACAATCACGGTGAATCTTTCTTGGCAACAAAAGTTCACACCGGAGATTAGTCAAAGATAAGGCTAAAGAATTCATTTAGGGCATAAAGTTTTGTGCCTTGAATGGCAAGTTTAGGAATATAAACTTTGTAATAATGAAGAGGTTTTAAAGGTTTTTAAGCAAAGTGTACAAATACAGTCAATTCTCACTATTTTCAGTAGTTATGTTTTATAAAACTGTGGTAACACTGAATTAGTGAAGACTGACCCGTTCCTCCTGGGGAAATACAGGGTTAATGAAAATTAATTTCAAAAGTTAATGTGAAAAAATCCGAATGCTTAATATGATTATATAAATGTGGTAGGATAATGGATGTTTTTTCTATTTTCAAATAGAAAATGTATATTAAAGGTGAACTTGATAATAAAAAATATGATTTGGTTAAAAAAATGAAAGAAAAATGTTCGTCTATTATAAATGGAAGTTGGTAGCTGTAAGGAGAAAAAAAACCAAGAGTTAGTAAATGTGGTTTGCCCCTCAGCTTTAAAATGCTCTTAGTACTTTACTTTTACATGCTGTCACCTTGTCTCTGCATTCTTAGAGCAGGAACATGGATGGCTGGGTAGGTTTCCACATCTTGTTGTGAAAAACAAAGGGAACAACATGGAAATTGACTTTCCATCGACTACCGCATCTTAAAAGAAAGCAACTACATTTTGCTCAATTTTTTTCCCTGTCTGTATTAATTCTAGATATCTTTTTCATTGAACTTGATGGCAAAAATTATTCTACGGTTTTACTTTTTAAAAACTCGATTACTTGCAGTATAATCAATAAAAAGGGCTCCTTTGCTGAGAATACCCACATGGCTGAAAAAAGAAAAAAAATATTGTACAGTAACAACAAATGGATTTCAATAGTTTCAGCTTAGATTACTAAAAAGTCCCTTGAAGAGAACTCTAGGGATTTTTTTTTTTTTTATCTTTTAAGAGGAAAATGAACGAATGAATGAATGAGCAAGTGAGTGAGGGGAGCTTGCCAATCCTGCTTTCTTCAAAGGAATTGCTTGCCATGTGGAAAGTAAAGATGACAGACAACAGTCGCTCCAGCTGTAGCAAGATAAAAAATGAATATTACTGATTGATTTCAAATTAGCCAGCTCTTTTTCTTTTGCCTGCAGCTGATGCTGAGGGGATCCTGAGTCTCAAGAGATTCCTGGAGTTTAGGTAGCTGTAATTCATCCCATCACCATTAAAAAGAAAAGTCCTTGTTCTGTTCACTTTCATAAGACTTCATGTTTTTAGCATTTTAATTGTGTTTGTTCACTCCGGTGATGAAACAGATTTTTTTCCCCAGACTGCTTTCCATCTGGTTGTTTTGTAATCATAAACTATGTTAGAAGTAATTTTTTTTAAAGCCAAAACTCCCATTTTCTATTCTATTTTATGTAGGCCAGCACTTGAATGAAATAATTTTCGGACTTTCTTCGTGCACATTTATTATTTAGGGTGTGTATGTGTGTGTTTAAACATATGCATATATCGTATATAGCTGTCTGCATATACTGGTATACACACATATATAAACACACATACATTGATGTGTATATGGATATATAATACTGATGTATGCAGATATATACATACACACACCTCTAGTTTTTTTCTTTTATTTGCCCTTTAAAGATTTTCTGTTACGTTCTTTTAGGCTGTGATAGTTTTAGGACTCAGCCTGTGACCTCAGGTGTGTGGCAGGAGGCTGACATCACCAGCCCGGGGAGACAGGGTTTGTTTTGACTACTGTATCAGGAAGGAAAGAGCTGCGTAGATGTGTCCTGGAGAACTCAAGAAGCATGTCTGACGCACTGAGATCGCCTGGGTCAATGGTTAGTTGCTCCCACGGAAGCCAGGCAAGGCAGCGTCCTCCACACCGTCACTGTCCCTTGAGCCAAAGCAGAGAGGACCTCGGGATGGCCCCCCTGCTGGGTCTGCCCTCAGTTAGGATGAACTCACATCAGAGTGGTTCTTTAAAATCAGTCCTGTCTTCGATGCAGTGGGGCTGTGAGGGGGAGCTGGCAGAGGAGCTGGGGTGGAAGATCAGCATGCAGCCTTCTCTCTGTTCTTCCTAAATCTGCCCACTCAGCCTGAAAGCTCTGCTTTCGGGAAGGATCCTAGGGGCTGGGGACAGTCCTGTGTCTGTCCGTGAGCAGCCCAGGTCAGGGCTCCACACTGCCAGCTGGGGAACCCATAAAGATGCCTCTCCTGCTCTCAGTGGCGGCCAGCTGCTGCCTGGTCCCCGCAGCCACACACTGGGGCCCTGCAGAGCCCCAAGCACTGCTGCTGCCTGGCAAATTTTGCACCTTAGTACTCCTAGATAAGGGCCTGATTAGGTGGACAGCTGTGGCAGCAGGACTCTGAACAGGCTAGGAAGGCCAATCTGGGTCCTGTTTGTACCTATATGTAGTCACATATAAGTACATTTTGGGTCGTGGGGGAAGACCAGGGTGAGAGTGCAAAAAGGGTGCAGGAGGAGGAAAGAATAGGCATCTCTTGTTCCCTCTTATATAACACTCTCCGTGAGACATATATGCTACCCTATGCCGCTTTTGAATTTGGACGCTATTTTAGTGGTCACTAAAAAAAAGGATAGTGAAAGAAAAGCTTGCTCCTAAATGCATACCCAAGCTGTCCTTAATTTACAAGACTCTCTGCAGTGACTACAGGAGTCTCCCCTCCTGCCTGCTTCAGAACTGGGCTCCATCACCTATCATCTCTTCAAATCTTCAACTTCCTTACATTTCCAGGCTCCTTTTCCCAGGTGGCTAGCCTACAAATACTTGCAAGAATGCATGCAAGGATCTATCAGGCAAAGGAAAACATTCATTTGAACTTGTGCTACCTCTATCAAGTGCCCCATGGCTCCTTCCTTTTTATACAACTTCTCAAAAGAATAGTTTACACCCACTATCTCTACTCCTTCACCTTAGGTTTGCTCTCAGGGCATTGCAATCTGTCTTCTGAGCTTATTGCTGTTGGAAGGCTCTCATTATTTACCAAAGCCAATCTAATTTTCAGTCCAATGGACTCTATCCTTTATCTATCTGGACCTTTTTGCTGCACTGACATCAGAGTGTAAATCTCATCTGGGCAGGGATTTTTGTTGTTTTGTTCTCTGCTGTATCCAGAGCATCTGGAACGGTGCCTGGTATGGAGTCTGTGCTCAATAAGTATTAGTTGAATGAATAAACTGATGAGTTCTTTCCCAGGACTCACTGAAGGGTCCACTCATGGGCTTCAGTGACTAGGCACCCTCCTGCCTCTCCTTTCTGACCATCCTTTTTGCTTCCTTCACAGACATCCTTTCTGTGAACATCCCTGTGTGTTGCTATTCCCCAGGGTTTCTTGCTGGTCTCCATCCCTTCTCATTCTACATACTCTCTCTGAGTAATTGCATCAACTTTATGTCTTAGTTACCCATGTAAGCTGAGGATTCCCAAATTATGTCTTCAGCCATGACATTTCTTTTGCATTTCAGGCTTAAATATCCAAACGTCCATTGGTCATCTTTCCTTTGCATTCTATAAAGTGCCTCAAAAATCAACATTTCTAACACCGAATCCTCAGTCTCATCTCCAGATCCGCTTCTCCTCTTGATCTCTAGTTTGGAAGCATCCTCGGCCACCTTATCACCAAAGCTAGTATAAGCGAGGACTTTAGTATGAGCCCCTGCTTGGAGTTAGACATGTCTTGTTTGTATTCGTCAGACTGGAAAGGTGGGTCTGCCTAGGAGAGCTGTTTACACAAGGGATTACAACTTCTCTTGGGAAAGGACTCATCCTAAGGGAGGGAGAGATGGACAAATCAGGCTGGCTTGAAATTGCCGAGTATGGGAGATCTGATGGTCATCTGCAACCTCACCACACCAGGAAAAAGAAGGGAATGCTGAGAAGGGTCCAGGGTAAACAACTGTGGTGCTGGGTTGGAGGCTGAAACTTTCCAGGAGAGGCTCAAAAAACTTTGTGCTTCCTCCTGAAGGATCTTTCTGGGTCTGCCTCTTAGCTTTGACTCTTCCTTTGGATGGTTGTTGACATTCTTGAGTCACCCGCTCCCTCTGGGGCTGGTGGAGTACAAGAAGCTAGATCCGTCCTTCTCTTCCCTCCACGTAAAGCAGGGCTGCCAACTCATAGTCCTGCACGGTTCATCAGCTTCAAATAACAGAGTAGCCTCTGCTACTGATAAAGTGGGCTCGCCCCGTCTGTGCTCTGTGTCTGCGGTTCCTGCTTGGAGCCTGCAGTGGAAGCCAATGAAAGATGGGATTCAAGGTTTCAGAGGTATCGATCCTGACGATGCAGAGGCACAGCTAAGGCACACCATGCTGTATCTCAGCTCTGGGCCTTTGTTCATGTGCCTTCTGCCCCACCTCTCTTTTTCTTCCCTCTCCCTGCGGACTCCACTTGTTCTAAACGATGCATTTCAGATGTTCTTCTGGGCATGCTTTCCTGACCCCTGCCTGTAACTCCAGTGTTGGATTTATCACATCCTCTTTTACTGATCTGTTAACATGTCTCTCTCCTTCATTGGACTGTGGGAGTGTCTTAATAGTAGCAACATTATCTTGTTCATCTTAGATTCCACTGCCTGCTCATAGCAGATAATCAGTTAATATTCAATGAATAAATGGATGGATGGATAAGTATGTGAATGATGGGTGCTTTTCTGAGGTTCCCCATAGTACCTGATACAATGTGTTTTACATATTTTTGGATCATAACTATTACCATCTGATTGACTGAAAACTAGGTTCCAAGATGTGCTCGTTAAACGAAGCTACAGAACCAAAATAAAAACCAGACTGCTCGTCTTGCTGCCAGTTCTTTTGTATGTTAGGAACATCCCCAGATTTGGATTAAGTCTGGGGCCAGTTTAGAGGTAGACCCAGACAAAGACAGAAGAGGCAGGTTGGTAGGGTGAGTAGCTGCCAGGGTTCCAGCAGAACAAACAGCTCATCAGCCAAGAACTCTCTCTCAGATGTCAATTTATGCATTTCTCAATTAATGATTAAATTCATTACTATCATTTAAAAAGATTGCTTAGTCTGGGTTTATTTTAAACTTTATAAAATGGGTATTATTATGGTTGAAATCTTCCAAGACTTCTTATTTTCACTGAAAACTGCATTGCTAAAATTCATTCATATAACTTCATATAACTATAATTTGTTATTCCATATCATGGCTATATTATAATTTATTTACCCATTTCTTGATTATGGACATTTGAGGGGTTTTTTTCCTCCAGTTTTTGCTATTAAATACTACATTGCTTAGACATGTGTGTGAATGTCTCTATGTGCACATGTACATAAGTTCATCTTGCATATGCCTAGAAAAAGAGTTGCTAGGTTGTAGGGAATATGATGGTCAACTTATAAGGCACTGCCAAACTGTTTTCAAAGATCGTTGTATAAATTTACTTTCCCATCAGCAATGATGAAGAATTGCTTGGTCCAGTATCTCCAACATTTAGTGTTTTCATCTCTTTGTTGTCTGTTTTGCATTTCCATGATCACAAATGAGGTTTGAGTCTTTTATGATTTGAGGCCAAATGAAATGCCTTTTCATGTGTTTTGCCCACTTTTCTTTTCCATTACTATCATTTTTATCTTGAATTTAATACTAGTGTACTTGAAGGTATATTGACTCGAGAGTAGGAAACCTGGGTCATGGTTAACGTCTGATGATTACTTGCCACATTTTCTTGAGCAGGTCATTTACTCTCTCCGAATCTCTTTGTTCACCTGAAAATTGGAAAAAATAATACCCATTCTGCATAGTTCACCATCTTGTGGTGAGAATCGAATTAGATTAGGTACGTCAAGAGCTTTGTAAACTATAAATTGTTATACAAATTTTGAGTATTATAATTGTATCTCATATCATTTATTAAATCCATGGAATTTAGAAGGAAATAGTGGAGTAAGAACATCGCTTGATAGAAACATTTGCAAATTCAATTATTTCTTATCTCAGGCTACCTGTCCAAATAGTTCTTTAACCTATATTAACCTTAGATGCCATTTTTGTTGAAGTTTTAAAATACTTTAGTTATAAACAAATCTCTTTGTACATAGAACCCAATCTTTCTTTTTGTCATGTTGGCAGTCTCAATTAAATGCCTGACATGTGTTTTAATTCTGTCTCTTTTAAAATAAATAAGACAGTGGTCCATAGTGAAGCTGAAGATGGTGTAGGAAATACTTTTGCTAACATACAAACTCATGTACTTGTGGGTACATGCATGCGAGTGTGTATGTGTGTGTGTGTAGAATGGTCATTACTTTATTGAGAACTTTTTGTTTCCTTCTAGTTTGACATCATCTTTTTCCATAATAAAATTTTAAGAATATTGTTTAAATGGTAACTTATAGTAGGCTGAATAGTGGCCCCTAATGATAGCACGTTCTAGTCCCTGGAACCTGTAAATGTAGCCTTAAACAGAAAAAGGATCTTTGCAGATATAATTAAATTAAGGAGTTTGACATGGGGAAATTATCCTGCATTATCCAGGAGGACCCCAAATGCAAACACAAGTGTCCTTGGAGAGACAGAGAGAGATTTGACGTGCAGAAGAGAAGATCATGTGGCCATGGTGGCAGAGACTGAAGTGATGTGGCCACAACCAAGGAGTGCTGGCAGCCACCAGAAGCTGGAAGCAGCAAGGAATGGAGTCTTCCCAGAACCTCCAGGGGAGTGGCTCTGCTGACACCTTGACTTTGGCCCAGTGAAACTTATTTTGGATTTCTGGCCTCTAGAACTGTGAGAGAATAAATCTCTGTTGTCGGAAGCCACCAAGTTTGTGGCCAGTTGTTTCAGTGGCATTAAGAAACACTAACCCTTCTTCATGTGTCTCAGGAGGAAGGGCACTTAGTTATAAGAACTAGTTATAGACCAGTGATTCCTAACTTCTTCTTCAAGATTGAATTAAAAATGTGTTACTTGAGCCATGTAAGGTGCCTGAATGGCACTAGATGCAGCAAGGAACATAAAAGGAATAAGAAATACTACCTTTCCCCCAGAGATGCTTTTCATCTAGTTGAAGAATCAAAACAAATAGATGCAAAACATTTAGCACACAATTCAAGACAGTGCCTAAATCAAGGGGTAAATAACTCCGGTGGTGTGAACAAAATGAGCAAAGTTAAGGGCCACGATGACCAAAATGGGTCATAGGCAGGGGGTCTGTCAGACTCCCGGGATGGAAAGGAAAGCTCATGATGGGAATAAGTTTAGCAGTTAGGAAGGGCTCCCTTGCAAAGGGAAAACAAGCAGTAAGATGTCAGCTTAATGGCGGCGGAAGCAGGGAGCCATTAGCTGTTTGGAGGCAGAGGATCAAACGATGGAGGCCGTGTCTAAGGAAGGTTCATTTGTTTCTCATGGGGCAGGTTGTACCCTCTAGTTTGCTTGTCAGTCTCCTTTCTCCTAATAGGCAGTATGACATTATGTTTTAGAATAATTCTTTTCTGAGAAATATTTGGGACAGCTGTGATGCTCCTTGGGATAATTAGAAACACTCTGGGATGTCAGAAACAAGAACTATAAATCCTTCTCTCAGTATTCCCAATTAGATGTAACTGATATATCCCCATATCTCACCAGCCAGAAAAACAAGAACATTCTTTCTTTAATATCCAAAATGCAATGGAGCCCTACACATGGACTGCAGGAAGCCCATTTTCCTTCTGAAGTTACCTCTCAATTGGTTTCTGGACATCCTAGAGGAAGGTGTGTAACCTGTTGAATCCTGGCTCTCTGGACCTCCACGAATCTTCTAGTCCGGGCTGCTCTGGTTCCCCTGTGCCTGTCGCTCTGAGCAGTGACTCTGGTTGCTCCCTCTGGTCCCCATGGCCAAGCAAAGTCTGGGCTGTGGTGGGGATAAACAGACACCCAGCATAAAGAGTAACAGGACTGCTGCTGCACGGGCACACCTCAAGGTTGTGTGCCCAGATCAGTCTCAGAGCACGCAGAGCATGGGGTATTAAAGGAAACTTCTATCAGGCTTCCACATGGAAGGGCCAGACCAACCCCCACCAAAGAGCATGCCCAGGCATCTTCGTACCTTGGAGTCTAGTCTCAGGAAGAGAAGTTCCTTCCCTCCTCCATCCTAGGCCAACTCACTCCCACACCAAGATAGCTGACAGGGGGAACGTCCATTTTCTTCAGGAAGTCTTAGGCCACACACATGCTTAGGCTTCCTCCACGGACCAGACGAGGCACGCAGATGGTTAGTTATATGTTAGGACACCAGCGGTCAAACCTGGCGAGCCCTGGTCCATGCCAGTCCACTCCTCCTCTTGGCCTTCCTCAGCTTTCAGCTTAAGGTGAAGGGAAGGTCACAGGCTGCTTCTCACTCCCTGTGTGACTCAGGTTCACAACATCTTGTGGCTACATATTTGGGCCTGAAGACACACAAATAACTTTAAGAAACAATAAGAATCTTCGAGGACGGTCCAATCTCAAGGCCAAATTTCCTAATATTCTTCTTTAACTCGATAAAGTCTCATGAAATGTACACTGTTTTTATTACTACGCAGAACATTCAACATCTCGAGTTGCAATATCCTCAGTTAACAATAGTTCCACATTTTCCCCAAAATGTGTGGTGTTTTTGCTCCATGTAATGGTTGATTTTATATGTCAACTTGACTGGGCTAAGGATGCCCAAATAGCTGTCAAACATGATTTCTGGGTGTGTCTGTGAGGGTGTCTCCAGAAGAGATCAGCGTTTGGATCGGTAGACTGAGTAAAGATCACCCTCACCAGTGTGGACGGGCATCACCCAATCTGTTGAGGACCCGAACAGAACACAAAGTCTGAGGAAGGCTGAATTCACTCTCTCTCTGCTTGAGCTGAGGCGTGCATCTTCTCCTGCCCTTGGGCGTTGGACATCGGTGCTCCTGGTTCTCGGCTTTCAGACTCAGACCGGAAAATACACCATCAGCCTCGGGATTCTCAGGCTTTTGGATTCAGGCTGAATTATACCACCGGTTTTCCTGGTTCTCCAGCTTGCAGATGGCAGAGGGACTGTGGGACTTCCTGTCTCCCATAACCCTGAGAGCCAATTCGGATAATAAATCTCCTCTATATATCTGTATCCTATTTGTTCTGTTTCTCTGGAGAACTCTGACTAATACATTCCACATTTGTAAAAAAAATATAAATGGCCCATTCTACTAATTATTTTCAGTGAAAGGAAATGTGAGACATAAAATTGCTAGTAGCTTTAATTAGTGTTCCTTCAGCTTTCAAGAGTAAATTAAAACGCGGTCTCCACCGTACGTATTTATTGAACTCTAAATGCGATTCAACAGCTGTTCATTTTATCATTCATTCATTCAACAAATATTTTTAAATTGCTGCTATGTGCCCAGCGCTGCTCTAGACACTGGAGTACAACAGTGAAGGAAGCAAAATCCCTGCCCTCAGGGTGTCTGGTGTTGCATTCTGATGAGGGAAAGCATAAACAAATAAAACTGGAATGTATCAACTGCTAATACTTGCTGAAAAGGAATAAAAAGTAAAGTAAAGGGATAAAGAGTGGCTGGGGGAGGATAGTTTCAAAAGGGTAAAAAGGGCAGGTTTCTCTGATAAGGATATATTTGAGTCCTGAATCAAGGGAAGTGGTAGGACAGAGGCTAACAGCGCTCCAGTATCCTTTATCCTGTTGTCTTCAGTGATAGCACCTCAGAGTTTTTGCTAAGCAAATGGATGACATTTGTACTGACTCATTTCCCAGCTTTCCTTACACCTCTGTGTGCCATGGACTAATTTTGGGCCAATTGGATGTGAGAAAAAGTGATGTGTGCAACTTCTGGGTCATCTTTTTAAGGACATTTGCCTTTTTCCTGCTAACTGGGAAATGGTGACAACTGGAAGACCACATAGTGAGACGGCTACCATCCCTGCGCTTCTACAGAGAGAGAAATAACATTCTCTTCTGAATTAAGTGGCTGTGTTTTGTTAGAGTAGCTTAGCTTGCAGCTTAGCTAATTCAAAGAAAGAGCCGTGTGGGTATTAGGGAGGCACCTCTCAAGCCGAGGGAATAGTGTCGGCAAAGGGCTATAAAGTAGGAACTTACAAGGAATGTTGGAGAACAGCAAGGAGGTCAGTGGGGTTGGAGTGAAGTAGTAGGAGACGAAATCAGGAAAGAATCAGAGGACAGCTCATTTTATGCCTTGGAACTTTCATTAGGGCTTAGGATTTTACTCTTGGGAACTATAGATGTACCACTGGAGCAAAAGAATGACATTATGGGATTTCTGTTTTGAAAAGGTCATCCCGGCTGTTGGGTTGAGAATAGAGCAGGGAAGCAAGGGTGGAAATCCAGAGAGACTAGTTTAGAGGTTATCGCAGTAGTCCCGGCAAGATAGTATGCTGGCTTGGACTAGGGTGCTAGCGGGGGGTGCACTTACAGTGTATTTCTAAAGTAGAGGTGCTTGGATGTGCTGATGGATTGTAAACGGGAGAAAGAAGTAAGGGTGATGAGTATAGAAGGAAAAGGGGTTGACGTGGGAATGAGAAAATCACATGAGGAGGTCTAGGGTTGGAGCACGCGGTGGGACTTATATTTCCTTTGCTCATGAGCGTCATATGACCACCTTCTTTTTGCATAATTATAATTAATTTTATCTCAGCCTCCACCAACCCAACTTTGCAGATCGAACTCCACCCTCTCTCTCTCCTCTGTTTGACCTTCTGTCACATCTTCCTGTCTTTAGCCTAAGCATTATTTAACCCATTCATCCCTTTGGGGAGATGTTCAGTGTCAGCAGAAGATAGTGATCTGTGAGTGACATACCTCAATTATTTTCCCTCTCAAAAGCACTTAGGGAAAGAGAAATGAGAACAGGGATATGGAATCAATGTTGAAGATACGCACTGTCACTGGAGAAACTATGGGAGGTTAAAATAATGATGAAGGTCAGGAGGGAGGAGAAATCCAAGCCTGGGCTTGTGAGAACAAGTGAGAGTTGCGCAGTGGGAGACAAAGAGCAGGTACCAGTGGTCTCCGTGACCATGAGGTGAGCCAGAGGTGAGGGGGAAATAATGACAGTCCCTGCTGGGGATGAGCAAACAGCAGGATTGACCTCGTTTCTCCTTCATCCATAAGTGGTGCAGTCTTCAGGTGCCCCATAAATTGATGGGATTAAGCAATCTTGAGGAAGTGGCCCCAAGAGAATTGTCACACTTTTCAAGATCTGATTATAAATTCGATTCGAGCTCAGTTGTTCTTATACGAAAGCATGGCAAATGTTATCATAATCCTCTGTCCAAGTCTGTACAAATGACTTAAGGTGGGAAGCCCTTGTTCATTTCCAGGGGAAAGTTATCCACGGCAATTTCAATACATCTAGGGACACCCAAAGTCAAACTCCAGGGATGGCTTTGTTTTTTCATTTGCTAAGAGGACGTTTACAGAATGGGCAGTCGTTGAAACTGGAACAGGATACCCTTAAAGCCACTTGGGAGATTGTAAAATATCCAGCACTATACTAGGCATTATGAAGCAAACACGGAGGGAAATATGTTTTAAACCGGTGAGTGACAGGTTGAAAGCATGTTTATGCAAGAGGTACCTTCTTAATTATGATCTCCCATTATGATTTATAACTAACAATCAAATTTAACATGAAAATTAATATGACTAGAATCTCAGCATTGTTTACATATGTTTTTGTGTGACCAGGCTTCTAGGGTGCATAGGAAATATAATCAAAATGTACATATCTTATAAGTTCAAAAACCATGGCAAACTCCAGTCTGTTTTTAACTGGGCTTTTCTTGAAATCAAGAATACAGAGGCCGAAATGGTATTGACTCCCTGTCTTCTGCACCACCAACACAATCATCCCCACCGCCCACCATCAGTAAACATATGTAAAGTGTCTACAGTGTTTAGGGTACTGAACTGGAACAGGGAAATCAAAAGACTATAAAACATAATTACTTTTTTCAAAGAGCTTAAGATCCAGTTACAGAGAGAAGATACAAATTAATAGATAAATACAGGTACAAAGCGTGTACGAGTCAGAAGCAGCTAGGTTATGCTGCAGAAACAAATAACCTCCACATTTTGGAGGGTTATAACAACAGAGGTTATTTCTCATTCTTTCAACATGGTCATCACAGGTTGGCATGGGGGTTTTGCTCCCTGCATTCACTCAGGAACCCAGGCTAATGAGGGCACCACACTGACTTACTTTTATGATCACTGCAGCAGGAGAAAAGGAAGGTGATGAATCACTCAGTGGTTCTTAATGCTTCCTCCTAGATGCTATACTTGTCACGTCTGCTCATAAGTCATTGTCTAAAGCAGGTACATGTCCACACCTAACTTCAAGGGGGGTGGGAGAGTGTGATTCTACCACATGCTAGGAGGGGAACTATACATATGTGGTGGACAACATAAATGATCACTACAAAATGTACATGGTAAGGGTCAAATACATGATATGGACTGTGTCCACATGCTGTAGACATTTAGAGGCGTGAGCAAGCAATAAAATCTAAGATTTTAATTTATGCATTCACTTATTCATTCATCATTTATTCAGGGTACATTTACAGAGCATTTTCTAGCACTAGGTACTCTCCTACGTGATGGTCCTATGGCATTAAACAATCCTGACAAAAATCCCTGCCCTCCTGAAGATTACCTTTTAGTAGGGGAAGACTTGAGCTAGGCCTTGAAGGATGAGTAGAATTTAGACAGGTATACAAGTAAAAGCGTTCTAAGCATAGGGAATAGAGTTTGTTTCACATGAAACCAGAACAGTATCAGGCATAAAAGAATGGCAGAATCACTTAATGAATATAACTTATTCCACTTCTGTGTACCTAAGGGCCATGGATAAAAACCATGATCACATAGGTAAAAAAATAGTTTGTATAACATGGAATTAATATGGATGCTTTTAATTAGTAATTAAAATTAATTAAATAGAATATAATTTTTAATCATTCTATATTCTTAGTATATTGTATTATATGTAAAATATAATGATTTAGATATGTTTCACTGGTAATTTGCTTTTTAACATGTCTTTATTCCTTGAAATGTTTGGTAGTGGGATAATTTGAGTAATGATTATTGTGAATAATTATGACCACTCCCACATTTCTAAGGACCTAGTTATTCCTTAAAGACCCTCAGAAACCTTAAAACTTTTTTTTTGCATACCTACAGAATATGTCATCACCTTTGAAAATAAATTTGCAAGGATTCTGAAAGAGGGCAAAGTAAAAACAAACTTACAGCTACTCTTATATACATAATCTCATAAAAACAAATAAAATCAAATACTCATATTGAGATCTTTAGTTCATTTTTTACCGAAGAGTTGTTGATGAGGCCCTCGCTAAACTCTAAACTTAGGCAGATGAAAAATGTTGTTGAAAATACAACCAGGCAACAGATTAGTGAGAACCAAGAGATGATATCACTTAACTTGAACAATATATATCTGTGGGGAAGAGGGTGTAAATATTTTCAGAGGTTGAAAACTTACAGATGATTTATGAAAAAACATAAAGATACTACCTCAAATTTTTTAGGATGGCTACTATCATAAAGACAGAAAAATAACGAGTATTGGAGAAATTGGAACTCTTATGCTCTGCTGGTGGGAATGTATAGTGGTGCAGCCACTATGGAAGATGGTGTGACAGTTGATCAAAAAAATTAAAAATAGAATTACCGCATGATCCACCAATTCCATTTTGGGGTATATACCCAAAATAATGGAAAACAGGGACTCAAAACTATTTGTACACCCATGTTCTCAGCAGCATTATTCATAATAGCCACTTACATGAGGTACCTAGAGTAGTCAAATTCACAGAGACAGAAAGTATAGAAGGGTGGTTTCCAGAGCCTGGAGGGAGGGTGGAGGAAGAAGAGTTTATTGTTTAATGTGTACAGAGTTTCAGTTTTGCAAGATGAAAACAGTTCTGGAGATGGATGGTTGGACAGCAGTGTGAATGTGCTTGATGCCACTGAACTGTACACTTCAAAATGGTTAAGACGGTGGACTTTATGTTATGTGTATTTTACCACAGTTAAACATAATTTTAAAATATATAAAAACAAATGAACAACAAGAAGAAATTTTAAAACTTCTGGGCCTTGTAAAATCAGCAGCCATTTATTTTCCCTTCCGTCTTAGCCATCTCGTTTGTGTTTTGCTCAGAGAGTAATTCCCTGATGTGATGCTTACACATTCCCACTGTCCAAACCTTGATGGCTCTGCCTGCTGCTACATTCCAAGAGTTCCTGTCCTAATTAACATTTCAGTCTAATAAGATTTTCTGGCTCCTAAAGTGTGATCTATCAATTGTTGACATACCTTGGGATAGGGCCAGGCATAACCCAGTTAACTGCAGTGGGACAGGCAGCCTGGGAGGGGCTGGAGAAACAAGCACCATGGAACAGGTGCCAAGAAAAAAATGCAGTCAGCAGAGTAGGTAGCAGGGCAGGAATGAGTATAGGGGTGGCCCATCATCACAAGGCGGCAGGGAGTCCCAGTGGAATTCTGGCACGTCGTGACCTTCTGGGATACAACAAGAACTTAGATGGGCAGAAGATACTGGGGAAGGTTGTCAGCAGCTCATGGTTAGAATTGTTCCAAGAAGGGAGATTGATAAGAGCATGACAGAGCCTCAAGCCTCAAACGGCTAGAGAATTCTAGCAGGTTGAAATTCTGGCAGGTCGAAAAGGCAACATTCTCAGCACTCAGAATCCTAGTTACCAGATCTTGAACAGAGATGGTCCAGAAAGGGTGACTGGACCTAACTTCTAGACTGTGGAGTTAAAGTTTATGCACCCGCAGCCCCTTGCCTAAAGTCAGGATTGGCAGAGGCTGAGCCGGGCATAGCTTACAGCCAGGAGCACCATGGACTAGCTAACTAGTCAACCATGACTCGTAATAAAATAGAGTTGAATCATCCATTCTAAAGCCATGCAGCTTTGGGAGTTGTTAGTGTTCTAGGCTGCTTCTCTAATGTAAGGAGACTATCAGTGAAGAATCTAGCTTTCTGAAAATCACAATGCATGTCAGAATTTATAAAACTATGGCACAAAAAACATTTTGAGGTAGAAGCAGTCTAAGCTTTGTGTCTTGGCTGGAAGGAAAAGAGGAAAAATCTTGGCAAAATATCCATTCCTAATATTTCTCTGGTGTAATCAGCGAATGCCATATGCTCTTCACTGACCTCATAGAGGCAAGGATCCTGAGCGGAGAGTAACTGTTGAGCCTGGTGAGCAGACCCACAATCAGAAACAGAATTCTGTATATTTAACATATTATTATAAACACACACACACACACACACACACACACACACAATCCATTTCAAGTCCAGATGGAAATGTACACAAAACCTTGGGCTTCACAGCAGAGAGAAAGCTGCTATTAACCAGCGAAGAAATCCTCATATTGTCCTTCCAGAGCTTTGGTTAAGTGCCTGCTGTGTAGTCAGAGTTTCTGAACGGGGCAGTGCTGGTATTCTATTGAGGAGGAAACTAAGTCTGGGAGCTTAACTTATTTTCTCAAGACCTCTTGTCCAGGCAACGGCAGCCCTGAGGTAGAATCTAACAGTGAAGAGGGTGAAGGAGAATTAGAAGGTCGGGTCCAGCTGGATAGGAGCTCACAACAGCACTCATCACTGTGTCGTAAGAAGCCCTCTTCACCACCGTCTGCTCTAGGAAATCTCTGGTTTGGAAGTGCAGTTAGGGAGTCCCCCTGCTTAGCTAGCTTAGACCTTAAGGCACAGTGACTGCCTTTAGCCTTCAAAAAATCCAGGTAGGGAATTCCATGGGGGTCCAGTGGTTAGGACTCTGTGCTTTCACTGCTAAGGGCGTGAGTTCGATCCCTGGTCGGGGAACTGAGATACAGGAAGCCGCGCAGCGCGGCCAAAACAAAACAAAACAAAACAATCAGGTAAAATTACAATTTGCAGGGTGATAGACTTTTGTGATCTTTGCTGAGAAGTAGGAGGAAGAACCGGCCCTCCAGGGAAGCCCCGCTCCTCAGCATTACAGTTACCCACCCTATCCTCCAGCTACCCTGACCTCAGTGGCTCCGCAGGCCTGCAGGCCAGACCTCTGTTCATTCTTCCTTTCCCAGACTGCGGACAATGCCAAGTGCCAGGGCCAGCCTTGAAATAAGAAAGTGCGTATTTAAAATAAACCCTGGACTCAGAAATGCTTCAACTCATAGTGTGTTGTAATTGACCAAAAATATATCAGTATTCATTTCTTATTGCTGCTGTAATATAGTACCACAGACTTAGTGGCTGAAAATAACATACATTATTATCTTATAGTTCTGGAGGTCAGAAGTCTGAAATGGGTCTCACTGAGATAAAATCAAGGTGCTGTTAAGGATTCATTTCCTTTCTGGAGCATCTAGGAGAGAATCCATTTTCTTGCTTTTTCCAGCTTCTAGAGACTATCTAAATTCTTCGGCTTGTGACTCCTTTCCACCTTCTAAGCCAACAGTGGCTGGTGGAGTCTTTCTTGCTAGTTGTTTACTTTATCCATTAGAGCATGTTAATCAAAGTTGTTTTAAATTTTCAGTCTGATAATGCCAACCTCCCAGCCATGTCTGGTTCTGACGACTGCTCTGTCTCTTCAAATTGTGTCTTTTGTCTTTTAGTACGCCTTGTCATTTTTTTCTTGATAGCCGGACATGATGTGTACCGGGTAGAAGGAGCTGCTGTGAACAGTAGGTGGTGGTGAGGTTGGGGGGAGGGGGCGTCTGCGATTAGGTGTCCAGTCTTTTAGTGAGCCTGTGCCTCTGGGCTGGGAACTCATAAGTGTTTCTCGGGCTTTTTCCCCTCCCCCCTTAGGTGGAACATGATGGCTAAGTGGGCTGGAGTTGGGTATTTCCTTTCCCACTGTCAGTTAGGCTTAGAGAATACCCCAGCAGGTTAGGCTCCGTTAACGGGTTTCTCCAGAGGGCAGGCCTTGCTCAGAGCAGAATGCTCTGACCTTGCTGGAAGTAGGAGAGGGTTTTTTCTCCAGTATTTACTGTGGGAACTTGGTTATAAGCTCCTGGAGAGAAATCTCACAATATTGTGGGGACGTCCTATGACTGGGTCCCCCTGGAGTTTGTAACTCTCAGTACAGTCTGCACTGAGCCGCCAGCAACTCATCAGTTATAATTCACTATAACCCTGGCACTGGTTCCCGCGGTGCTTTCCCCTCTCGAGCCTCTGTTAGGGAGGCAGAAACGCCCTGTATTCGCCTGTCTGTCTGCCTAGTCTTGTGGGCAGTGGCTTGCCCTGTGTCCTCCTCTCTCTTATGAGTCCGAGAAGAGTTGTTGATTTTTCAGGCTGTTTAGCTTTTTACTTCTTGTTAAGATGGAGAGACAACTTCCAAGTTCCTTCCAGCAGACCCGGAAACCAGAGTCATGGAATCTTTCTCTATGGCATCCAGCTAACTCTGATGCTTCTGCTTCCCTCTTCCACGCTCATAAAGACCCTTGTGATTACAGTGGTCCCAGCCACACAGCCCAGCCTATTCTTCCCATTACAAGATCAGCTGATTAGCAACCTTAATTTCATCTGCAATTTTAATTTCTCCTTGCCACATAACAGAACCAACATACGCACAGGTGCCAGGGATAGGACATGGACATCTTGGAGGGGCCGTTATTCTGCCCACTACTAGATCCTTCCTCAGCACTTTTTTGGGGGAGGAGTCTGGGGGGCAGAATACACTGGGGCATCATGAAGAGAAGAGCCAGGGAACCTCAAAGCATCAGAACAATTACCCCATTTCCTCAACCCCGAGATGGCTCCACAATATACCTTAAAAACCTGTTGTCCTTCTGTCCTGTCTCCCAGTTTACTTTAAGAGAATTGTTTAAACTTCATCTGTTTGGGGAGGAATGGATTTCTCATTATATACAAATACTATGTGTTTCAGAAGATGAAGGAGAGGGTCTCTTCTCCAGGGCCAGGGGCCAGTGCTCCTAAGTCTCAATCCAAGAATGACAGTAATGATGGTAATGAGTCCTGAGATCAGTGTAGGGGGTGAGGAACAGTGCGGGGGTATAGGGGAGAGCGAGGGAGGGAGAAGAAAAGAAGGAAGGAAGGAAAGGGAAAATGAAGACAAAAATTAAATACACTGGTATAGAAAATATCGGGGTGCCTCACGTGTTCTAAGGATAAAAATTATTTCAGTCACATCTGGATGTAGGCACTGGCGTGCTGTGTGAGTGCATTTCACGGTGAGTACAGCAGCCTGAACCTAGGGGCTCCCAGGCAGCTGCAGGTGTTTGCAGGGAGACGTTTCTCCCAATCTCTACTGAGAAAAGTGCATCTGCTTATCTGTGCAGAAGCTTCAAAAGGACATGAGGGGGCCAAGGAGGCCAAAAGGATGGGCATGTGAAGAAAGGAGATCAGAACAGAAGAGGTAGAGATGGGAGTTCAAAGGGAGAAAGAGAAACCGAAATGAAATTAAGAACATTAATCCTGTGGGATTAAGAACAAAAAGAGTAGACTCAGACAAGACATCAGCCAGGAGGATAAGTGTGGATTCAAAGGCTTTCCCGGGAAAGTGCAAAGGAGAGAAAACCCCCAAATCAAAACCAAAACCAAAACCGCCCTGCGCTCAGCGTTCCCTCGTTTTGCAGCTGCTCGGCCGAACCTCCAGCAGCCCTCTCTCCATCGCAGGCACTTGTGGTGGGCGCTGATGCCCGAGGCTGCCCATCTGTGCTTGCTGCTGTCTGCCTGGCGCTGTGACCTCCAGCTGTCCCTGTAGGTGCAAATCCTAGCGGGAGAAAGTGAAAATGACAGGGGACCTGGTCTGAGTGATGGGCAAGGAGGTGGAATGACAGCGCTGCTGCAGTCAGCGTGCAGCCCCAAGGGCGGTTTCTGTTTAATGCTCGCTGAGGACCCAGTGTCCTTGACTATCTCCTCGTCACAGACTCAGGGGCAACAGCTATTGAACGCTACTAAATGCAGACCAGGTACCATGAATCCTGTTACATAGAGAGGAAACTCGGTCTCAGAGGGATTCAAGAAATTGCACAGGATCAGTAAATGGGAGAGCTATGACTCTAGCCACCCTCTGACCTCTGCACGGGACTCTTTCCAACACAACTGAACTGCCCCTCAAGGACAAACTTTTCAAGGAGGCTGTCCCTGCCTATCACACCTGGAAACTGCGCCAGCCATTTTAGTCTCAGGCCTCCATGCCCTCACCCCCCACCAGGTCCCTACTCTGAATTTTGGACCAGTGGACCTTTGGGGGTGGGGTGGGTAGGGTACTTCTGGTGGGAGAGTGGGAAACCCTAGAGATGTCTTCTTCTCTCATCAGCGTTCCTGAACAGGCATGGTGGACGGATGAAAGTAGCCCTCTCTTCCCAAGTTTAAAATGGAGTTTAGGGTCGCCTAAAAATCAGATCCTTAAAAGGAAAGTAAAATACTGTTGTCAATTCATTCTTATACACAAACTTACAAATGCCTGCTTAAGGATTATATTCACGTCCATTTTATGGTCCCCTGATGTAAGCACAAGGTCAGTCTGCCAGTCACTGTTCTTCCTGGTTATCTTTTCCACTGCTTTTTCTCTTTATGTCTCAAGCACCCAGTCCTGCCTGGGAGCTCAGGCAGCACCCAGAAGGTTCTAATTGAGAGTGGCAATGGACCTGACAGGAAAGCTCTGGAAAAGATAGCCATTTCCAGTGAACATCTGGGGAGCTGAAATAGGGACACTGGGGTCCTGCTCAGCTACCCCTTTAAGGAAAGAATGTCTGGAGAGTTGGGGGCTGAGATGGGGCCTGCAGACCTCCAGAGGGGTCCAGGTGACACGAGGACTGCTATGAACTCTCTCACCTGTCATCTCCCTCCCGTGTGGCAGGCTGGTCACTAGGTAAGAGAAGGCGTCATCCTGCTCCCACTTGAGGAAACATTAGATTAAGTCAAATTAAGCAGAAGTCTTTCCTTCAGGATTTCGTGAGTTTAATAAACCAACAGGTGTTATGAGTCTCCCAAAGAAGAGTAGGGTATGAAGTCAGGAGCAGGGTCCTGAAGCTCTTTCTGGCAGCCTCCTTGCAGAAGAGGAACCACTAGGTGTGGGTGAGATATTATGAATCTTGTTACACAGAAGAGAGAAGTGGGTCTCAGAGCAGTCCAGGGAATTGTGATTCATACAACACAAAATCATGAATATAAGTTAGGCGTAGCTACAGCTTTGATGGGACCCACACAAACAAAGCTTAAGCTTCCTGAGCTCATGGTCAATCCATATTTTCTGAACATTTTTTTTGGGGGGGTGAGGCACACCATGTTTCAAAGAAACAGTCTTCCAGAACTGAGTCTAAATGTAAAGTGTCCAGGGTCTTGGGCAGCTAGCCTGGCTCTGCAAGGAAGGCATCTGGGCAGATGCTGCCGTCCAGCTTGAGTCCCCCGTTAGCACCGCTTTTCTAATCCACTGAACAAAGCAGTGGCCTCTGGGCTGGAGCTTCTCTGACACACAATGATAAAGAAAGGAAAGTCACCCGCACCGTAAAGGTGGCTTCAGGGAATTTGTTGTTTTTGTGGCTGTTAGATTAATCCTGGACACCATGCAAAAGGCCGAGACCTCCCAGAAGGTGGGTAGGAAGCGATAGCTTCTAAGAGAATGAACCAACACCAAGGGATGCAGAAACAACTCAGAGGACAGTTCCTCTCATTTTGCTGGCTTTTAAAATGCTGCTCACTCTGTTTCATGTCACTCAAGTCCATGTGTGACAACTGTTGAGGAACTTGGGCTGTGACATTAAGCAAACACTGCTGATGTGTTTCTGATTACATTAACGGTGCCTCGCTCTCCAGCATGTTAACTCATCGTAGTTGATTATGCTGACACTGAAAGCTTGTGTTAACATGTGTTTGTATTTCTAGCTGTAATTTGGTTCAATACCAATACGAGTATCAATACTATCTGAATTACATGGGAGATGACCAGCCTAAAACTAGAGCACAGAGGATTTAGATGAGCTCTGAAGATTTACCAAGAGAGACAGTTGCTAAACACTGAAATAGGTTATTAAGGGAAGTTGTGGAATCTGTTTCCCTGGAGGTTATTAAAACAATGTCTATTCTATAGAAGGTTCCACGATCCTGACAGAAGGTAGAGAGCTTAGTTTGGCTGGCAAGGTCTTCTAACTAAAATCATAGGTACTCTACTTAAGGTAACCACTGAGGGCTCTTATACGCAGGTGGCATTTTGATTCCTTAACACCTTGCTTGCTGATGCTATTCCTGTTGGGAGAGTTAGAAATTCCATTTCAGGTCAGACTAGCCAGGTATGAATTTATTACCAACACGATGCTTTCTTAATTACTCTATAAAGCATGGTGATTATACTCTATAAAGTAAGGCAACTATTATTATTGTTGTTACTACTATAATAATAATAATAATTTTTATTACCTACCATTTTTGAGCACTCACTATATATTAGGCACTGTGCTAGCTCTTTATATACATGACTTCATCTTCCTCTTATAACAAATATTTTAAGACGAGTATTATTCTATCCATTTCATAGATGTTTAAACTGAGTTTTGAGGCTAATAACCTGTTGATCACCCAGCAGGATTCAGACCCAGGTCTGTCTGACTCTAAAGCCTGTGCTTTCGTGTATCACAAGGTGTGGCTAATGCATCTAGAAGCACATCAGATCACATACAGTGTTGGCTCTTACATGCAGTCCCATTGGGCAGCCATGCTCTTCTACTGGTGCTCAACAGAGGCTGGGTTCTCTTTTGGACTTGCTTCATCTCCACAGACACCTCAGAGGTTCACAGAGAAAGACATGGTTCCCATCAATCCCTGAAATTTTAGATGGGATGAGAAAGACCTTCATGACAATCACCTCTTTCATATGTAGGGGTTCTCATTCGGATAATAAAAGTTCTTCTGTTAAAAAGTTTGCAAATATAGTACACTCTTCTGAAAATTCTCAACATTTTTTTGAAAATCCATTGAGCACTTGTCCCGGGTCGGGGGAACACCTGAGGATTATTCAAAACCAAACCTGGTGAGTTGGGAGAATAATCAATCCAGTTATAAAAAACAAGGTATGAATGATAAAATAATGATGTCAATTTTCTTATGTGATATTGTGACATGTATACTGACGGTGTATGCCCTGTATTTCCATCACAACCAACTGTGGCCCCAGCGCTGACGTCCATCTCAGAGTCCCCACAGTGACCTAGAAACATCTCACCTATTCATTGACCAATGTCCAAGAGAGGACCAAAATGATGACTTATATGAAATGCATTAATCTAGCAGCTGTTGAACTTTGGAGCAAGACAGATGGTGGAGGTGATGATTTTGTGTGAAATGTTTCCCCTCTCAGTGAGATTGCCAGAAACGTGCTCCTCTGCTATTTTTTTCTGTCAAGGAGGGGGTGGGAGGAAAGACTCTTTTATTGGTGTCTGCAACAGATACATTTTCCTTAAACAAGAGGTAGGTCAGTGATAGGCATGACCTTTATAAACACTTTTTGCGCATATTATAATAGGGAAAAAACATTTAGCCTCATGATGAAAAAACAGCACAATATTCTTCTGCTAAGAATTCTGAAATTATTATATTTAGAGTTTTGATATTTTTTTCTGAGAGAGTTTGGGTCATATGTTGGTTGTTTGTCACCTACAGCTAAATTTAGCCAAACTCGGGCTTATTTCCTTACCTCTTCTCCTTACGTACCCTTGTCACATCTGAAGTTCCCCGTTGTTGTCAACGGCTCCATTCTCCTGCCAGCCTCCTATGTTCCTAACTTGGTCAGATCTTTCCCTTCTATAATTTTGTCCAGGAAATCACCAGTTGTAAGGATTCTAAGGATCCTTGCTCTGTGGGGCCTCTTGAAGTCACATGCTCTCTCCATTCCCACGGGGACAGGCTGCATTGGACTGAAGCATTGCATCTAGACATGGGGAATAGTTTTTAATCTCCCACCTTTAGTTCCTTCCTTATACGAACCGTCCTATCCAGCGGCAAGCGCTCTTTTCATCATTTGCCTGACAAAATTAAATTAGAGTTATTCAGCAAGTATTCTATCACCTTACTACTCAACTCATTGCCTTGCAGGCCTTTACTATGCCCATCAGACCCTTTACTGCCTCTTCCTTCAACCGCCTTCCACCTCTGATGTATCCACAGACCATTCAGCCTGGCACTTCCCACCAAGTGATGCCACTTCATCCATTTCCAACAGTGTTCAAGATTGTTCTTTGTCATGTTTTCCCAGAGGATACGTGGTTTCCATCCCCACACTTTCTTCAATATCCTCGTATCCCTTAGGCACTGATATACAATACAAGGAAAGGTTGAAATTAAAAATTTACGTGCCATTGTGTTTGTATTCCTACCTGCTCCATAAATTGTTCAAGCTTCTTTTGTGCAAGAGTCAGTTTCCATTTTTGACGTTGCACCTGGGCGTTGGGCAGTCCCTACACACAAGATGGGTTTCCATTAGTCCCATCTCAGTCCAGGATCATCTTTAAAAATTCCACATTTTCCTTACAAACTTTGAAGTCAGGAGGTCCTTCCGTGCTATGTAACCAAACTTCTTCTGCTGGATTTAATCAACCCACTGAAAAATTTATCTCCTTTGTAAAGAATTTTCTGTGTAAGGAAATCATTGAGTCTAAAAGCTGAGTTTAAAAATAATTCTTTCTTTATTCCAAAACTTATTTACTTTAACGTTGTGTGGAAAAGAAAGATTTAAGAATTTTTTAGAAAGCAGTTTCTGTCTGCAGACAAGTTGTTAAACAATCAACCCAGAGTTAAGATGCCTGCTAAGCTACTCAAATAGGATATGTTTATTTTTTCAGTACCAGAATTTGTTAGGTAGATTCATATATATCAACTTATTTTACCCTCACAACAATTCTTTGAGATAGATTTATTATTCTCACATTATCGACAATGAAACCAAAGCTCAGGGCAGTAAAGTTCCAAGTTCAAGCTCACCAAACTACAAGTGGTGGAGTAGAATTGTTACTTCTGTTTCTTACCATCTAAACCCTGCCCTCTTTCTTAATGCCGAGCTGTTCTGTGCCAAGGGCCTAGGGTTAGCACTGGGCGCCTTAAAGAGAAAGAGGCAAAGGACCATGCAGCATGGTTGACAATGGTAGTGAGGCAAATAGAGCCATGGGGAATGTGCCATGTTGATTAGATATTACATTCCCATATTCATTTGGGACTACTTCTGGGCATTATTTCAGTTCCATTGTTTTGTCTATTTACTTATGGATTAGTCTGAAGCTTTATATTTCAGTATCTGATAGGGCTAGCCCTCATTACATTTTTCCCTGGAGATTTTTCTTCTTGCTTTAGAATCAGCTTATCTAGTTGAGAATATCATTATGAAGTTTTTTGGGGTCTTATGTCAGATTTATAGATTAAGTCAGGAGAGTTGATATCTCGATAATATTTTGTGCCTTCCCAACACAAAACATATCAGGTTTTCCCATCTGTTCCAGTGTTCCTTTGTGTCTCTTTTTTCATTTCCCAGTACTAGAGTCTTTTGTGTTTTCATTAGATCATAAAGCTAAACCCATTATTTTTTTAATAGTCTTCCTCTTGGTTTATTCTGTGTTTCAGTGTTACTTTCTTTTCCTCTTTCTCTCTTTCTTTTTTTTCTCTCTTTCACAGAGCACGCATGGACACACATAAGGAGTTTTTCATCCACAGAGTCATCAAGGGCATTTGAAAGATATTGAACTAAAAGTTCCAGAATCTTCTGTGACAGGTACACAGTAAGGTGTTCTTTCTCCCTAGAAGAACATGGCAATAAACTGTCATAAGCTTCATGATGGAGGGACTTTTATCTCTTGTTCATTGCAGTTTTCAAAGTGCCTGGAACAGTACGCATTTACACTCAGTTATTATTTGTTGACTAAAGGAATGAAAAATCCAGTACCTGCCTCCCTAAATCCCACTGGAACAAGGCTCTTGGTTTATGTTTTCTGGCAGGTGAAACTCACTCTGGGTATTTTGTTGTAGAAAGTCTGTTGAGTAGAGAAGCAGTGTGGAGAGGAAAATTATCTTCCTGTGTATATGCTCTACTGACCTATTTCTCCATTAGAGTATTAATAATAAATGCCAAGGCTCTACTGAAATTAAATAACCTTATTCCTTTTTGCTTCTTATTAGCCAAAGCCTTGCAATTCACATTTGCACAGTGATGGCTCTAAAATGCATCCTGGCAGATGGATACTTCTTGAGCTGTCTGTCATAAGGCAATGAAGAAAATCCAGTTAAATGTGTGGGTTAAGTCGGCAGTGAACAGTCATCATTCTGAACTGTGTTATAAACCGAGGCTCCGGGGCTCTTCAGCGTTACAGCGTTTCCTGGCAGTGTGGGCTGCAAAGTGTGTACAGGAAACACAGTCACACTGTGGTTTCACACCGGAGCCCAGGTTGCCTCTCATGAATATGTATGATGAGGCTGAACCTCGCTCTGGCCACTTGAGTGTTCTTGAGCTTAACTTAACCCCCACAAACCCACTTCCTGCCTATCATTTGAAGATGTTCCTTGAGGAGGTGTGAAAAAGTGAGTTGTAACTCCAATTGTGGAGCATTTTCCTTTCTTTCTCTTCAAGTTGACAAACTGCACCCTGATTTATTTTTATTCACTGTGAGTCATTTGCTCGTCTTATTTTATAAATAATATTTTCTACATCTTGCTCAGAGGCAGATGGGAAAGTTCAAGGAAACACCCTCTTGGAAAGAGGAAAAGCCCTCCGGTCTGGATTTGCACGTGGGTGCCTTTGCTGGAGTCCCTGATAAGCAGCACTGCCATGAGGAAATAAACAGATGGCGAATGGTCCTAGCGAAGCAGCATTTAGAGTGGGTTTTCTTTGTTTTAGAAGTGTCTTATTCTGCTCTCACTGTGAACTCTGTGTACTCCTGAGAATGCAGAAAACAAGCTGGAAACTCTTTCCTAATATTCCTAAAACAGGTCACCAGATCGAAAGATACTTGGGATACGCGCGCGCGCGCACACACACACGCACACACACACACACACACACTTGCTCACGGTTATTGTGTGTTTCATTTGAAGATGTTCCTTGAGGAGGTGTGAAAAAGTGAGTTGTAACTCCAATTGTGGAGCATTTTCCTTTCTTTCTCTTCAAGATGACAAACTGCACCCTGATTTATTTTTATTCACTGTGAGTCATTTGCTCGTCTTATTTTATAAATAATATTTTCTACATCTTGCTCAGAGGCAGATGGGAAAGTTCAAGGAAACACCCTCTTGGAAAGAGGAAAAGCCCTCCGGTCTGGATTTGCACATGGGTGCCTTTGCTGGAGTCCCTGATAAGCAGCACTGCCAAGAGGAAATAAACAGATGGCGAATGGTCCTAGCGAAGCAGCATTTAGAGTGGGTTTTCTTTGTTTTAGAAGTGTCTTATTCTGCTCTCACTGTGAACTCTGTGTACTCCTGAGAATGCAGAAAACAAGCTGGAAACTCTTTCCTAATATTCCTAAAACAGGTCACCAGATCGAAAGATACTTGGGATACGCGCGCGCGCGCACACACACACGCACACACACACACACACACACTTGCTAACGGTTATTGTGTGTTTTCTTTGTGAGAGGAAATGGGGGAGGGGAAGGGGGGCTCTAGCGCCTCTGAAGCCAAGAGGCAGCGCTCCAGGAACCCACGTGATGAACAGCATGTGCTGGGAAATGCCAGCCTGTGGCACTCCTCAACTTGGCATACAGACGCAACTCCTGTTTGCAAAATTTACGAAGCAGACAGGGAGTAGTGGGGGTCTTTTCTCTGGACAAACAGTAAAGGGTGAGAAATGGGCATATGTATGTTGCTATGCAGTTGTTTTGCTGTTTATATGGGAGCCTTGCCAAGCAGCACTTAGACCCTGGGAACATTTGCATTAGTCCATGGAGGTCCCAGCCTTTTCATTCGAACCCACGCCAATGTCTTTTCCTTTAATGACAATCGTTAGGGAGAAAATGTACCTTCTTTCTAGATGTGCTGTTTTTATTTCTCCACAGTCTGATGACCCCTTCCTGAAGTCTGTTACTGATATTATCTTGGTTGTCATAGATTACTATGATTCTAATGAACTGTTTGTTTTTAATGTTAGACATTCTTTTCCTATGGAATAGTCATCCTTTAAAAATTGCTTAACACTGTTTTGGCCTTTAAAGCTCATGTTTTAAGAGCTGATGATTTTTGTCTCATGGTTAAATGGTGAAATAACAGGGTCAAAGTGAGGTTAATGGGATTTAGAATTTCAATTTGACTGGAGTCTTTCCTTCTGAAAAATGATGAAAGAAAAGAATGGAGGGATGGAAGGAGAGAGAGGAGGTAGGGAGAGTGAGAAGGAGGAGAGTCTATTCAAGGAAAAGTCTTGAATAGGTGAGATCATTGACTAAATCTAAGTTTATCTGAGCTAAACATTTTTTAATACATATTTTTTTAAATTAAAGAAGATAAATAATTACATTCACCTTTCTAAACACTTATTCTACCACATTTTTTCTTTCAGTATTATTGAGATATAATTGACATACAGCACTGTATAAGTTTAAGGTGTACAACATGATGATTTGACCTACATATGTCATGAAATGATTATCACAGTAAGTTTCGTGAACATCCTTCATCTCATATAGATACAATAAAAGAAAAAAAATTTTCCTTATGATGAGAACTCTTAGGATTTACTCCCTTAACTACTTTTGTATATATCATTCAGCAGTGTTCATTATATTTATCATATGGCACATCACATCCCTAGTACTTATTTATCTTATAACTGGCAGTTTGTACCCTTTGACCACGTTCATCCAATTTCCCATCCCCTCACACCCCCCTCCTCCCCATCTCTGGTAACCACCAATCTGATCTCTTTTTCTGTGAGTTTGTTTGGTTGGTTTTGAAGTATAACTGACCCACAACATAATCTTAGTTTCTGGTACACAACATAGTGATACGGTATTTCTATACATTCCAAAATGATCACCACAGAGCTAAACCTTTTTACATGCTCTTCCCAATTCTGTCTTTGTTGGTTCAACAAATACGTTTCAAGAGTGTACTCTGTACTAGGCCTAGAACAATACAGCATTTCTGGCTACCACTTAATCATAGACTCTTTGGATTTTATTTCCAAAAAGTATAATAAATCCTTTTTCCATCGTGCACCTCATATTCTGTCACCCCTGTCATTAGAAAAATTAGATTACCTGTGATTTTTGTTTCATGGCCAGTTTAGGGTTATGTTTCCCCATGTCCAGTTATCTTTACTCTGTTTAGCTCTCGTGGACCGTACAACTTAATCCAAGGCCTTAGGAACATGCTGTATCTTACCAAGTCATGTGAGTGTGCTTTTCTGTGAAGTTTTTGCAGCCCTCCATCTAATGCCTGAATTGCTTCCTCTGCATCTTTCTCATGAACTCCAATTGCTTGGGCACTTAACTCTCTCCCCCCAGAGGCTGTGAGTACCTTGAGGGCAGGGCCTGTGTCTTATTCATTTCTGAAGGGATGGCAACATAGTCAGCACTTAACAAGTATTTGTAGAAAAAAATGAATGTTGCCCAGAGCACCTTTGTTTCTATATTCTGACCTTTTGACCTTTTTATGGGATTGGATTCTAAGAGTGAGTTTGTTGGTTGAAGTCTATATATATTTTTAGTTTTAATAAATGTTGCTAGATTGCTTTCCAAGAAAAGCTAAGGCAATTTTCTCCCATATTTCTACCAGTAATAGGTTTTATTGGTCTTTTAAATGTTTGCCAGTTTAATAGCTATAAAGTGATATCCCTAATGATTAATGATATTGAGCATTCTTTCATGTGTTTGTTGGCGATCTGTATATCTTCTTTGGAGAAATGTCGTTTAATTTTTGTTTTCCTGCTATTAATCAGTTTGAGTATCTTTATACGTGTTTGTTGGTCATTTAGATTTGCTGTTCTGTGAATTAACTTTTTATATACTTTGTCCATCTTGACACGCAAAAGTTTGCATTTATTTCAAGATATATAAAAACAAAAAATATAAAGCCCCTTTTCTTTAAAATTCCAATTCTAGGTATGTATCATATGGAAACACTTAGATACGTAAACAAAAATATGTGCAAAGCATCCCATCAGAGTATTGTTTGTAGTAATAAAAAATTAAGTGTAGTGAAAAGAAAGTAGTTTAATGAATTATGGTGTTTCCTTATTATGACGGAGAATGAGGAATTAAAAAAGAATGAGGTAAATCTACACGTACTGCATAAAAGGAATTCAGCATATTGTTAAATGAAAAAAGGAAGTTGTAGAAGATGTATTGCATAGTTCTATCCAAAATTATATATGTCCATATGCACATTGTGGAAGAAACTATTTGTCCTTAATCTTAGGAACTATCAAAAACTATATATTTGAGTCACACTGCAGCAAGAAAATAGCAATTGTAAAAGCTAGGTCATATTCCAAAAGATGCATTGAGTTTTTATAGTGTGGGAAATATATGACTAGTCCAATGTGGGAAAAAAGAAAAAAAAGATGTAAATCAACTATACTCCAATATAAAATAAAAATTGAATTAAAAAAAAAAAAAAAAGAGGGCTTCCCTGGTGGCGCAGTGGTTGCGCGTCCGCCTGCCGATGCAGGGGAACCGGGTTTGCGCCCCGGTCTGGGAGGATCCCACGTGCCGCGGAGCGGCTGGGCCCGTG
>NC_041223.1:43209705-43253912 GCF_002837175.3 Physeter macrocephalus
CGGAGCCTGTGCGTGCCAACGGGAGAGGCCGCAACAGAGGGAGGCCCGCATACCAAAAAAAAAAAAAGAAAAAGAAAAAAAGAAATAAAACCCAGTGAGTCAGTTCCCTGGGGGTTCAATTAGTTCTGAAGTGACTAACAAGAGGTATGATTTCTTATCTATCAATCCTATATTGCCATATATTATAACTTTCTGTATTTTATATAGAACATGTTTCACAAACCCTGATACTGATAGCTAAAGTTAGCTTACACTTCAGATGGGTAAATGCTGTGTTTGTAGTGAAAACATTTAATAGAGTCCTTATCTATCTTTACAGATCTTCTCTGTTGTTTCCTAACTTTATTTGTGATAAAAGTGTATAACAAAGTGTAATTTTACTTAAGATCACGTCTCAACCTGATGAGTCAGCAAGTGGGTTTATTGTTTTGTTCCCTGGATCGTTAATATTCTCTATCATTGAGCTTTCTTATCAGCTTATAGAAAGCAGCTTAAGTTTAGATCCAAGTGATTTGCAATGAAGTTTATTCCTATTTAAAGGAAGACAAGTCTTTCTAATGTTTACATTTTCCACTCTCAAAAAGATGATTTAACTATGCAGTTTCTACAACTTAGGTGTGTTATGCATATGCCTGCAAACATCTTTTTGTATGTAAACCCATTAAAACTAGACCTGTCTGGACATATATCAAGCTCTTAATGGCCTACGTGCAGGGACAGGGAATGGGAAAGGGGAAAAGGATGTTGGGAGAGTTCGCTTTTATTCTGAGTACTTCTGTAACGTCTGAATATTTTAAAAATGAGAATATTTTCATTCTTTTGTACTTGTATAATGTTAAAAAATGAAAAGAGAAAATCACTAGGAATTAGCAAAAAATAAGATTTTATATATCTCTTAAAACAGTATACAAGGAGATTACAACTTTTTGGAGAATGAGGATGCCCTTTAATTGTGAATAATTTTCCAGACAATCATATGATAGCAGTTGTACTTTTAGTATCTGTTTAGAAAAGAAATAACTATCAAAAGGCACTTCAAATCCATTAATACTTTTTAATCTGAATTATCTTTTCCATAAGGTTTCTCTCTAGTTTCTCAACTCCTTTGCCTGTCCTCAGCATGGTAAAGTCCCAACCTTGGAAGTGTTTATCTTCATGTTTTCCCTGTCTGCACCCACACTATTGAGTTATTCTGGAGAAATAACACGAGTCGGCCATTGGTACTATTCCAACTCTGTGTCATTAAGCACTGGTCCCTCAAAACTGCTAGCTCTCCTCCTTTGTTTCCCTAGCCATCTTCTCTCCCACTCACCATAGTAACTATTTCATCCATTCACCATTCTTTTTAAACATTAGCCTCCAAATAATTCAATTCTCTGGAACGGTTTTGGTTTCAGTCTTCCAGGCTAGATTTTAAGCTCTTTGAAGACTGAGACCTTGTCTGTCTCGCTCACAGTTATTTTTCAGGACCCAGCATACTGTTAGAGTGGGTATTCAATAAATCTTTAAGGAATAAGTAAATGAATGAATGAATGGATGATGGTTTATAACAGATAGATGGTGAGGATTGCTGTGCAGCTTTGAGGGACCAGTGCTTGATGACAGGCGGTTGGAATAGCACCCGTGGCAGAGTTGTGTTATTTCTCCAGGACACCTCAGTAGCGTGGGTGCAGATGGACAGGGAAAACATGAAGATGAACTCATTCAAGGTTGGGGATTTGCTAACGAGGAGCAATGGAGTCGCGATACTAGAGAACCTAGTTAAAGTGATGGATTGTGAGATCTCTGCAGGTAGGAAAGGAGTGAAAAAAGGAGACTACTAGGTGAAGAATTGGGCTGGGCTTGTGAAGTGAAAGTTCTGGTGGAGTGTGTGAGAAGTAGCTAAATGAGGCTGGAAGAGAAGGAGATTATGGTTGGAGAGAAAAATTTTTACCTAAATGTTTCAGAGGGGAAGCCGTCCCAGGTGATGAGGTTGAGGATGTGGCCAAGGTTACAGGTGGCTGATTGAACAGAGGAGTCATTAGCTTTGAGAGGTCAGGAAATATGAGAGTCCTCCAGAGCTCTGGATGTATTACCACGTAGATGTTCTGGGTGGATGGTAAGATTGTTTACTGGGAAGAGTGCCAGTTTTCAGTCACAGGAGGGACTGTGGGACTACAGGTCACATTGAGGAGGTGGGATGGAAGGGGACAAAGGAATTAGACATGTAGAGATGTGAGGAAAAGAAATCAATATGATATAAGTGCTGTTGACCAGTACCTCAAGTTGGAGAAAAGAGAGTCAAAAGAGAGGCAAATATTGAAGGGTAGTAAAAATTTTGTATAATTTTCAGTTGCTTAAAGTAAGCAGTACATAAATCAAAAATTCCAGGAAGTTCAAATATGTTTCATTAGTTGAGATTACCCTAAGCTAAAAACTAAAATCATATTAAAATTTTCTGAACCTTTCAGAAGATATAACATCCCAGAGAGGCTCCATTCTAAAAGGAAAATCATAGTAGCTTGCCAATTCCAGTTCTGGTCAGGCATTCTTAGAATACCTTGGAGTGGATTTTAGTCTCAGAGGGATTCTACTTTAAGAATATCAACCGAAGGGCCAAAATGAGGCTCTTGAAAATTTTCTCTACTGAAATGCTCAGTCTGCAAACCTGGATAGTGATGGAAATACATAAGCTTCACTTCTGGCACTTTGAGTGCTGATGAACTTGGTCTTTAATACAAAGAAAACTACTGTACCTTCTCTCTAGAAAATGAAACTAAAACCAACTCCCTTATCAGAGTATCTGTGTTCTATGCCTAAATTTAAGGCGATTGATCAAGTATACATTACATGCAAGATCTGAGTCCTTCCCTCACAGAGAAAAGTACCCGAGGAGCAGGGACACACATTTAGTGAAAGGCTGTGGTACCTACAGACAAAGCAGCCCCAATGCCCCCCAGTTAGCTCAGCGTTGACTGTAGCAAAGAGCTGAGACCGACAATGTGGGGCAGGGTTATCAGGGAAGGCTTCCCAGTCATTGCATCAATGCACAAGGAGAGAGAGAGAAAGAATTCACACCAGGGAGGAAAATTATTTATGTAATTGCAAGGGTGAAAAGAAGATCTTTTTCAAGGTCCTGGTATCTCTATTACTCTATCCTAGTGTTTGGACATATGGAGTACCCACTGCTGTTAAAGTATTAAAATGTGCCAGAAGACTTGGAATCTCTTAATAGCATGTTGAGAAGGGCTGATGACACAACTCCAATTATGCTTTTGGTACAATTGTCATGTCAGATTGATGTCTGGAAAAGGACCAAGATTTGAAAAACTGTATAATGAGTTCTTGTGTTGTTTTTATCCTTTATTTTGTGCACACCATACTCCACATGCCATTAGTAGCTTCCTCAAAACTCAACAAGATAAAGGTCTGTAAGAGGGACTTGCTAGCTATCTTGATCCCTAATGGAAAGCTCTTAAAACCTGGATTTGATGAGCCCAGGTCATGCCATGTAACTAAACTTTAAACATTTTCTCTTTTGTTGTTCCTTCAGCAGAAATTATATCCCTTCCTCCCAGCTATAAATTGTCTAAGCTCAAAGGGATGTTTTTGTGCTGTTTTAGTGTTATCTGACAGCTTGGGGCAAATTATCAGGTAAAACAAGAAGCCAAAATCTAATAAGAGGCAGGGTGCAGAAGGGTGTGCATCCCCTGGTTATGAGGAGAAGATCGAGGCACCACCCTTCGTGTTCTTTGAGAGCCCGTTTGACCCATGCACTTATAAAAGCAGCAGAAGAAATGTGCAGAGAGTGGAAAAGGGTGTGTGTGTGTGATGTTGTTACTTAGCAATAGGGAAACTTCTGGCTGATATTCTGAACTGAACAAAGGAAAGTAGCTGGGAGAGCATGGAATGAATGAATGTGGAAACAATGAAAAGGAGGAAAGCAGCTGTGGCGGTGAGGGAGGGCTAAGAGGAGAATGAAAAATAAAACACTAAAGGAAAAGCATGAAAATGGATGTGGTAGGTACTTAGAAACCAGAAGACTATGAATAAAGATCTTCTGAAAAAAAATGTAACTGAAAGAAAGGTGAAAATAGCCAGAAGGATAAGAAAACACCTTCAGTGGAAGCCAGGCAACTGGTGGGAGAAAATTCCCCAATGTAGTGAATGCTCAGCTTAAAACATGGCTCTTTCCTGGTGTTTGAGGTCACATCAGAGTGGACTTGATGCAAGGTTCCTGGAACAGAGTCCAAACCACCTGAGTCTGATTAGGCCACTTGGAAGATGAGCCGGGAGGTAGAGGGGCTCCAAGGATGTTTTTTGTAATATTTTATAATAGGTATGATATGAACCCTTAGAATGATCTGAAAAGAACTTTCAGGTTTTGGGACCACTACATCAGGCCTGACCTAAAAGGAAAACCCCAAGAGGATTGGATGTACTTTAAATCAGGCTAGAAAACTCCCAATTCCATGTTTGATTCCTCCAAACAGGTTATTACGGTGTCAGCACAGAGTAGGTCTTTACTGTGATATTTTCCACGGGTAGATATGCCTTGATGTTTTCCCAAGGCCTTTGTCATGGCAGTTAGATGACATCTTGTACGCATGGGTGTGTTTATTTATATTACATTACAGGTACAGTTCTCATCTACGTTTGTCTCTTAAAAAGGGCAGCCGTGCTTCCTAGCTCGTCCTTCACATTTTTTGATCATTTACATGTATAAGTAAAAATATTACGAGCATTTCCTCCCAGTATATGTGCATTTTTATTCATAAATTCTATGCATGTATTATCTCATGATACATGGGCCATTAGATTTTGAGATCCATATTAAGAAAGATGAGATAAAGATAAAATTAAATATATATTTTAAAGTCTATTTAATTCACATTTTTGTTTATGAATGGAACCTTCTCCTCCCCACCTTCACCTTCATTCCCCCACCCATCCCGAAGCTCACCTACCTACCACAGGGCATAATAGTAGTGTGGCACAGTGGCACATAGTAGGGGCTCATTAGGTATTGACAGGAGACAGAAGTGGAATGGCATTTTCTCAGTCCCAGCTTAGGGTTCTCACACCATGTTTTACAGGGTTGCATGGAATTACCTACATGATCGACAACCATATTGGTTGATATGTTATTTCTGTTTTTCCACATATAAAATAGGACTAAGTTTTTAAGTTATTCCTCTTTAAAAACACTTTTCTTATCTATAACATAATTTATTGATTTCTAAGTAAGCATGTTGAATGATAAGATACTTTTGGGTCTACTTCTTTCCCACATCTCACTAAAATGACAGTGAAAGGATACAACCTGAAGAACAAATGAAAATTAGACAAGGCTTGGTGTATCAGTTATCTATCATTGAATAAAAGCTACCTCAAAACTTAGTGGCTTAATATAACACCATTTATTAGTTCACAATTCTTGGGGCAGCAATTTGTTCAGGGTTCAGTTGCAGCAGCTCATCTCTGCTCCACATGGCACTGACTGAGATTACTTGCAATTGCAGTCAGTGGGCAGTTAGCTGGGGTTAACGATCAGGGTGACTCAGTTCTCCACAAAACCTCTCCAGCAGGCTAGCTCAGGCTTCTTCGCATATTATTGAGGTTCCAAAGAAGGCAAGAGGAAGCTGCAAAGGCTTCTTGAGGCCTTGTTAGAAGCCACAAATCATCACTTCTGCAGCATTCTATTGTCAAACAAGTGGCAAGGTGTTATGGACTGAATTGCACTTCCCCAAAATTCGTATGTTGAAGCCCTAACTCTGAATGTGACTTAATGTAATGTAAAGGCAGATGGGGCCTTTAAATTAAGGTCAAATTATATCATAAGGGTGGAGCCCTCATCCAATAGGACCAGTGCCCTTATAAGAGGCGGAAGGCACCAGGGACGTGCATATACAGAAAAAAGGTCACAGTGAAAAGGTGGCCAGAAACCAACCCTGCTAACACCTTGATCTTGGACTTCCAGCCTCCAGAACTGTGAGAAAATAAATTTCTGTTGGTTAAGCCATCCAGTCTGTGGTATTTTGCTGTGGCAGCCTTAGCAGACTAATACACAAGGTCAGCGCAGATTTAAGGGGTGGAAAATAGACCACCTCTTGATGAAAGGAGCTGTAAACAATTTTGTGACCATTTTTAACCCACCACACTTGGAAAATGTCAGCTTGTTTTGGAAAGTGTAGGTGTATCAAGAGGTATACTTAAAGAAATGCACAAAATACTCCCACCTCCTTCACACATACTTATTTCACTTAAACCACTTTATAACAGTAATTGCATTAACATTTTTTTACTTAGGTAAATAAGAGGTAGTCATTTAGTAGGCATATGTCTAATTAGGAACTAGAAAATGATATTAAAGACATAAAATTTTCATTAGAAAGTGAAAGCTCTGTTATGCCAAAGCAGAGCTATCTATAGAGAGTAAATATAAAGAAAAAAAATCAAGTTTTATTTCCAAGATTGAACATTAGAATTATGTACTCTATTACATTTATTCTTCTCTGACCACTGGGTAAAAGAAAACATTTCTAATTTTCAGTAGCTGTTGAACCATATCAGTAGATGTTACACCATATGGACCTTTCCCCTTCCTCCTTCCTAATGGAAACTTCAATTTTATTCGGGTAGTCAACCTATCCTCATGTACAGGGGTAAACTTATTAGGTTGAGCCATCATGTTAATTCCTTTCCCCTTCCTAATGACTGGTTCAAGAACCCAATCTTGAAAGCTGTTCTGTACATGCCATCTCCGTGGTGACTGTCACTGATGCAGAGATTGAAAATCACTCTAAATGGGAGAACTTATATTCCATGACTCTGAAATGTCCTCTCCCCTACTGAATATACACAAGGAAGTATTAGAGTCTGGCGGCCACCTTAATAACCACAAAGGATGCCCACCTAAGGACAAAGTAAACACAGAGGCTCCTGAAACTCACCTTTCCTCTAGAAATATTATTATGTATGTAATAAACATCTGACTCTTTAGGCCAGTTTCACACGGGTAGCCAAAAGAGTCCTTCCTGTCTGATGATGCTGTTTTTGTCTCGCCTGAGGTGTCCTTGATGACCTCACATAAGAGAGTCTATGGGATGGTTTTACAGGGCAAGTCATTCTCCTCACATGCCACTCCCCCTGCTCCTCAACATAACCAAATGTTTAAGCAGATTCAGATCTCCGTATGCCTCGGGAGATTCATTATAAGGCCAAATCCAGGATCAGAAGAGGTACTCGCCAAAAGAATAGAAAGACTGCTGATCTATGTTGGAAAAACATGGAGAATATATGTGGAAAAGGATTCTGAGAGTACTAGACCAAGGAAGGAAGAATAAAATCATAGATCAGATAGAATTTATCAATAGAGACGTATTTATCAGAAATTCTGGATTTAATGTGCTAGCTCAAACAGTTGGAAGTTGTCTAAATTATTTGCTAAATTATCTTTTGAGCTGTGCTCAACAGCAGTCCATTCTAAATTAACCAGAGGTACTAGAAATTTCTTATTTTAATATAGAGGAAGAAATCCAAAAGTTTATGGAGATATAAATATTGGGATAGATCCTCACATGTGAACCACTCACCTATTCCCAACTGTTTCCTTCCTCTTAGGAAAAGGAAGAAATGGCCAGAAAATATGTCCTAGACCAGAGGCTTGAGAATTGCATAGGTATAAAAAGCACTTTGTGGTCCTTCTTCATATGCTGGGGTAAGAAGAGAACACTCTGTGGTTGAAAAGGGCTCCTGATTTCAATAGGGATGCTAAGATGGAAGAGGGCAAGTTGTGGTACTTAACTGCTAAAGTCAAGGTGGGTATGCTGACCATAATAACAGCAGTAGGATTGGCATGGTATTCAAAATGATACAACTCTCAAAAATCTCTGCAAGTCTTTTATATTCAGTAGAGTTACAGACATCAAAATAGATGGCAGCCTACTAGAGTTCTAATTCATTTGTATAATGGAAAATACTCCAGGATTAATGGTTGTAGCTCTGGTGTTGCATTCTTGAACATGGTAGTTCTGGTGGTGGCCTTCTGACACCTACCTTTCCAGCCTTTCCAGTGATTTTTGTAAGCACCTAATTCCCTGTCTTAAAACTCTTTCTATTTAAAGTACCTAGAGTAGTCCTGTGCCCTGAACACTGATGCATCCCAATAGGACCCTGAGCCCTTGCCATGATTACTTCCCCAGTTTCTGGGTATATTATTAAGATAGATGACCTCAGAAAGTGGCAGACTTCCTACACTGACATGTTGAATAAAAAATTACTGTAATATTTTTAAACTTCATCTCTGGGGAAATCACAGAGAATGAGGCCATGGTGTTTCCTATCCATCCCCACTTTTGGCCAGTGCAAAAGATAGATGAGTCTTGAGATTCACAGAGGGTTACTGTAGGTGAAGTCAAGTGGGAACTCCAAGCATACATGATCTTCCAAATGTAGTTGCTTTTTTTGCAGCAAATCTACATACACTGTATGACTGCAGCTTGTATCTGGACACTCCTTTTTCTCCATTCCAACAGAGAACACAAGAAGTAGTTTGATTTCACCTCAAATGACAGAAACATATTTTCAACTCCAGGTTATTTTAACTCTCTATTCTCTGTGCCATAAATTAGTCTATAAGAACTAGGTTGTCTCACCATCCCCAGCTAAATCGGCAAAAATATACTGATGAGCTCCAAAGAGCAGGAAGTGGCTGGTATTTTAGATTGAAACCATGCATGCCAGAAGGTAGGAAATAAATCCTATGCTAATGCAGTGACGTTTCTTGGGATCTGTGCCATGTGGCATGTGAGTTAATCCTCTCTAACGTCAAGTACAATTTGTTTCCTACCTCTAGAAAACAGTACTATGATTTCTGGTGCTCTTTGGGTTTTAGAAGCAATAGATATAACATTTTGTGTGCCCGTCAGCTCTTCCCTGAGTGACCCAAAAGGCTGACAGCCTTGAGTAGGGTCCAGAGGAAGACTCTCCAGCTGGTCCAGGCTGCAACTTTTCCATATGGCCTATTAGGACCCAACAAGATCAGTGGTGCTCAAAAATCAAATGAAGTCTGTGGTGTGAAAAGACTGAATAAAAGATTCACAACAGAAACATCAAGGTTTTAGAACAAAGCTATGCCTTCCTCAGCGAGGTCCATTCCTCTTTGGAGGAATACTACTTAGCTTGCTACTGGGCCCTGACAGAAACCAGGTGACTATGAAATATAAGCTGCCCATCATGAACTGAGTGTTATCTGATCTACCCAGCTATAAAGTCAGACATATCTAAGTGGAAATAGTAGATAGGTGAGTGCATCTGAGCAGGTCCTGAAAGCTCAAGTTTCACAGGCTGATGTCTTCCTACTATGCCTACTCATGCCACAGGCCACCTCTCCACCCACCAACACTTACAACACCATCAACACTTCTCTAGTATCAGGTAACTGAAGAAAAAGAAAGTGTAGTTTACAGATGGCTTTGCATAATAAGCTGACACCAGCCTCAAATGGATTGCTGAGTACCGCTCAGTCCCACTTAATTGAAGGTGCAAAATTCTCCCAGTAGGTAGAACTTTAAGTGGTATAACATCTTTGTTTTATCCTGGAAAGAGAGATAAGTTGATGAACAGTAACAAATATTTTGGTCAGATTGTCATAGACATGAAAAGAATAAGACAAGAGAATTGGTGACAAAGAAGCTTGGGAAGAAGCATGTGGACGGGTCTCATAAAATGGGCCATATTGTAAAGACATTACGGTTCCATAGAAATGTCCACCACACATTGGTTGTGAACCCAATAGCCGTTCTTCTTTCTTGAGAACAAAACTTCAGTTTTGTATAGGTACCCATGCTCCTCCATGTGACTTTACACTCCAAGGAAAGCTGGTTACATCTCCATCCCAACAGGTGAATCAATTCATCTAGCCCATCATGGTTATTCTATTTTCCATATGAGTGGTTGGCTTAAAAAGGGCCATGTGACCCAATTTTGGCCAATGAGACATTGAAGGAAGTCTGCTATGCGGTTGGTTCTGTGAGAGTTACTTTACCTATTAAAAAGAAAAATAAGAGGTGGTCTCTTCTTCTGCCTCACTTTGAATTGGGAGCTAGTCTTACAAATAAGAAGAGAGAGGGGAGCATTTCTGCTTGTAGTGGTTGTAGGAACATCTGGTTTCTAAGGCCAGCTGCATCTATAGTAGCATCCAATGTATTGATACAGTGCCAAAAGTGTCAACTGTGCAAGCTGTGATTTCTGACACTAAGTGGCAGCAGCAGCTGTGTCCTCACAGGAATAGTTTTGTGATATGATTTTCATTGTATCCCTGGATGCATGGCTTCTGAACCTGGACAATCTTTGAACTAATCAATATCCTTTAAATAATCCCTTTTCTGCCCAAACCAGGGAAAGTCCATTTCTGTTGTTCTCAGTGAGGCTCCCTGGCTGATATAGGTCTTCTGAATAAAATTGTCTGTGAGATGTTGGTCCAAAAGAAAAAAATATATTTTTGCAACACTAATATTGTTTTCAGAATTGAATGTTTCTTTGTAAGTTTTACTTTTTGATGTTATTAAAAGTTAGGAAAGACAAATGTTCATCTACCTACCAGCAGTATTGCCTGGGTCAATCTCCAGCTGGTAAAAATAATTAAGGAGGAAAACATCTTTCATTGAAAGGATGGGAATTTTAAAAAAATGTATTAATAATGGACTCAGTGGAAACTATCAGTAAATATGCAGTTTGGAATTGGAAAATAAAGGCAGTGCCTTCCATATATGCTGTGGTGCTAGCCCTTACTTGTTACTGCTCAAGAGGAGCAAATAGGCAGATGTTTCACTCTCACAGAGGCTTTTAAATTTTATCCTGGGACTGTCCTCCGTCATGTACTGAATGTTGTAATTTCAGCTGTTTTTTCCCAACTAGCGGGGCTAGAGGGCTCTGTTCTCCTTCTGTCTCATCTGAACAGTTGGGGACACAAGATTCCCCCCTTCACAATCTGTGCATGCCTATTTCTTAGGCCCAATTCCAATCAGAAGTAAGACAAACTAAATAGCCTGAGTCTCACATTTTGGCCTAGTATGTGCTGGGCATGCTTCTTGGCACTGAAGGTAACCTAGTATCCAAAAGAGACAAAGTTCAAGATTTAGTGAAACTTCCTTTCCAATGATTTCTTTCCCTGCCCACCAGCAAAAATCCCAGATACCCCCCTTCTATCAATATATCTGCGCGTTGTTTCATTTCCTCTGTACTGTCCTAGCTCACTGCTGTCTGTGCCCCAAATCTGGAAATGAAGCAGGAAGTCTTAATAGATCTGTTAGATTAAAAGAAGTGGGCATTTTGCTTTTTCTACTTAGAAGATTAATATTTTTATTTACTTCAGATGTATAATTTTATGCTTTCATGTAATTGGTGTAGTACATTTATGCCTTCCGTAATGAAATAAAACCCAGATGTTTCGAAGAGGGTGAGGCTTTTCTTAGTAGAGGAGGCTGTACTCTACAGTCTCAGCTCTTAGCTCTGAACATTCTCCTCAGGGATTATTTTAATGACTGTATCACCTGCTAGCCTTGGGAGGCAAAGACTGATACCCTGCTTCCAATGCTTTGTCCCATATATGGGCACATGACTTTTTCTCGTATGTCATTTAGCTCAGCTGAGACAGATTTAATGCCCAAATTAAGCTTTACTAAAGGCTAACAAAATGGCAAACTGGATAAGAGTGAAACCATAAAAGTAACCCATCTAACAGACATTGCATAACTTACTCATCTTCAGTTTTTAACCCATTACAGGGCTCTTTACTTTTTCTCTTGAGTTCTGTTTCTGCAAGTACATATCCCCAAATATCTGGCTTTGTCATCATTAAGACCCAAAGAAGAATGGGAGCTTCCATCTATCTCAGGACCATCCTCTCAGCTCTGAGTTTCTACCTGAGGACCTCCTTCCTCCCCAGATAATCGATCCTGGTAAGAACCACAAGCTTCATGGAAGAAAAAAGACATCTACAGCGGTGTAGCCTAACCCACCAGTCCTACCCTCTGAGTAGCTGTACGAAGCATTAGTCAGGCCTCTTCCAAGTACAGGTGACAAAAATTTATCTGAAATTTGCTTAAGAAAAATATTTATATCTTTGGCTAAGAAAACTGAAAAGACAGATCTTGCTTGCTTCAGGCATGGCTGGACGTGGAGTTTCAAATAATGTCATCTATCTTCTGTCATTTGACAGAGGCTTTTGCTCTCTTTCTCTTTTTGTTTATCTCAGTCTTTCTCTTTTTTAAACTGTTCTTCCCTCTTTCTGTCTATCTGTCTTTGTTCTCCTTTCTATTGAGTCTACCTTCAAGGAAAATTCCCATTTTGGCAAAAATAGCCACTAGCAGCTTTGGATTTACATTAAACTACAGCAATCCCAATGAAAAGAAAAAGATGTAACCTCTTTCTGAATGGTTCCAGCAAAATTTCAAGAGAGGAATATGATTGGCCCAGTATGGCTCCCCGAACAAATCCTGCGACTGACAGATGGAGTGTTCTGATTGGTCAGCCTGGATAACATACCCATTCCTGTGAAAGGAAAGATGGTGCCCTGTGATTGGCAGTCCTACCAGGGAGCAGAGAGATAGTTCCTGGAAAGAAATGCTTTAGGACATTCACGAAGTAACAGGTCTGGATAAAATATGGTATTCCTAATATTCATTCTAGAGATATAGGTATACAAGAGCAGATTATTAGAGTTATAGTTACACATGATAAATTTGATATGGTCTATAAGTCAGACACAGAAGAATTAGGAATAATTAATTATAAAACTGGTTCAGTCATAAGCAATCTGAGACATTGTATCACCAAAGGTGTGGAAAAAGTCTCCAAAGTATTAGACAAGCCTAAATCCCATGTAAGATCAAATGCCAGGATGGATTCAGACATACAATTACTTTTAAGTGAACTGGGCAAATCAGAAGGGAGGGACCGGGATACAAAACTTAACCTGAGGCAAGAACCTCAAATAATTGACTTTTTTTTTTTTTTTTTTTTTTTGCCACACCGCACGGTTTGCGGGATCTTAGTTCCCTGACCAGGGATTGAACCCGGGCCACAGGCAGTGAAAGGTGCTGAGTCCTAACACTGGACTGCCAGGGAATTCCCCCAATAATTGACTGTTGAAGGTGGAAAGATAAAGGATGTACTCTTACAAGCAAAGCATCATGTGCAGGACAAGAAGAATGTAACATTGTTGCAATTAGTCTTTTTTTATTAATACATGCTTGAATGAATGAGTTGTACTTATGGGGCTTCAAAATCAAAACAAAAAGAAAGATTCTTTTGGTAGTCACATGTTACAGTTGTCTTAACCTACAAACAGTAAGGCGGAGTTGCTTTAGTAATGAAGCAATTCTATTCACAAGCACTGATCACTGTCTATTTTAGTACTGTAGCCATTAATTTCTTGATTTCCCATCCCACAGGAAATCTAACGCAGCCAAGAACTGCTTACAATTTTTCTGCCACACTCTATAAGAGAAAGAATTCCCTACCTCCTCTCATTCCTAATGGAATCACAGCTCTGAGACCATTTTCCTCATGGAACAGCTGAAATGACCTATTAACAACTGAAAGGTTGAAGATTTGAAAATGAGCTAATGTCCATATGAACTATAATTTTTTTTTACCAAACAAAAACCATAAAAAGCATTGTTTGTGATGTTACATGCAGTATACTAAGCTATATGCAGCGTACAAAGTTGAGAACCCAGAATTTAACATGAGATATTTTGAGCTTTAAATTTGGACAATTTATAATTTAAAAGAAAAAGCTATGTAAGTTATAGACCAAATTTGGCTCCCACTGAAAGCAGGGGGTGAGACAAAGACTTGGCTGCAGGTCACATGTGAAGGGGGTGATTCCAGGAAACAGGAGTAAAGGAGCGGGGAGAGTGGGACAAGAGAAGTGGTAAAGTCAATACAAGGGTGTGTTATCCAAGTCTTTGCTGAAGGCACAGGGACTCAGTTTGGCTGGGACTTCTGGAAAGTGTGAATTTTTTCCAGAATTTTCCATCTGAGGGAAGTGAGGATGAAGCATGGCTCCCACATTTGTTTATGGCTGACGTTTCCCTGGGGAGCACTAACATAGCTCACCTTAGGGCTGTGTTTATACATAAGCCCAGTTGCTCCAGGACATGGGAGAGACCCAGGGCAGAAGGCAGAATACTTCTGCACCTGCTTGAGGTGGGACCTTGTCAGCAGGAGATGAACCTGAACTCTCAGCAGATGGAACAGAGGTGGGCCAAAGAAATGAGAATGGGGCTCCAAGGTATCTGTTGAATAAAACATATGTGAAGGCCAGATATGGTACATGGTTTGCCAGTAGTTGACCTTTGGTCTGTTGGCTTAGAAATTCACAAACTGAATTCACCGCGTCGTTTAACTGACTTAGAGATTCTAGGGATAAAGTATAGACTTGTAAAAAAAAAAAGGACGACCAAATTCTGCTTTTTATTTATGCATTAATTCAACAAATTTAATGAACATTTACCACATGCTAGGTGCTGGAGATACATCAAAGAACGAGATAAATAAAGTACCTGCTACGTTGAGCTTGCATTCTGGTTGGGAGGCAGCCAACAGTGAGTAAGCTAATTTCTGATTATTCAGTCATAGGGGCTCATAGAAAATGAACCAGGGTAAGCTAATAGTAAGAGAAGCATGGCTGCTATTTTAGGTAGCACCCTAAAAAGCTGTGGAAGGCTTCTCTACATGAATGACATCTGAGAAGAGACCTGAATGAGAAGGAATGAGCCAAATGAAGGTCAGGCAAGAACATGCTAGGCAAAGGGAATAGTTTACGTAGGAGCCCTGAGGGCGGCATAAGCGCTTGTTTGGTGAAATTGAAAGTGAGAGAGAGGGCTTCCCTGGTGGCGCAGTGGTTGCGCGTCCGCCTGCCGATGCAGGGGAACCGGGTTCGCGCCCCGGTCTGGGAGGATCCCACATGCCGCAGAGCGGCTGGGCCCGTGAGCCATGGCCGCTGAGCTTACGCGTCCGGAGCCTGTCCTCCGCAATGGGAGAGGCCACAGCAGAGGGAGGCCCGCATACCACAAAAAAAAAAAAAAAAAGTGAGAGAGAAGTGGCAAGTGAAGAAGTGAGACATGTCGGCTGGGGGCAGGTGAGGCAGGGCCCTGTGGGCTACGGCAAGGTCAGGCTTCACTCTTAGTGAGATGGGAAGTCACTGGAAAATGATAATCAGAGGAGGGATGTGATCTGATTTTCTGTTTTAAAAAGTCTGCTCGAGTTGCTGTGTGGAGACTGTTTCCAGGCAGTGTGTTCCCTGGGACACAACAGACCTGAGAATTTGTATTTTCCATAAACAAGTTAATCTCTCCCTCTCGTTCGCTTAAAACACAATAGGTGTCCACACAAAGACTTGCACACAATATGTTCTAAGCAGCATTATTCATAATAGCCAAAAAGTGGAAACGACTCAAATGTCTGTCAACTGGTGAGTGGAAAACAAAATGTGTTTATACAATGGAAAACTATTTAACAATAAAAGGAGATCTTGATGCATGCTGCAACATGAACATCAAAATCACCGTGCTAAGTGAAAGAATCCAGACACAGAAGACCACATATTGCATGATTCTATTTATATGAAATGTCCAGAAAAGGCAGCTCTATATGTAGAGTAAGCAGACAAGTGATTGCTGGGGCTGGGAGTGGGAACAGAGCTTAACTGTAAAGGAGCAGGAAGATCTCACTGGAATGATGGAAGCGTTCTAAACTCTATGGCAGTGGTGGTTGCCCAAAATGGTAAACCTGCTGAAGATCATTGAATTGCATACTTGCACAGGTGAACTTTAAGGCATGTACATTATACCTCAGTAAAGTTGTCTCTAAACACACACCGATATTTCTAAACTGAGGACATATGTCCTCAGATCCCGTGGACCCTCGGTCTGTACAGACCTTGGCCTGACCTCAGGTCCCCCCCGCAGACCCCTTGCTCTAGGCGTCGCCAAGCTGGCTAGGCTTTCCACTCACCAGTGTCCTGCTTCGGAACTGGTTGAGTTAAGCCTTCTTCCTCTCCCAACTTTCTTCCCTCTCAGGAGATCACAGACATTCCAAGCTCTCCCCATGCCTCCTATTTTCAGAACCCTCCGGTTGGTTGGTTCCTCCGTAAGAAATCGCTTTATCATCTTTAGCCCACCCACTTTTTTCTCTCACTTTTCTAGATTTTGTCAACCGAGTTTTTAAAAAAAAATTTTTTTTCTTTACTACTTTCTTTTCTCTTTTTTCTCCTCTCTTCCTCCCTTTTCTACCTTTTTTTTCTTTGCTGTCACCCATCACTCTTTCTCTGTATTTGCTCCACTTGTGATCTCACAAAACGACTGTAAAAATCATGGCCCTTACATGGGAGAACGGTACTGGGGACAGACACTTTGTTAGTACCAAGAAAAAGGAGAGACTAAGCGATACTTTGCCAAATCAACCTCTAAACTTGAAAGTACCAAAAAATCCTCAAAAATATCTCAAAATTTCCCTCTACCTCACTATTGCACAATCAAACCTGCTTCTCTCTCTACTACATTCATGGGAAATAAAGTTATTAAATCATATTTTAAAACTTTTGCTTATTTGTATATAACTGTATTTTAAAATTATTTTTCATTATGAACAAGAATAATAGCAAAAAAAGTATTGTAGGCTGACCCAGTAAAGCACACACTACTTATCATATTATTTCTATAGAAAAAAAAAAGAATGATGTCTGAAGCCCAAGCAAGATTTAGAGTTTATTTTTGGTTTATTAATTGGAGACTGCCATTATTTAACTGGTTTTCAGCACCTTTACGTGTTAAGTGCTATACATAATTGTTCCACTGGCCAACCTCCTATCTTGTTTTATTGCAATTTTTTTCCTGATATATTCTTAAAAGCAAAAGGGAATTTGTAGATATAACTAAGCAAAATTAAATTTCCCTGTCAGTAGAACAGATGACAGATTCGTCATCATCTTTGGATTTTCCTTTCACATGAAATATATAATGCTGGGAAAGATTAGCATATTAATAGTCTCTACTATCAGAATTCATTTCTTGGTTATGAATATGTAAAAGAATGAGTTTCTAAATTCTTTAAAATTCAGCTGAAGGGAAACAATCAGGACTGTAGCTCATAATTACTTATTATGTGAGATTATTAAATCAGAGGTTACTGTTATGTCTTGCCTTAAGGGAGATGGATAAATACAGACATGCCACAGCAGACTGCATTCAAGGCTGTAAAGAAACTCTTCAGCCCTGTTGGGAGAAGTACAGGAAGAAACAATGCTGACCTTTCATTTCCTGTAGGTTGCTCATAATTTATGAGATTTCTTTACAGCTTCAACTATCTTTAAACCTTACATATACTAGTTAAGCCACAATAATGACAGCTGAGATCATAAACAGTAAAAACTCCATTTAGATATAGGGTAGATTTTTCTAATGTAACCTAGAGGGAGAGCCTCTCAGCAGAGAGAGTTTTATGTTTTGATTTTTTTTCTAAATTTATTTATTTATTTTTTAAATTTTGGGTCTTCGTTGCTGCATGCGGTCTTTCTCCAGTTGCAGCGAGCGGGGGCCACTCCTCTTTGCGGTGCACGGGCTTCTCACTGCGGTGGCCTCTCCTGTTGCGGAGCACGGGCCCCAGGCGCGCAGGCTTCAGTAGTTGTGGCACGTGGGCTCTAGAGAGCAGGCTCATTAGTTGTGGCTCGCGGGCTCCAGAGCGCAGGCTCAGGAGCTGTGGCTCACGGTCTTAGTTGCTCCGCGGCATGTGGGATCCTCCCGGACCAGGGCTCAAACCAGTGTCCCCTTCATTGGCAGGCGGACCCCCAACCACTACGCCACCAGGGAAGCCCTATGTTTTGATTTTTAAGTGCTAATTTTAAAGTTGGCTGCTAGAGAAAAGGGTGTTTGTTTTAGCTTTGGTCTCCATTTCCTGTGTAAGTCCTTTGGGATGGATGTTAAGCTGAGATATGAAACCATTGGAAAAAAACAGGTAAAGAGAAAATATTAGTATGAAAAATTAAACATTAACTTTCCACATAGTTTTTTATTTTTGAAAGGAAAATTAATTTGACAGGGTGAAAGACTTTGGCAAAATAGGTGGCCCTGAGACCTTTATCTAGGCTCCCTGATAAAAGAGTCCAGTCTGTGGAAAGATCCTCTCCAAAGACGAGCAGGCCATGATCCAACAAATGCCTCTTTACCCCACAGCCTGAAGTTTGCAAGAAACAGATGATTAAGTTTAGAGCTTTTACAGAGTTGGCTAAGCTTTTGAATCCTGCCCTTTAATTAGCAATATGCTTTACAAAACCAGGCAGCTGTAGTAGACAGCTATACCCACGTGTTAATCACTTATTTCAACAAGAAAAAACACTGGAATTTATGAATGGACATTGGTCTGTCACTACATGTTGATGAGAACGTTATGATCTTTGTCAAACCATGTTGCATATACACACCCAGAGGCAGCACTGATTTTCCGACATCACTGCTGGAGTTGGGAAAGGAGACGAGGAGGGGTTGCAGGCGACCCTGAGAGATGTTACTCTCTTTGCCCTGCCTGGGCCAAATGACTCCTTGCAATGGAGTCAATAAAACGTTAAAAGTTAAGTTTTCATATAAAAATGTTTATAGTTCATATTCTTCCATATAAACATTTCAAGGGAGAAAAAAAACAAAAAACAGAAACCTCCAGCTTGGCATGAAAAAGATTAGATTCTGTCCCGAACATTGAATTGGATATCTTCCCAAAAGAAAGCTGTCTGATCAAATTGCTGCAACCTTAAGTGGTAAGGACAATGCACTATATTTAAATGTAGCTATCAGATATTTCTAATCAGAGTATGAGAACCCTCAAAATCATCTTGTCTGGACTCTTCAGAAAAACACATAAGCTTTGTGATGTAGGATGGATCACTCCTAGGAGGACTCCGGGGACTCCACAACTTCTCTTCATGGAAACTACAGGATTCTAGCTGCCTTAATCTTCATGCCTGTAAAAACGTGTACTTTTTCAAATTTGGGCCATATCTCCCCTGTGGCAGTGCTTTGTGTCCTTTGTTCTCAGTGGATTATTACAACTCTGGAAATTCAAGAAAGGCATAAACTTATAGATCCAAGCTCTAGAAACATTTCCATATTGGAGCTGAGAACTCTAAAAATAACTTTTTAGCCCTAAGTCCTTGATATTCAAGAGCAAAAATTTAGAGCAAGTTGAAAGTGCGTGCGTGTGTGTGTGTGTGTGTGTGTGTGTGTATTTCAGGAGTAGGAGGACTTAACTTTAGGGAATAATATTATGTGAAGCTTCACTCACCTCTGCCTGAAGCACAAACTTAGGACATGTGAACAATTGTGCAGCGGAGGGGACACGTTCCTTGCGCGGTTTGTCTGCCAAATCACTTCTGTTCCCTTAATACATGGCAAAGGCACCCCTTCTTTAAAACCTCTTTATGGAATTAAACCATGGGGTCCTGGAGGTGAAGACCACGTTTCACACCCAGAAGGCCTGTGTTTCTAAATCCCAGCACCTAGTACAATATAACCCTACTACATAAAGTACTAAAAATATGATTGATGAATAAAAGGAATCAATGAATGAGTAAACATGTATTTATAAACTGCTGTGACTGTGAAATGTAAGGCTTTACTTAATAAAATCAGCTTATGATATTTAGGTTGAATGAACAGCTGCTTGGTTTTTGAAAGCTACCCACTTTTTATTTTTCCTTGATTGTTTTTTGTTTTCCTGAGATTAATAATTTTGAAATGAATATTAAGGTAGGTGAAAGCATTGTTAAAACTGTTTGATGATATTTAAGTGCATCACAGGTTTAATTATAGTAAAATAATAAACAGATCTGGATTTCAAAAGTACCTCTAATAGATTACATTTTCCTAGTCCCTCATCTGAGATATTCTTATTTATTTAATTTGTTAATTTAATTTATTTATTTTTGGCTGCATTGGGTCTTTGTTGCTGCGCATGGGCTTTCTCTAGTTGTGGCGAGCGGGGGCTACTCTTTGTTGTGGTGCGCGGGCTTCTCATCGTGGTGGCTTCTCTTGTTGTGGAGCACGGGCTCTAGGCGCGCGGGCTTCAGGTGCGCAGGCTTCAGTAGTTGCAGCGTGCGGGCTCAGTAGTTGTGGCTTGCAAACTCTAGAGCGCAGGCTCAGTAGTTGTGGTGCACGGGCCTAGTTGCTCTGCGGCATGTGGGATCTTCCCGGATCAGGGCTCAAACCCGTGTCCCCTGCGTTGGCAGGTGGATTCTTAACCACTGCTCCACCAGGGAAGTCCCCATCTGAGATATTCTTAAAACTCTGTCCCCTGATATACCAGTGGCTTTGCAGGAAAATTTCGTGGGGTGCACATACTATCAAAACGAAAACTGTAGGGACTTCCCTGGTGGTCCAGTGGTTAAGACTTCGTGCTTCCAAAGCAGGGAGCTGCGGTTCGATCCCTGGTTAGGGAACTAAAATCCCACATGCTGTATGGCCCCAAAATTAAAAATTAAAAAAAAAAAAGACAAAATAAAAGGAAAACTGCAAAAATTTTTTAAATTAAGTGGGGAAAAAAAGAACAACTTCAGATATTCTGAAATCCTTAAAGTTTCTCTGAAAATATTAACATTCGGTCTCTTTACTGTTAATAATGGACATATTGGGTTTTTTTCACCCCAGATCCCTGATAATTCGTGTTCAGACTTGTCCATTTCCTTGCTTTCCAATGCTTCTCCCTCTTACGGTTCTATAGATGAACCCAAGAATACATGGACACAATACACTCTACATAAAAACACAGCACAGCTCCTTGTTTTAAAAAAATGTTGTTTGTTGTAACTGTCTTCTCTCATTTGACTGTATAATCTACATCTTTAAATTTTCAGACTGCATTCACTGTTTTAAGGTCAAAAACTGTACTTTTCTATGTTGAATGTACTGGTGAGTACATTTTCTACGTTGAATTACTTGGCAAGCGAGGGAAGGTTCTTTATGGGCAGGACTCAAAAGCTCTTGTTTACTGTTAATCCCGAATTCAGTTCTCAAAGCAAATGTCATATGCACAATAGCTCTGTTGTGGATTCAGAACCAAGTTCCATTTCAACAATAGTAAACTCCTCATCAGGCCCTGTTCTGCAGACATGTGGTTTCAGTCAGGCACTCCAGCGTCACCTCAGAATGTCTTTAATAGTTCGGCTGGATCATAAGTTCTTCCAGATAACCAGCTGTTTAGAACCAAAGTATTTTCCTGCTTACCTGTTACCTAGCTCTGAGCATGCACGCCAGTTCCACAGTTCTACCTCATATCTGATGCATAAACTAAAATGCTGGTTGGTAGACGTTGATCACTGGTGGACTAATTTTGAGGAATTGTTTTTTAACTTTTTTTCCCTCTATTTTCCAAATTTTTTTTTTTTTTTTTGCGGTACGTGGGCCTCTCTCTGTTGTGGCCTCTCCCGTTGCGGAGCACAGGCTCCAGACGCGCAGGCTCAGCGGCCATGGCTCACGGGCCCAGCCGCTCCGCAGCATGTGGGATCTTCCCGGACCGGGGCACGAACCCGCGTCCCCTGCATCGGCAGGAGGACTCTCAACCACTGCGCCACCAGGGAAGCCCTTCCAAATATTTTTACAAAGAGTTTGTGTTAGTTTTGTAATCAAGAAGCAAATAAACTATGTTTAGAAAAAAGCAAAAGCAGTGCCAACGGTAGATATCAAGATATTTTACATAGAAGGAAAAGATTCTGTTTTGGGCTGCCAGTGAAATTTCTGATCTAATATTCTGGCAAACTATAAAACCACTTCAGAAAGAATTTTACTTCTTACCAGAATTATAGAAACAGCCTCTTTTTCTACAATGTTAAAGATTGTCCACATCGCTCCCCACTCAGTTCCATTGTAGTTCAGAAGATGTTTTGATTTCAAAATGTGTAGAAGGGAAGGTAAACCAGTGCCTTGCAGACCACATCAGGCCCAAGTACTGTTCTGTTTGGTGACCACATGATTTAAAAATTGAAATTGATGCCCCTCGCATGGACATTTAGTTCCTCACAGGCCCATCACACCTTTAGGTAACCTGCCTGGCACCTGAGGTTATTTGAAGTTGACACCTAAAGGCTAGCAGTTAGTGAACAATGGACTGAGAGATGGTGTGACTAAGACATGTTAGGCAAAGTAACAATTGTGCTGATATCACCATTCTGCTCTTCATTTTGCACATGGGAAAAACTAATTTTGGAAGTAAGGAATTACAGTTAATTCAGTATCTACAAATGCATGGCTCTTACATAACCTTCTATAATTTTCTCCCCTATATCGTCTTCCTTCCTACTTAGTTCATTCTGCACACACTGCCTGCTAATATTCCTAGGGCCTAACTGTACTCATGTATGTATTGTTTATTCAGTCATTCTTTCTTTACTGGGTGAAAGACCCCTTTTAGGTGCTAAGGAAACAAAAATGGATATGAAGCTCACAGTCTAATATCCCCTGAAGGGGATCAGACGTGAACATTAAAAGTAACAGGACTGTGATAGTTGGTAGGAACTGTGGGCTATGGAAACACAGAGGATGAAGGCTGTGACTGCCTGGGAAAGGGTTCCAAAGGCTAAAACTGAGCTGACTCTGAGAAGGAAACATTCAGCTGATAATCAAGTCAGATAGAGTTACTCGGAAGGAGTAAGGAGGGCAAGCCAAAGCCTGGGTTCAAGGGAAGGCTTGGGAGAGTCAAGAAACTGCAATTAGTTTGGTTGGACTGAATCACCAGGGAGCAAGGAATGGAGAGAAAACCGATTCGTGTTATTCATCCATTTAATGATTCATTTGATAAATTGTTTAATGACATGCTCTGTGCCAAACATTGAGGATACAATAGTGATTTATATAGTCAAATCATTTGTTGCACAAGGATCACAGTCTAATGAGAAATAGAGAAGAGTGTATCAAGAGTAAATAGAGTGTATTAGGTGCTGTGATAAAGTAAATCGGCTTCCCTGGTGTCTTATTTTAAAAAGGGCCGCAGCCACCCCAGCCTTCAGCAACCACCACCCTGACCAGCAGCCGTCAACATCGAGGCAGGACCCCCACCAGCAAAAAGGTTACAACTCACCGAAGGCTCCTGTGATGGTTAGAATCTTTGAGCAATTAAGTATTTTTTAATAAGCTTTATTTTTATTTATTTGTTTGTTTTTGGCTGCATCGTGTCTTCGTTGCTGTGCGCGGGCTTTCTCTAGTTGTGGTGAGCGACGGCTACGCTTCACTGCGGTGTGCAGGCTTCTCATAGCGGTGGCTTCTCTTGTTGCGGAGCATGGTCTCTAGGCGTGTGGGCTCAGTAGTTGTGGCTCGCGGGCTCTAGAGAGCAGGCTCAGTAGTTGTGGTGCACGGGCTTAGTTGCTCCACAGCATGTGGGATATTCCCAGACCAGGGCTCAAACCCGTGTCCCCTGCATTGGCAGGCAGATTCTTCACCACTGCATCACCAGAGAAGCCTGAAATTAAGTATTTTTAAATGAAGGTATGTACATTGTATTTTTAGACATAATGCTATTGCACACTTAATAGACTACAGTATAGTAAAAACATAACTTTCATATGCACTGGAAAACCAAAAAATTCATGTGACTTGCTTTATGGTGGTATTCGCTTTATTGTAGTGGCCTGAAACTGAACCTGCAATATCTCCAAGGTACATATAATTGAAAATATGCATTGAGAGATGGAGAGAGGTCAGTGCTAGACATATGGGTTTGGTGACCATTAGCACACATGTGGTAATTAAAATCATAAATGTACATTAGCTCAGAGTATCACTGTTCAGTTCTAAAATGGTGAGATCTCCATGTTGCTTACCAAAGCAATTCCTAACTCCTCCAAACGGCATTCAGACAAAACAGTAATGGTTCAGCACTACGGACAGTGGCAGGACTGCATGCACTTCCCTGCCCCCTCCTCACCCCACCCCCAATACTTTAGTTCTGTAAGATCAGGACTTCATTATCTTTCCCAGCCTAGCTTTCTCTCTTTACTTCCTACCACTGCCCTGGCCCATATTATATGCTTAAGTCATCTTGTTCAAGATTTTGTTTCTATCAGATGACAACCTGAGGCCCAAAGAGGCTAAACAGTTTGCTTAAAACCACATTCCTGGTTGGTAGATATCCTAGATCTGTTCTCAGTACATCATCTCTTCTCTCATTTTATTTGTTCCTATATCTTTTTCCTCTGAATTCTGGAAGGTTTTTTGAATTTGTCTTCAAATTCATTGATTTGATTTTTGGCATTTTCCTATTTTGCTCTTTGCTGCTTTCATTGTTTTAAAAAAATTTTTTTAAATTTTACTTTTACAGTCCTATTCTTATTTCTAAAGCAATTGCTCCTAATTTCAAATAGTTCCCATTTTAAACATGTAATATTTTTTAAAGTGACAGCTTTATTGAGATAAAATTCACATATCATAAAATTCACTCTTTTAAAGTGTACAATCTAGTGGACTTTAAGATATTCATAGAGTTGTGCAATCTTTCCCACTGTCTAATTTCAGAACATTTTCATCCTTCCCCAAAGAAACCCTATTTACTTACTAAAAATCACTTCCTATTTCCCCTACCTGCCACCCAGCCCCTGGCAACCACTGATCTTCTGTTTTTATGGATTTATCTATACTGGGACATTTTACATAAATAGAAGCATAAAATATGTGGTCTTTTGTGTCTGATTTTTTTCACTTAGCATGTTCTCAAGGTTCATCAATGTTGTGGCATGTATCAGTACTCCATTCTTTTTATTGCTGAATAATATTTCCGTGTGTGTATAATTTGTTTATCCATTCATCAGGTGACGGACATTTGTGTTATTTCCATTTTTTGGCTATTATGAATAATGCTGGTCTGAACATTTCTGTTTAGGGTATTGTGCAAACATATGTTTTTATTTCTCTTGGGTATATTTCATTTCTCTAGGAGTGGAATTTCTGGGTAATATGATAGCTCAATGTTCAACTTTTTGAGGTACTGGCAAACTGTTTTCCAAGATGGCTGTACCATTTTACACTCCAACCAGCAATGTATGAGAATTCTACTTACTCCACATCCTCACCAATACTTTTTACTGTTTGTCTTTTTTATTACACCCATCCTAACTGGGTGTGAAGGGTATCTCATCATGGTTTCATTTTCCTAATAACTAATATTGTTGAGCAACTTTTCAGATACTTATTGACCATTTGTCTATCTTATCTGGAGAAATGTCTACTTAGATGATTTAAAAATTAATTATTTGTCTTTTTATTGTTGAGTTGTAAGAGTTCTGGATACAAGTTCCTTACCAGTTATATGGTTTGCTAATACTTTCTCACATTCCCTGGGCTGTCCCTTCACTTTCTCCAGGTTTCTTTTGAAGCACAAAGTTTTTACTTTTGATGAAGTCCAATTTATCTGTTTTTGTCTTTTTTGTTTGTGCTTTTGGCATCAGATCTAAGAACCATTGCCTAATTCAAGGTCACAAATATTTGTGCCCATGTTTTAAGAATTTTATACCTTTAGCTTTTTAAAAAAAAATTAATTTATCTTTTGGCTGCGTTGGGTCTTCTTTGCTGTGCGCAGGCTTTCTCTAGTTGTGGCAAGTGGGGGCTACTCCTAGTGGCGGAGCGCGGGCTCTAGGCACACAGGCTTCAATAGTTGTGGCACATGGGCTCAGTAGTTGTAGCACACGGGCTTAGTTGCTCTGCGGCATGTGGGATCTGCCCGGACCAGGGCTCTCAAACCCGTGTCTCCTGCAATGGCAGGTGGATTCTTAACCACTGTGCCACCAGGGAAGTCCCTATACTTTTAGCTTTTACAATTAGGTCTATGATTTATTTTGTGCTAAATTTTGCATATAATGTGTATATGGTGTGATGTTCTTTTGCATCTTGTTGATAGCCCAGCATCTTTTTCTGGGTTTTAGAGTTTGCTAAATTTTTTCGTTTGTTTTATTTGTATTATTAACTGTTCATGGATGGGGTGATTTACGTTTACATCTCTGTTTAATTGCCTTTTATAGATTAAAACTGACGCTTTTAATCTAGAAGGTGGTTCTTTCTGCTTGTTCATTTTTATGACTGTGTTCATCTCCAAGGATGAAGTTCACAAGTTTCAGAATTATTTGAGGGTCCTATTCAAATATTAGGTGCAGACAATGGGAGAAGGGAAAAATTAAGATTTTTCACAGTTCTACTTTAATAAGTTGGATTCCAGGTGTCTGCTGGAGTAGGGGAAGAGTTACAGAAAGAGGGGGCAGGGTCAGAGACTACCACGGTGTCACAGAATTCTTTTCTTATGGCTCACCTCAGTATATGAAGGGTAAGCTGGGATGTCCTGGGATATTGCTCTTTGTGGACTCTAGCATTTAATGTTCTTCCTATAGATGTTGGTAGGATTGGTATTTGTTCCTCCCTAATTGCCCTATATCTCACATTTACCTCTAGACACAGAACACTTTAATAGCGAGCCCTTAAGGTTTATAGCAAGTGCCAATTCATATTTCCCCCCTTTTTATACCCCTTTGGATATTCAATAGTAGTTAAAACATGTAAACTTAGATCAGTGTCTTGCATCAGAACCCTTCTTTCAGCTTCTGATTTGGCTCTGCTCATTACTGATTATTCTTGGGTTCTATCTGCTGACCCACATTAGTTCAGCTTCCTACTCTCATCAACCTGAATGGTTATTTTCTGTTTTTTGCTGGTGTTTCCTATACTTGTCCTGCCCTAGCCACCAGCCCCCTGACCTTGGTGACTGATTTATTTCTTGATGTTTTAGAGCAATAAACTACAATTAGAGATCAGATTGTGCTTCTGCCGGAGGTCCCGAGAATTTCCACATTGCCTCACCTTTCTTCATTCTTAGAGTGAACCCCAGTTACACCTGAGGTAACCAAGTCCTTGTAATGTGTAAGCGCCTGACACACATAGGAGCTTCTGAAAGATTTTGAAGTACCTTATTCATCTTTATATTGCCAGTGACACTTAGCATCACATATGTACACAGTAGGTGCTCAACAAATATTTAAAAATTCACTTGAATAATTAATAGAATAACATGTCAATTTCTTAGTAAATAAAAAACTTCTCTAATTCTAACAGCTTGAAGATAGTTTGTTTTTTTAAATTTTATTTATTTATTTATTTTTGGCTGCGTTGGGTCTTCGTTGCTGCGTGTGGGCTTTCCCTAGTTGCGGTGAGCAGGGGCTACTCTTCGTTGCGGTGCGTGGGCCTCTTATTGCGGTGGCTTCTCTTGTTGCGGAGCATGGGCTCTAGGCACACGGGCTTCAGGAATTGTGGCATGGGCTCAGTAGTTGTGGCTCGTGGGCTCTAGAGCGCAGGCTCAGTAGTTGTGGCGCACGGGCTTAGTTGCTCCACGGCATGTGGGATCTTCCCGGACTAGGGCTTGAACCCATGCCCCCTGCGTTGGCAGGCGGATTCCCAACCACTGCGCCACCAGGGAAGCCCCTGAAGATAGTTTTTCATCCTTACATTTACTTTGATGGTGGATTTGAAATGGTACAAATGGATATCAGTACTTTTTAAACAATACCTTCCTAGAGATAGTTTGAGTAGAGAAATACCATAGTCTCAGTAAGTTTTTCTTTTTCTTTTTTTTTTTTTTTTGGGGTACGCGGTCTCTCACTGTTGTGGCCTCTCCTGTTGCGGAGCACAGGCTCCGGACGCGCAGGCTCGGCGGCCATGGCTCACGGGCCCAGCCGCTCCGCGGCATGTGGGATCTTCCCGGACCGGGGCACGAACCCGTGTCCCCTGCATCGGCAGGCGGACTCTCAACCACTGCGCCACCAGGGAAGCCCCTCAGTAAGTTTTAACAGTGAAAGAGTTGACATATCAGTGGTGTAATTATACTTTTATCTCCATTGTACTAACTGAAATTAGTACTTTTATTATTAATAGTAGTTTTAAAAATATATATATTCTCAATTCAGTTCCGAAAAGGATTTAAGGTAGTTGACATAAACATATACAATATAACAATACCTAATGTAATAACAACAGTAAGTTATAAGGAAAAACAAAGAGAGAGAAAATGGGTGTAGGAAAAAAAGATAAAACCAGGAGAGAGGTTAGTAAACAAAATGTATGTTGCAAGGTCACCTACATGTACTTGCCTGTGGAAGGCTACATATTTGGTTCTGACTTTTGCAAGCAGTATCAAGAGGGCTCACAACCAGTTACAGAACTAGCGTCCATAGATTCAAACAAATTGCTTCGGATAAATACAATTTTTCCAGTTACTGAAACCAGAAAGAAATTTCTCCATAAGCTTGTCACAAAGACGACACTGTAAGTTATAATGATCACCATCCTTACAGTCAACACAGCACACTTTTGTAGAAGTCATTTCTCAGTATAGGCTAGGAACACAGAGTTCTTTAAACAGAAAGTTCAGTAGACTAAATTTAAGTTGTGCGGTGTTTTTAGTGCTGACAGTAATCCTGCTGGTTGTCCTAATGAGGAGAACATTTCCATGGTCAAGTCGAAATGGCACGATGCCTGTAATGCAGCTCAATAGCCTTGAAGAAATTTTCAGATCCGTGGGCATATTGTTGGATAAAATACGCCAAAAAAGTCAAAAGAGCAAGAGGTCTATGGTATTAGTCAGATTTCTGCTGCAGTAGTGCTGCATAACAACCAGCCACAAATTTTAGAGGCTTAAAACAGCAGATGCTTGGGGGGTTTTTTTGTTTTTTTAATATTTCACTTTCACATTTTTCCTTTTTTTTGAATTTTATTTTATTTATTTTTTTATACAGCAGGTTCTTATTAGTTATCCATTTTATACATATTAGTGTATATATGTCAATCCCAATCTCCTGTTTTTCTTGCTCAAGGTTTGGTCAGTTCCACATCTCCTCGTTCTTGAGTTAGTGGCTAGCCAGTAGATTCCAGAAGCAAAGAAGTGCTAAAGCCAAAGACAGGCATGTGTAAAGCCTCTGCTTGCATCACATCTGCTAACTTCAGTTGGCCAAAGCAAGTCACATGGTCAAGCCCAATATGGTCAATGGGGAAATATATTCTGCCTACTCTGGGTGGGAGGTGCTGCAGAGCCACTTGACAGATGCCATGTAATTCCACATCAAGGAGGGACAATCCAATTACCATTACCATAATTCTGTTTGCTACACCCCTTCACATTTCACTTCCCATTTCAGACCTCTAAGGATCATACAACATTGGATTAGTAAGGAAATTTAAAGGTTGTCTAGTATGATCCTTTTTGTTTTAAATATGAATTATCTGGGGGCACAGAGAGACTATAAGACTTGCCTATAAGTCAGTTCAAAGCTCTGCTATGTGAAACTAAATGTTGTACCGCTGACTTTCCTCTCTACATTCCACTTCCAAACCCCAGCTCTACGTGGAATTAAATGAGTTTAGTTCATGAGAAAAATCTAGGATTAAGGACCTAAACTTCAATCTCCAGAGATAAAAGCCTAGATTGGCTGCAGATGTAAAGAGTTTTGATAGTACACTGAAGGGAGACCTTAAATTCTAGGTTCTGACTGTAAAAAATTGGTTTCTCATAGGGTTTTTCTAATGAAAATATTTACAGAGTCTGAGTTGTTATTTAAAAATAGGTAATGTTTCCAGAAGGAAATGTTTAGTTTCTTTCCCAGTTGCTTTCCATTGTCTCCATGTTTTATCTGACAAAGAATCAAATGTAAGTAAGGGCAAGGGGGAGGGGAGGTGGACTGAATGGAAGATTGCCAGAGATGTTGGAAAGCTATAAAACAGGTCATGTTCAAGCTGACTTTTGTTTTTTAAGTTTCCCTAATGTCCTCCCTAAGGTAAATCACCAGTGGCTATGTGCTTGGCTTACTCCTCAAAAGCAGATCTGAGCTGGTAAGCACAGTGAAATGCACTGGAGTCGGGTTTGTTTTGAGAGAAGGGAACAGCTGTTCCTCCGGAGTCCTCAGCAGACGTGGAGCCTATCCATTACATCAGTGTTCTTACATGCATTGCTTACAGCCCTTTCTGTGTTCTGTTTACTGTGCCAATTTTGTTAGTGTGACTGGATATTACTTTTTTTTTTTAAAGAGATACTTAATAGTTAATATAGTATTTGTTATTAATGTCCTGTCCAAGTTTGAAAGTTTCTTTAACATTTCATGGTTGTACTCCTAGTTTGCTTACTTCTGTGAATCGACACTTCTAGCAAGAAACTTGACCCCTGTAGATGATATTATCTTGGAGGAATGTAGGGCTAGGCTAGAGAGTAGTTTTTCTGAGAATCAGTGATCTGACCACACATAAGAAATAAAGCCAGATAAGAAGCAGCCATTCAACATAAAAAACAGAGTGATAATTTAGCTATACAACATTAAAAAAGAGGCACAGGAAAATATACAAAATATGTTTTAAAATAATTATTTCCTATCCTAATATTGTTCTGTTCCCTTTATTTTACCCTCGAACAGATGGTCCCCAAGTTTTCAAGTAGGATCCCATTTTTAAGATGAAAAAATTTCACAGAGCCCCACATAACAGTAAAATTGTAGTTTTAGTAGAATTTGATTGAGACGGTACATTAAGACAAAGCACATTGTTATGAATTCAGTAATGCTTTTAATTAAAATCATGCTTTATTGAACAAAAGAGCATCTACATTCATTTGAAGAATAGGCATACATATCAATGCAAGCCAACTTATTCAGGGTACAGATATAAGCATACTTCATGGAAGTATGTGGGTCTCCCTGTAATAATTATAAAGACTGGCATATGTCCATGGCTCATAGTTTGGCATCTAAACTTTGTTCTCCATTTTTATGCCTGTCAGTTTTGGAAGCTGTCCTATTTAATGACATCATTGGTCTCCCGTCTACCCAGGCACTGCACATTCTTACTAGTTGGATTAATCAGGACATAAGAAAATGAACTGAGCCTTGTCTTTCTAAAAGAAGACTGGAGTTTAGGACCTTTTTTTTTTGTTTTTCAATCTACTATATGTTTCCTTGAGGAAATCAGTATCTTTGAGCTATTGATATACCTTTTACCTTTTGCAAAATTAAGGATGGGGGCTGGGGAGATACTTGCTCTGCCCAACTCAACAGATACTGTGAGGTTCAAATTAGATTATGTAGTACCTAATTATATAAACAATAAATGGTAGCTGGCCAGTCAGTATTTGAGTAGAATCTTCTCATTTAGAACCTAATTCTTAGCTGTTGCAGTACTAGGAATGCATAGTTCATCCAGAGTTACATTGGCCTGGGTGACTGCCATGCTCCCCAGACTCAACAGTGGCTTGTGGACAGAAAGCAGAAGGTCTGCACAGTGGACTGGGCTGAGAGTGGTGACTTAGTTTTAAGATTTACCATGGCCTTTTCAGTGAATCATTTAATCTCTGGGCCTCAGTTCCTTATGAATAGAGAAATGGACCAAAATCTCAAAGGTATTCACTTTTTGCAGTGGGGCTCTTTTCTTTTCCTAAATGAAATCTAATTGCAAAACTCCAATGTATAAACCAGACACAAAACAACACACAATTTTCCCATGCAGTTTAAAACTTTCACTGTTTGCCATTGAGGCCCTAGGAGTACACCTTGAAAACCACTGATTTAGTTCACATTTAAGATCCAGCTCTAAATGAAAATGCCCACTTATTAAAGTGAGAGATGTTCCTTCCCAAAGAATTGCTAGTGGTCATCTCCATGAGACATCTAGCCCTGATGGTCATGTCCATTCAGGAAATCAAAACTTAGATCAGAACTTTGAGCATAAAATAAATCAAATCAAGTTCTCTATTTTTTTTTTTTTTTTTGGCTGGGCTGTGTGGCTTGTGGGATTTTAGTTCCCTGACCAGGGATTGAACCCCGGGCCCTTGGCAGTGAAAGAGCTGAGTCCTAACCACTGGACCGCTATGGAATTTGCCACAAGTTCTCTATTCTTGAGGAATAGTTCTATCAAGCAGTGGTTGACCTAGCTTACTGCCCTTCTTCATGCTAATAATTTTTTTTTTTTTTCTCTAAAGAACTGGGCAGGGAAATCTAGAATCTCAGCACCATTCCCCATAGATCAGTGTTGGAAGAAACCTTACCCTTTAACTTGCCTTTTTATGTCTCCATGTAGATCTCCATACTCCTGACATGACTGTCCTCCTAACATTCAAAATATGCATCGTAGACTCCAGGATGAGAACTTTTCAAGTCATCGTATGTTTGAACACACCTGAGCCAGGCTCTGCCTTGTGCATTGCATTTCCTATGTTTGAGGGTTTGCTACCATTGGAGATAGAGTCATTTCTCTTTCCTCCAAGGAGTAATTCTTAGACATTTCGTTTATACATTGATCTGAAATACGACTCTCTATAGATTCAAACATCATCAAATGTGTAACTATTTGATGAATGAGTCATATTACAGCATGCTCTAGACTACAAGTTCCCCATAAGATTCTGAGCTACTGCAGGATATGTTTTTGTTTGCTCAGCGCCTAACAGGACCTGAGGTACTAAGGACACTCGATAAATCTTGAATGACTGACTAAATGAAATAAGTGAATTTGTGGCAACTCGTTAAGCAAGAAAAGACTGAATTACTTTATTATTTTCAAAAGCAGTAATTATAAAGTTTATAACTCAGTTTGTCACTGAGCAAATCTAGTTTGTACCTTCAGACCCCAACAATGCCCCTGCATGGTCACAGCTTCAGAAAACTTGAGTTTCTTTCTTTTTTTTTTTTTTTTTTTCTGGCCGCACCCCATGGCTTATGGGATCTTAGTTCCCCAACCAGGGATCGAACCTGCACCCTTGGCAGTGAAAGCATGGAGTCATAACCACTGGACTGCCAGGGAATTTCCCAGAAAACCTGAGTTTCTAAACCACACTGATGCCATTTTCAGGGTGCAGATTGAACTGTCATCCAGTATCTGCCCCCATTTCCAGCCACTGAAAGAACTGCAAGGAACTAGAGCATGATGCTGGCAGCTGATGAGGGAACCAAAGAGACTACCTGGGTTCTAATCCTGGCCTTTGTTTGCTATGTGACTTTGGGCAAGTTACTTACTATCTCTGTATCTATGACATGGATATTAGTTAATGTGAGGATTTAATGAGTTGATGTACCTAAAGCTCTTGGAACAGAGCCAGGCATGTTGTAAACATTCAGTAAGTACTGACTTTCATATATTCATCCTGGTTTAGTGGAAGGAGCATAAGCTTTGAGTTAGTCAAGACAGGCTTTTAATTCATACTGTGGCCATTTTTCTTGTGTAATCATTTAATCTCACTAAACTTGTTTCATCTTGTGTAAAATGTGAATAATAACATAGTGGTGGGGGGAAAATGCTATTTAAAACTACAGCAGACAACAGCCTTCAGATTCCTAAGACTCTAAATTTAGGAAAACACCTTGATGAGCCTACTTTGTATATGAAGGTGGAAGCCCCAGGCAGAGAACTAAATTGCTTTGCCTGATAAAGTAAGAATTTTGAGCATTCCAGAGTTTGAGATGAAAGCACCAACCCCAGGAAGGAGAGAAGTCCAGCAAAAGAGCCAAAAACCTGGGGCTCTATTTGGGGCTTAACATTCAACGTTGACTTGTTACTTGGCACCACAGTGGACCATTCCTTACCTTTTCACTAGAATATAAATAGATGTTTGTTGCACAAGCAATCATGTGTGGGTGATACTTTGGGAAGTGAAGAAATTGGGGTGATGTGTTTGTGGTATTGGGGAAGGCAGTACAGTAGAAGGGAATGAAAACACAAGAGGGATGTAGAGGTGAGATGAAAAAATTTGGCCTGGGTAGGAAAATAGAATGTGAGGTCAGGAAGAGAAACCTGGAAAAGTGGGGAAAACCAGCAGATTTCTCACCAGTGTGAGACAGCAATCAAGTACTTTTATTTTACACTGATCTTAAAAGATTTAAAAAATGAAAAAAAAACAAAAAACCCCAAGAGTCAGTTAAAGAAACTAAGTACCCTGGCATTTGTGCTACACACTCACCAGGATTCTTATGACAATTAGTGTTAATGGACGTAAACTCTTAGCACAAAGTAATCATTCTATAAATGATAACTATCATCCATTCAGCCTGTTAATTCATATATTATTCAGTGACTATTTATCAAACCCAAGGAAGCTGGGCAAAGAGCAGCTGGTATATTTTGAGGGCAGTGGAGCATACAGGTTCATTCATTTTACCTAACATCCCTCCTCCTACTCTCCACACCTCTACCCCTGGCCTCTGTCTTTCTGCACAAGAAAATACACTCCCTGAGCCTTCAGGAGGGCCAGGGCTGTGCCCCTCCGGGAGCATAGGCAGGCTTGTGTGATTAGAAAAGATTTTTCCTCTGTCATGTTCATGTAAGAGAATGCTTATACAATGAAAGTTTAAAACTTATTTCATTAATCAACTCAGCTGAGGTAAGAGTGACAGGCAGGGTTTTAAAAACATGGAGTTATTTTACCTATGATCCATTTTCCAGTAAATGACCACCCAGATAGTTGGAACACAAGAGTAGGTAACGGCTTTGTTTTCTCAAGATGTAGTCATTGTGATTATTTTTAGATGAAAGATTTGAAGCCAGAAGCACAACTCATAATTATGTTGCTGTGATTCTATAACCAGTTGTTTTGTGGAATTAATTCAACCATGACAACTTTAAAGTCACCATATTTTCCAAAAAAAAACCCTGCAGATAAAAACTGAAAATAAAATATTCCATGACAAGAAGTGCTGTTTCCTACGATTATCTCACATCTTTCTACTTTCGAAGCTTGCACACCCTTCTCCCTTAGGCCCTTTCCTAGTTCTCAGCTCTTACCCTGCTCTACCAATTATTGAACCCCCAGACAGCCCCTCCTTCAGGAAGCATTCCTAAAGACCCCAGCCTGATGAGCTCCCCTTCCTCTGAACTACTGCAATGATTGTGGATGGTCTACAACCTTCCTTAGAACTCCTCATTCTCTCCCTTGAATTTTAGTTCATTTTCCAATATATCTCATTATTTCCAAAGCTAGGTTTTTACTATGTAACAATTTTGCATTACAAAAACAATATGTCAGAGATCAATATTATCAAAAATTTGGGAGAGGAAAGAAAAATATTCATAATCTCATCATCTTAACCCTAATTCTGTACTCATCATTTTAGGGTGTTTTTTCCTAAACTTTTTTCTATGCTTATTTTTTTCACTGATTTAATTCCAGTGGTGATGCAATTTCATATTTTGACTTTTTTCAACTAATGTTACATCACCACAATTATGCTAATTGCTATAAGCCTTCATAAATATTACTTTAAAGCCTGCATAATATTGACTATTGTTAAAACTGTAGATTGTTAATTACAGTCCACTATTATAAATGATACTGCAGTTGACATATTTATGCATATAGTTTTTTCAGTGTGTGTATTCATTGTGTACGTGCATGCGTATTTTGATATTTTTTTCTTAGGATAGTATCCCAAAGGAAGATTACTGAAACAAAGAGTATGATTATTTTTTTGGTTTTAGAAACATATTGCCAAATTGGTTTCCAGAGTTGGACCAATTTATATCACCAGAAACACAGGAGAATATCAGTTTCTCCAGATTTTCCCCAGAATTATTTTCTTAATTATTTAATCTTCATATAAACAAAATAAAATGATGTTAGTTCACTTTTAATTTTTTACTATGAATTGTTTAAAACATACAGAAAAGTATGGAGAAAAATATTTATCCATAGCCCTGGTTTATCAAATCTTAACACATTTTCATATTTTCACTAGTTTTATAAAAATAAAATATTACATATATGGTTGAAGTCTTTGTGTACCCCCTTCCCAATTTTACTCCCTATCCCCCCTCTACAGAGACAACTGGAATTGGATGTTTATCATTCCTTTGCATTTCCATTTCCATATCTTTTAACTGTTAAATCTTTGATTACTAATGAAGTTAAACTCTTTCCTATGGCATAGCTCATAGGAAAGTACTCAGGTCCTAGAGTCAGGTAGAACTGGCTTTGAATTCCTGCTCTGCTTCTCACTCGCCCTGTCTCTTTGGACCTCTCTGTGCCACGGTTTACTCACCTAGAAAACGGAGATATAATCATTCCTACTATTCTCTATGTTGTCATGAAGATTAAATGCTACAGTTCAGGCAAAATTCTTGGCACAGTGCTCAGCACTCAATACTACCTTTCATTATTGCTCTAGTATCTCTTTTGGATTGCTTGCTCCTTTGTCCTTCTTAAAAAGATTAGCTCACCTACAACTTTTGAAACACTTTATCAAACATGATCCTGTTTACTCCTCATGACAGCTTTATGAGGTAGTACTGCAGTGATCCCGTTCGTTCGATAAATGAGGAAACTGAGCTCGAAAGGTCCAGGGCTAGCAGGGAACAGAGCTGTGTCTGTACTCGCATCTCTGGTAGCTGGCACCTTACATTGTGCATTTCTGTGCTGCAGTACCATCACCCCTGAAAGTTAACAAGCCGTTTCATGATATAATATTACTGGCCTATGAGGTAGTTTTAGCACTGTTCTTTAAGATAATCATTATAGTTAGATCCCAGTTTCTTTCTCTATTTATAATTGTTTTCTTTTTCTATATTCTCTAAATAGTCTATAAGAAATATTTATTGCTTCTATAAAACTAGATATGCTTTTAAGTGCAACAAAAAACGTTACCAGTTATATAATATAATTATATTTACATTGTTAGAGATTTAAGATCTCTAAGTTTGGTATTACTTTTCTCTGATTTTTTTTTTAATAGGACGAAGTAAAGCTCTTATGCAATTTCTGCACCCAAATTTCAGTCCATGAATGCATTAATCCTAAGCCTTCTAACTAAAATAACTCCGTAATGATCCTGAGTGTTTAACAGTTAGCTGCAGTAAGATTAAAATTTTATGACTTATAAAAATTTAAATTTAAAGGAAAAATAATGTCTTATTAAAATGTATTTATAAACTACATTTCATGAAACCTTATTTTTTATTTTTTTCCCAAGGAACAGTAAAAGGTGCCCTGGGTATAGATTATAATCTACCCTGGCATGCATTAATAGAACACATTAATAAATATCAGTTCTGTTTATGTAACTCTTAAACTACAAGAACATTTTTTAAGATGACATTTTATGGTAATCATATTTTTCTCAGTTCTCATATTTCGCTCATTTTTTTCTTTGAACATTCTGATCTCTCACATTGAGTGACATTCTTCTTATCATATTTAAGAAAACCAGGGACTTCCCTGGTGGCGCAGTAGTTAAGAATCCGCCTGCCAATGCAGGGGACACGGGTTCAATCCCTGGTCTGGGAAGATCCCACATGCCGCGGAGCAACTAAGCCCGTGCGCCACAACTACTGAGCCCGCATGCTGCAACTACTGAAGCCCGCGCACCTGAAGCCCGCGCGCCTAGAGCCCATGCTCCGCAACAAAAGAAGCACTGCAATGAGAAGCCCGAGCACCGCAACGAAGAGTAGCTCCCCGTCACTGCAACGAGAGAAAGCCCGGGTGCAGCAACGAAGACCCAACACAGCCAAAAAAATTTTTTTTTAATAAATAAATTTATTAAAAGAAAAAAGAAAGAAAACCAGATTCAGATAACCCAAGAGGGGAGGGAGTTAATGAGGCACTTACAGGCAACATGACAAAGCCCCCAGGGCATGGTAGACTGAGGGACCCTTAATGGCAACTAGAGGAGCAGAGAACATCTCAAGACTCAGGAAAAGTGTGAGTTACGGACACGATCACGCAAAGGCTATTTACTGAACTAAATACTAAAGTATTTTGAAAAGATAGAGATCCCGCCAACCTAAATACAGTGTTTGTTTTGGTTTTATTCCAATATGGGAATAATCTGGCTCTTTTTTCTCCCAGAAACCACAGGGTTCAGGTAAGTGGCTGAAGTATGGGTTACTGGGAGTCTATAAAAACGATTATTTTATAAATGAGAGTCTACCCCTCACCTGGCAATCTGACAATTCTCCCAGCTACTCACTGGAGCAATGCTCTGGGTCTGGCCTTTTGCCAGTATGTGAAAAGGGATCAAGGCACACGTGCTTCACTGTGGCTCTCAAGGTCTCCTTCAGCAGAACTTCTCCAGGAGCCGGCAGTCACCTCAGCAGAAAGCCACCTTGCAGCCGCGAAAGTTCACCTCTTACTGGAGACTGTATTAGCAGGAGAATGCCCATACATACCAAAACATTCGAAGGGAATTCATTATAAGCCCCTAGATGAAAATAAAACAGAAAAACTACAGTGCCTGCTATCGGCTTCCCGTGTAGCCGGTAGGTACTTACAGGGTGATAATTACCTCCGCCCTGGAAACACGGAGATATACACACTCATCTGCTAACTGAGTCTCATTTCCTCTAAGAAATGTTAAGCAATCTGTCCTAATAGATGGTATGGAGGAAGATGAAAATTCCTTTAAAAGAATGATATGGTAAAACACAAACTCAAACCCAGAGCAAAAGTTGCATTGCTCTTCTATGCTTTGATTTTCTAGAAACAGCTTCAGGCAACAGGCTCAGGAGCTGGGTGAATTCAGGGGCCATTTTAGGGCAAGCTGGGTGGGATTAGATGTTCCAGTCTGCACCGCTCTCCTAAGCCTAATGTGATCTGAAACTTAGCTCTTGGGCCTGGGCCAGAACCAGGCTGGCATTCAAGGGTGAGCAAAGGAGGCAGCAGCCTTCAGGCAACTGCTGTGCAGAATTCTCTGGATAATGCCTTTGGCTCTGTTCTCCCCAATGCTGGTCAAATGCCCCCAGTCCATCCCCTGCCTCCTTAGTGTCACTACAGGTGCCTCCTGCTGAAATCATACACCTTTTTAAGACAATGAAAATAAATCCTACCGCTATCTCTATCTTTTGGTCTCAGTTGAAAACAGTTATCTTTCAGTGATTGTCACAGTGTATAACTTGCCCAATTTTACTAAGGCTAAAGTTTGCTCATAACTTCATTAGGAGATTATCTGTAATGGAAGAAAAAAGTACCTAATTATTTAATATAAAGATTTATATAATATCCCAATTAGGAAAATGCCATATAAATTTATGTATATCATATATATATCTTTTGTAATTTATTTTGTCATCATTCATAATATATGTATGAGGAGTGTGAATTTAATTTTAGACGCTTTGTTCATTGTTAATTCATCTCAGATTCTCTGTGAGTACTTATGATAATGAATATTTGATGTTCAGGTGGCTTTTCTGTGCTTTCATTTGCAATTTTGCAGTTCAGTAATTGGCGATTAAAGGTGCAGAGAACATTTTTTAAAAGTCTCAATCACTATAATAAAAGTACAAATTGGTTATTCTAGGTTTTTAAAAGCTTTTAAGTCTTACTGGGTTGTAAGAAAAGTCTAAAAGAAGTTATTCCTTCTGAATTCAGTTTTAGGTAGTATGTTAAAATAGATGCCCCAAATATAACATTATAAGAAATTAGAAATGTTTAAGAAATATCTTGACTATGGCTCAAAGTAGAGAAAAAAGTAGACCAATTTTAATGAATTAATTTTAATTAAGTTAGTCTAGATATGTCCAAATATAAGGTGATCCCCAATGTGTCCCAATTTTGGGACAACTTGACATGTTAAAATTTTGAGATATTAGTGAAATGGTTAAATGTCAACCCAATATTGTTGCTTAACAATAACACAAGATATGTTCCTTTTTTCCACTTTCACATTTAATATGTATTTTTAATCACTACAATGTAGTAATTATTGTAGTACATTTTATGTTTTAAATTTATCTTTTTAAAAAAAATACAGATTCCTGATTTTATAGATTGAATTTACATCAAGCTAGATGACTTCTCCAATCAGTATGCTGTTGATCAAAATAAAGTAAGAGAGTGATCCATAATATTAGAGACTTGTAAGGACTGGAGCACAACGTGACTCCATCTTTTCTGAGAGATAATTTGGGTTAAAACCCCCAAGCAACCCACACCTTATAGATATCTATGTATGTTTACAAAACAGAAAATTCAAAAGCTATAAAGGGTTATAGTGAAGTAAGCCAAACTTTCATACCTGTCCCTGCTTTTTCCTGCTCTACTTAGGTACTCAACAAATATTTACTAAATGAGTAAGTAATGAACATTTATATACTATCTTCTTTCGGTTTTTTAGTATGTATTATTTTTACAATCAGAAAAAAATAACAAAGATAAGAAATTAGTTCCCCCATAAATCCAGAATTTATAGCGAGACTTGTCTTTTATTTTCTGAATATATTATAGTACTTGTTAAAATTCCATTGAAATTTTAGCTAAAATGTCCACTCTTTAAATCAGCCCAGATCACTCTAGGGAATGTTGTAGTGATATTAGCTCTGTTTACAGTTCTAGAGATTCCTACCACTTTCTTCCATTGTGTAAGCAATACGGGGAAAATTCTTTGGAATGAAAACTTACCAAAGTTAACAGAGCTATTGAATTGAATACTACCTACTACCTAGAAGTAACGAAGCTACTGTGAAAACTGTCTTAATGTTTTAAAACTATTTGAGTAGTGAAGTTGTAACAAATTAATTACTCTTAGTTAGCTAATTAAATCCTGTGGACCTCAATGAACTCAACAAGTTGCACAAGTTTGTAGTCTGCTTCTGGAAGCACTTTGGATAGCGGCAAACTTGTCTAACTGGGGCAGCAGCAGCCAGGACCACCCCAGGCAGGGCTATTGAGGACTTTGTCCCATGACTTTCATGTGTGCCCAAGTGGCATTCTGAGTCCACTCAAGCCTGTCGTTTCTCTCAATCCTGCCTTCCTCTGCTGTTCAAAATGTAAGGTGCTTATTTATCTATACCATTGTCTGGTGTCAGTCCATGCTGCTCTGTGCTGCCTTTCTGGTAACTCATCCTCGGTTGACAGTCCTCAGAAACATTTTCAGCATGCTCTAAGAACCCCCATTTTACTATTTACAACAAACGGATACATAGAAGAAAATCTAACTCTTTTATATCTTTGTCTTCACGTATTGTTTCAGTGGGGTTCTCTGGGAAGCAGATGCTAAAATGGAGTTAGGAGTGTAAGACGTTTATTGGAGGGTAACACCTGTGAAAGATAAAAGGGGCAGGAAATAGGATTGGAAAGGAAAGGCTCAGACCACAATGCATATCAGATGAGGTCTCGGTCAATCCAATGGGGAGCTAGAGGACAAAGACTGATGATTAGAAGGGTTCTGCACTGGAAAGGCTGGCAGGCCCCAGTATCTCTGCCGTGCTCAGCCATTGGCTGGGGCTCTCCAAGAAAAGAGAGGCCTCCAAAGCTAAGGCAGATCCCGCAGGTGCTAACAGCTTGTGGACTGAATGTCCTTGTGGATGAACATCAAGGTCTTTCTTGAAGGGAAATCAGAGAGAAGCAACTCCAATGCTACCTCATAGATTGAATTCCTCCACTGTCCCACCTCTGAAATCTGAAACTCCAACATGCTACCCTAATGCCCTATCTTTCCACCATTCACTGCCTTACTCTCATTATATCTGCTGTTTGATTTCATGTGAAACTTCCACTCCCTTACTCCCTGAACCTTCTCTCAGCATTTCACCCTTTCTTGAAATCACTGCTTTCTCCAGATAGGCTAGACCCAGTTCCCCATCACTTCATCCATGCTCCAGCCAATATCCTTAAATTCTTTGCCCCTTTTCCCTAAGTGCCCACAATGCAAAATCGTGTTTATCCATCTGCCTTCTTTATTCCTATACTCAAAATGATGGCCGCAGCTAAAGAAAATCATACAATACTACAGATTAATGTCACATGGTTTCCAGTCTTAGCTGAAGCCCAAACACTACACAGAAATCCTATAATTAGGTACTTCCTTCTCACATGGCACCGGAAGAAAAATCTTTTAATATTTGTTTTGCAACATGTTAAAGAGCATGATAGGGAAAGCTCCTTAGATTAGATTTGAATTGTAGCTCTTTCCTGCCTATGTGGCCTTATTTAACTTCTAGGTCTTTTTTGCCCCAGTCTTTTTTTTTTGTTTTCTAAAGATTTAATTTTATTTATTTTTGTCTGCGTTGGGTCTTCGTTGCTGTGCGCAGGCTTTCTCTAATTGAGGCGAGCGGGGGCTACTCTTTGTTGTGGTGCGTGGGCTTCTCATTGTGGAGGCTTCTCTTGTTGCGGAGTACGGGCTCTAGGCACGCAGGCTTCAGTAGTTGTGGCGCGTGGGCTCAGTAGTTGTGGCTCGCGGGCTCTAGAGCGCAGGCTCAGTAGTTGTGGCACACGGGCTTAGTTGCTCCACCGCATGTGGGATCTTCCCAGACCAGGGATCGAACCTGTGTCCCAGGTAATTTATCAATGGTAGCAGCATTAGTTCCCAAACCGAGAAAAGAATGAATAATTCCCGATTTGTGTCTCATGAAAAACAAGCAAAATTTCAAGCCTCTGTGGGCTGGATATATTTTACCACGTCTTCTCTTCAACACAAGTCAACCATTGCTGAGCCATTAATCATTTACTAGAAAAAGGCATTCTGTGGAGTTGAAATATAATTTCCATATGAAATATAGCTATGTTTAATAGCTTCTGAGCTACGTATGTCAAATAGCTTCTGAGTCTAGCTATTACTTCAGGAGAACACACAGCCGTACCTCTCATCAAAAATGGAAGCTTGGGCTTCCCTGGTGGCGCAGTGGTTGAGAGTACGGCTGCCGATGCAGGGGACGCGGGTTCGTGCCCCGGTCCGGGAAGATCCCGCATGTAGCGGAGCGGCTGGGCCCGTGAGCCATGGCCGCTGAGCCTGTGCATCTGGAGCCTGTGCTCCATAGTGGGAGAGGCCACAGCAGTGAGAGGCCCGCGTACCGCGAAAAAAAAAAAAAAAAGCAAGCTCACACCCAGAATGAAAGAATAATAATAATGGCTACTGTGGCAGTTATGGTGGCGCAGTTAGAATCTCTCTTCAAGAAAGAACTTGCTACTCAGCTGCAAGGGGGGCAGGGAGCTGACAGCCTCTAGCTGCTAAAGGCTTCAGGATTTATCTCAGCTTCTGAGCTGAGGCAATGCCCTTCAAGGCAGACCTCAGTCAATGACTGAACATGTCGGGGTCCTAAGGCCTGGCTACTTCCGCCCACTGTAGTAAGACTGTTCTAATCGGTAATCTTTGCTCAGGAGCTTTTCTTATTGAGTTGGCTGACACTTGTTCAGATCTAAATCATGGCATGAGACTTGTTCTGTCCAATCCTGCTTATTACTCTCCTTTCACATGTATCAGATATGCATCATGGTCTGAAAGCATTCCCTACCCAATCTCACTTTCTTCCCCTTTTATATTTCACATGGAGTGTCCCCTAGTAAAACTCTTGCATTCCCATCTCAACATCTGCTTCTCAGAGGCCCAAAATGACACAGCTACTATTTACTAAGAACCTACTGCGTGAAGGAGTATATCATAGTGTGTTTGGGGAAGTTATTTAACCTCTCCTAACTGTTCTCTCATCTATAAAGTGGGGTTGTTGTAAAAATTAAATGAAATAATCTACAAAGAGTAATTTCTACAGTCCCTGGGATACAGCAAGTACTCAATAACTGGTATGTAACACTAAGAGTATTATGCCATATGCTAGAGTCTGTGTGAGAAATTTTTTATTACTTGTAATTCTTGTTAAATATCAAATATTATTGTGCTCATTTAACATATGAGGTAACTAGTGTTCACTGAAGTTAAAATAACTTGTTCAAATTACTTTATATACTTCAACCTGGGATTCAAACTCAGCAAGTTCTGTAGAAGACAGCAATGCACACGTATGCTAGCAAAGAATCCATTGCTGTTACCTAGAATGTAAAGGAGCTCCACACCCTCTATGGCATGGTATGTACTCTGTAATTAATAAAAACTACTTTGGGGATTCATTAATAACTTTAAGTCTACTCTTAATTCCACCATGTATATGACATTAGAATCTATCAATGGGTGCTTAAACCAAGAATTTGTCAAAAAGTTCAGAAGATAAATATATAATGCCACTGCCACTGCCTGATGAATAATGGTCAGTTATTTTATTTTATTTTTTGCATTTTATTTTATTGTTTATTTTTTGAATTTTATTTTATTTTTTATACGAAGGTTCTTATTAGTTATCTATTTTATACATATTGGTGTATATATGTCAATCCCAATCTCCCAGTTCTTCCCACCCCCACCCCCGGCTTCCCCCCTTTGGTGTCCATACATTTGTTCTCTACATCTGTGTCTCTATTTC
>NC_041223.1:43253944-43259248 GCF_002837175.3 Physeter macrocephalus
GGGCTCTAGGCACGCAGGCTTCAGTAGTTGTGGCGCGTGGGCTCAGTAGTTGTGGCTCGCGGGCTCTAGAGCGCAGGCTCAGTAGTTGTGGCACACGGGCTTAGTTGCTCCACCGCATGTGGGATCTTCCCAGACCAGGGATCGAACCTGTGTCCCCTGCATTGGCAGGCGGATTCTTATCCACTGTGCCACTGGGGAAGTCCCTCCTCAATCTTTAAAATGGAGCTAATATTAACAGTTGATAGCAGATTTTCAGGATTACATAAAATATTTAATCAGTTTAGTGAAAATTCTCAAACCATTGAGAGTATATACCCTCAGCTTTTTCCCCACTAACTGCTACCAACTGAACTCTATTGAAAACTCCTCTTTCCACTGAGTACATCCCAATCCAATTTCATAATATTCTGGACATTTTGTTATTACACCAGTCCTCTTCTCCGCTAGTGCAGGTTAGATAGGAAACTCTGTGTGTGTGTGTCTTTAGTGAAAGCATGATCAGCTTTCTTGAACTCCACACTTCCCTCCTTCCACATATCCATCTGGTGTTTGAAAAGGAAGACAGGTAGGGAAGAATTTGTTTCTTTATAGTTTGTCAAGGTTGCTGTCCCCTTTCATTGTAAATGACCTTGAATCTTTTCTGAGGCTCAGTATGACGAGGTGGCAACCATAATAAGTTCCACTGACAAAGATGTCAGTCCTCAGCAGTTCCAGTAAACATTGATGGTCCCTGGAAGACTAAACTTTATCTTTTGGTTTAATTTCATCCTTCACAGCCTCACCACCCACCCATAGGACTGCTCCATTATTCAGTGATCCATATCTTACCTACTTTCTCATTAGCCATTGCAACCCAACTCTGGAGCCAAAGGTATAGGTGGGATTCATTTTCTGTATCTCCCAGGAATCAGGGACTTGAGATGAGGTGTCCTCACCCTTTTGGCCTGGCTACACCACCCAGCCACCTCTCCCTAATCTTCCTTCTTCTATTTTGGTAGCATTGGGCAGAGACAGGAAACCCAGTAGCTAAGCAGACATCCATATGAGGAGTTCAGGGAATCACAGCCTAGAATGAAGGCTTCTATGAACTTGGCCCCAAAGAATTTGGTAAATATTTCTCATAAGTGTATCATTTCACCATAATCCCTGGACAAATTAGCAACTCCAAAGGGTCAGGAAATGATATCAATCAGTACTTTACACTATTCTGATATACCATTCTGATACAAAGCATCATCTATAACTAACCTAGATGTACCAATCAATGCTATTTTTCCTTGGTGAGTTATAATGGGACTCCATTTCTAGATTGTATGTCTGTGTCACCAATATAGGGTGCACATTGTTCTAAGCATGCTACAAATATTAACTCATTTAATGCCCACAAAAATCCTATGAAGTAATTACTATTGTAATCCACAAATTACAGACGAGGAAATTGAGGCACAGACAGGTTAAGTAACTTATATCTCTTCTTTTCACCTTTGTATAGTTGAATGAATCTGCTAGGAATCCAATTAAGATTTTCAAACTTGTTGTCAAGAGAAAGAATTTCTTAGTTTTCTTTTTTTTATTATTATAAGTGATTATGTGAGATTAGGACAACCCATAATAAATTTGGTAACCTGTCATTTTTGTGATCTGAAAGAGGTTATATACTGTAGTCCTTGTTACACCCTTGATACACCAGAATTATCTGTTCCTTCAAATTTTTCAGACTTCATCCACAAATCTGTTTCTATCAAGTGGCAATTGTTCTTTGGGAACACTTTCAATTGTTACTGGTTGGCTTAATTTTTCTACATTTTGTTGGTTTTGATATTTTATATTTTTGTAAATATTAAATTCTCTTAAGGTTCCCTATATTATGCACAATACATTTTTCTAATTTTATTTTATTTTCTTATTTATTTGAATTTTATTTTATTCATTTTTTTATACAGTAGGTTCTTATTAGTTATCTATTTTATACATATTGGTGTATATATGTCAATCCCAATCTCCCAGTTCTTCCCACCCCCACCCCCGGCTTCCCCCCTTTGGTGTCCATACATTTGTTCTCTACATCTGTGTCTCTATTTCTGCCTTGCAAACCAGTTCATCTGTACCATTTTTCTAGATTCCACATATATGCATTAATATATGATATTTGTTTTTCTCTTTCTGACTTACTTCACTCTCTATGACAGTCTCTAGGTGGGATTCATTTTCTGTATCTCCCAGGAATCAGGGACTTGAGATGAGGTATCCTCACCCTCCACCTCTCTACAAATGACCCAATTTCATTCCTTTTTATGGCTGAGTAATATTCCACTGGGTATATGTACCACATCTTCTTTATCCATTTGTCTGTCAATGGGCATTTAGGTTGCTTCCATGACATGGCTATTGTAAATAGTGCTGCAATGAACATTGGTGTCCATGTGTCTTTTTGAATTATGGTTTTCTCTGGGTAAATGCCCAGCAGTGGCATTACTGGGTCATATGGTAATTCTATTTTTAGTTTTTTAAGGAACCTCCATACTGTTCTCCATAGTCGCTATATCAATTTACATTCTCACCAACAGTGCAAGAGGGTTCCCTTTTCTCCACACCCTCTCCAGCATTTGTTGTTTGTAGATTTTCTGATGATACCCATCCTAACTGGTGTGAGGTGAAACCTCATTGTAGTTTTGATTTGCATTTCTCTACTAATTACTGATGTTGAGCAGCTTTTCATGTGCCTCTTGGCCATCTGTATGTCCTCTTTGGAGAAATGTCTATTTAGGTATTCTGCCCATTATTAAAATTGGGTTGTTTGTTTTTTTAATGTTGAGCTGCATGAGCTGGTTATATATTTTGGAGATTAATCCTTTGTCCACTGATTCTTTTGCAAATATTTCCTCCCATTCTGAGGGTTGTCTTTTCGTCTTGTGTACAGTTTCCTTTGCTGTGCCAAAGCTTTTAAGTTTCATTAGGTCCCGTTTGTTTATTTTTGTTTTTATTTCCATTTCTCTAGATGGTGGATCAAAAAAGATCTTGCTGTGATTTATGTCAAAGAGTGTTCTTCTTATGTTTTCCTCTAAGAGTTTTATAGTGTCCGGTCTTACATTTAGGTCTCTAATACATTTTGAGTTTATTTTTGTGTATCATGTTAGGCGGTGTTCTAATTTCACTCTTTTACATGAAGCTGTCCAGTTTTCCCAGCACTACTTATTGAAGAGACTGTCTTTTCTCCATTGTATATCCTTGCCTCCTTTGTCATAGATTAGTTGACCATAGGTGCGTGGGTTTATCTCTGAGCTTTCTATCTTGTTCCATTGATCTATGTTTCTGTTTTTGTGCCAGTACCATATTGTCTTGATTACTGTAGCTTTGTAGTATAGTCTGAAGTCAGGGAGTCTGCTTTGGGTAGTACAGTCATTTTCACAATATTGATTCTTCCAATCCTAGAACATGGTATATCTCTCCATCTGTTTGTGTCATCTTTGATTTCTGTCATCAGTGTCTTATAGTTTTCTGAGTACAGGGCTTTTACCTCCTTAAGTAGTTTTGTCCCTAGATATTTTATTCTTTTGTTGCAGTGGTGAATGGGATTGTTTCCTTAATTTCTCTTTCTGATCTTTCATTGTTAGTGTGTAGAAATGCAAGAGATTTCTGTGTATTTTGTATCCTGCAACTTTACCAAATTCATTGATTAGTTCTAGTAGTTTTCTGGTGGCATCTTTAGGATTCTCTATGTACAGTATCATGTCATCTGCAAATAGTGACAGTTTTACTTCTACTTTTCCAATTTGTATTCCTTTTTCTTATCTGATTGCTGTGGCTAGGACTTCCAAAACTATGTTGAATAACAGTGGTGAGAGTGGACATTCTTGTCTTGTGCCTCATCTTAGAGGAAATACTTTGTTTTTCACCATTGAGAATGATGTTTGCTGTGGGTTTGTCATATATGGCCTTTATTATGTTGATGTAGGTTCCCTCTATGACCACTTTCTGGAGAGTTTTTATCATAAATGGGTGTTGAATTTTGTCAAAAGCTTTTTCTGCATCAGTTGAGATGATCATATGGTTTTTATTCTTCAGTTTGTTAATATAGTGTATCAGATTGATTGATTTGCATTTATTGAAGAATTCTTGCATCCCTGGGATATATCTCACTTGATCATGGTGTATGATCCTTTTAATGTGTTGTTGGATTCTGTTTGCTTGTATTTTGTTGAGGATTTTTGCATCTGTATTCATCAGTGATATTGGTCTGTAATTTTCTTTTTTCATAGAATCTTTGTCTGGTTTTGGCATGAGGGTGATGGTGGCCTCATAGAATGAGTTTGGGAGTGTTCCCTCCTCTGCAATTTTTTGGAAGAGTTTGAGAAGGATGGTTTTAGCTCTTCTCGAAATGTTTGATAGAATTCACCTGTGAAGCCATCTGGTCCTGGACTTCTGTTTGTTGGAAGATTTTTAATCACAGTTTCAAATTTCATTGCTTGTGATTGGTCTGTTCATATTTTCTACTTATTCCTGGTTCAGTCTTGAAAGGTTATACCTTTCTAAGAATTTGTCCATTTATTCCAGGTTGTCCATTTTATTGGCATAGAGTTCCTTGTAGTAGTCTCTTATAATGTTTTGTAGTTCTGTGGTGTTCATTGTAACTTCGTTTTCATTGCTAATTTTATTGATTTGAGTACTCTCCCTCTTTTTCTCGATGAGTCTGGCTAATGGTTTATCAAGTTTGTTTATCTTCTCAAGGGTTTTGGATTGTTGTGTTAGCATTGTCATTTGTCTCTAGGTATTCTTTGATTTCCTCTTTGATTTCTTCAGTGATCTCTTGGTTATTTAGTAACGTATAGTTTAGCCTCCATGTGTTCATGTTTTTTTACGTTTTTTTCCCTGTATTTTATTTCTAAGCTTATAGCATTACGGTCAGAAAAGATGCTTGATATGATTTCAATTTTCTTAAATTTGCCAAGGCTTGATTAGTGACCCATGATGTGATCTATCCTGGAGAATGTTCCATGTGCACTTCAGAAGTGTAATCTGCTGTTTTCAGATGGAATGTCCTATAAATATCAATTAAATCTATTTGGTCTATTGTGTCATTTAAAGCTTGGGTTTCCTTATTAATTTTCTGTCTGGATGATCTATCCATTGGTGTAAGTGAGGTGTTAAAGTCCCCCACTATTATTGTGTTACTGTTGATTTCCTCTTTTATAGCTGTTAGCATTTGCCTTATGTATTGAGGTGCTTCTATGTTGGGTGCATATATATTTATAATTGTTATATCTTCTTCTTGGATTGATCCCTTGATCATTATATAGTGTCCTT
>NC_041223.1:43259467-43312503 GCF_002837175.3 Physeter macrocephalus
GATATGTATGTTCCTATTACCATTTTCTTAATTGTTTTGGGTTTGTTTTTGTAGGTCCTTTTCTTCTCTTGTGTTTCCCACTTAAAGAAGTTCCTTTAGCATTTGTTGTAGAGCTGGTTTGGTGGTGCTGAAATCTCTTAGCTTCTGCTTATCTGTAAAGCTTTTGATTTCTCCCTCAAATCTGAATGAGATCCTTGCTGGGTAGAATAATCTTGGTTGTAGGTTCTTCTGTTTCATCATTTTAAATATGTCACGCCACTCCCTTCTGGCTTGTAGAGCTTCTGATGAGAAATCAGCTGTTAACCTTATGGGAGTTCCCTTGTATGTTATTTGTCAGTTTTCCCTTGTTGCTTTTAATAATTTTTCTGTGTCTTTAATTTTTGTCAGTTTGATTACTATATGTCTTGGTGTGTTTCTCCTTGGATTTATCCTGCCTGGGACTCTCAGTGCTTTCTGGACTTGGGTGGCTATTTCCTTTCCCATGTTAGGGAAGTTTTCGACTATAATCTCTTCAAATATTTTTTTGGTTCTTTCTCTCTCTCTTCTCCTTCTGGGACCCCTATAATGCAAATGTAGGTGCATTTAATGTTGTTCCAGAGGTCTCTTAGGCTGTCTTCATTTCTTTTCATTCTTTTTTCTTTATTCTGTTCTGTGACAGTGATTTCCACCATTCTGTCTTCCAGGTCACTTATCCGTTCTTCTGCTTCAGTTATTCTGCTTTTGATTCCTTCTAGTGTATTTTTCATTTCAGTTATTGTATTGTTCATCTCTGTTTGTTTTTTAAATCTTCTAAGTCTTTGTTAAACATTTCTTGCATCTTCTCGATCTTTGCCTCCATTCTTTTTCCAAGGTCCTGGATCATCTTCACTATCATTATTCTGAATTCTTTTTTGGAAGGTTGCCTATTTCCACTTCATTTAGTTTTTTTTCTGGGGTTTTATCTTGTTTCTTCATCTGCTACATAGTCCTCTGCCTTTTCATTTTGTCTATCTGTGAATGTGGTTTTTGTTCCACAGGCTGCAGGACTGTAGTTCTTCTTGCTTCTGCTGTCTGCCCTCTGGTGGATGAGGCTATCTAAGAATCTTGTGGATGCTTCCTGATGGGAAGGACTGGTGGTAGGTAGAGCTGGGTGTTGCTCTGGTGGGCAGAGCTCAGTCAGACTTTAACCCGCTTGTCTGCTGATGGGTGGGTTCCCTCCTTGTTGGTTGTTTGGTCTGGAGTGTACAAGCTCTTTGGTGGGGCTAATGGCGGAATGTGGGAGGGCTCACACCAAGGAGTACTTCCCAGAACTTCTGCTGCCAGTGTCCTTGTCCCCGCATGAGCCACTGCCACCCCCTGTCTCTGCAGGAGACCCTCCAACACTAGCAGGTAGGCCTGGTTCAGTCTCCTATGGGGTCACTGCTCCTTCTCCCCGGGCCCTGATATGCACCCTACTTTGTCTATGCCCTCCAGGAGTGGAGTCTCTGTTTCACCCAGTCCTGTCGAAGTCCTGCAATAAATTCCGCTAAACTTCAAAGTCTGATTCTCTGGGAATTCCTCCTCCCATTGCTGGACCCCCAGGTTGGGAAGCCTGACGTGGGGCTCAGAACCTTCACTCTAGTGGGTGGACATCTGTGGTATAGTTGTTCTACAGTTTGTGAGTCACCCACCCAGTGGTTATGGGATTTGATTTTATTGTGATTGCGCCTCTCCTACCATCTCACTGTGGCTTCTCCTTTGTCTTTGGATGTGGGGTATCTGTTTTTGGTGGGTTCCAGTGTCTTCCTGTCAATGATTGTTCAGCAGTTAGTTGTGATTCCGGTGCTCTCACAAGAGGGAGGGAGTGCACGTCCTTGTACTCCACCATCTTGAACCAATCTCCTCTAATGTTAAAATATCACTTTTATCCATCTTTATGTCACTCTTCAGTTCTCTGGTTGTCATTTGCCCAATATGATAAATTTACATAAGAAAAATACATGTAAGATAGTTCAACTTAATCAGTTCAGAGATTCATATCCAAAGAATTTAAGATTTATGAATGCAACATTTATTTTTCATTTTCAAATAAAGTATATTTTTAATGCACTATTTCAAATGAAGAGTTTAATATGGTTTGATGTTAACTATGGTGTTTTTAGTACTATTTTCCTCTTTTAAAGCCCTCTCCCAAAACATTAAGTATGTAAATTTCACCTAAGCAACTATGTATATATATATACATATACATACACACACACATATTTACACAGACACAAGCATACACAATCACTGTTTTCATTACTTACTTGTATTGTCTCTACTTATGAAAAATTACTAAAATATTGAAGTTCTGTAATAAATGTCTTAGCTTGTAAGATCCTCCTTATGGTCTTTACCTACTGTTACAATGAAACAAAAACATGCTGGTTTACAACATTGGGCTTAGTAATGGTTAGGTAGTCCTGTCTCTCAGTCTTGTGCTATGACTGATTTTACGTGGATACTGGGTGTGTCATGGATGTGGAGGGAAATCTCAGTTCAGTATACAGTTGACTCTTGAACAATCGGGTCTGAACTGTGTGGATTGACTTATATGCAGATTTTTTTCAATAGTAAATAATGCAGTACTACAGGATCCCTGGTTGGTTGAATCCTCACATGTCAAACCGTGGATACTGAAGAACCGGGGATTCGGAGTGACTATAAATTATACTAGAAAATGCCTACCACACAGAGGGTCGGCACCCCCTAACCCCTGTGTTGTTCAAGGATCAACTGTATATATATTCAGAATTCATACGATAAAAAAAAAGATGGGGCTTCCCTGGTGGCACAGTGGTTGAGAGTCCGCCTGCCGATGCAGGGGTCATGGGTTCGTGCCCTGGTCCGGGAAGATCCCACATGCCGTGGAGCGGCTGGGCCCGTGAGCCATGGCCGCTGAGCCTGCGCGTCCGGAGCCTGTGCTCCGCAACGGGAGAGGCCACAACAGTGAGAGGCCCGAGTACTGCAAAAAAAAAAAAAAAAAAAAAAAAAAAAAGATGGTTACAGTTTACCTCATATACATAATATTCTTAGTATTTCAGTTATTTTAATTGCATTAGATCTCTATCCTTTCAAGTTTAATTAGTAGGAACACAAAACTTTTTATCTTTGGTGCCAACTTCCAAAATAGCAACATGTTTTTCTCTTTGCTTTTACTCTTATTTCAATAAGTATTGAAATATTTTACATAGTCTCAGCTTCACACATACTTTTTTGGTGTATATAGTGGCATGCCCTTCAGTTTGATAAAAACACGCAGAAAACCTGAGTAAATGATTTTTTCAAAACACTGCTTAGAGTTGAGTGGAAGTTGGCAGAGTTTTGAAATCACAATAAGTATAAAACTCACAAAGCATTGAGATATATCAGCAATAGTTCATACATTTCTCGGAACTGTATAAAAAAGTTTGGTATTTAATAAATGCTATACCTAATATGAGAGTATGGTAAGTATAAATCATGAAAAAAAAGGATACTTTCACTGGTTCTATAGCTTCTGATAATTCATTTTAGAATTTACTTTTTTAGGTTTCTTTTTGAACCTATACTATGCATGCGTCGTATTACATGAACTAATGTACATTTAAATCACAGAAAGGAACCAGTCACATTGTTTTTCATGTTTCTGTCACTTTCTATCCTTAGAAACAGTTGACCCTTGGCCAATTGCTCATGATTTGGAGAAATAAGTGGAACTCTACCCAGGGGACCCTAAATGTAAAACTGCAATCTGATAAATTACAAAACAGCTGTGGTAAGTGATAGGTTATACACCTAGATGTAATTTAACCTCTAAAAGTTTTAAGCAGTATTTCCCAATTACAGTGTGCTTAAATACAAATATGAGGCCTTTGTTAGCAAACATCCAAAACAGGAAAAAGCATCACTGGACTCAAAGCCTGTTGAGGGTTAGGGACCTGCTTTCTGGTTTACCTGATTCATTGGCCATGCGCAGAGCTCGCCTCCTTCTACAGTGCCTGACCAATATTTATTAAATGCACTATTTTAGATCTAAATATTGGAAGGATTATAAATATTGCCCATGAGAAGTAAGATTTAAAAAGAGATTGCTGCACCCTTTTTTCCTTCTCAGGATACCTGCTCCTGCACTATGGGTTCAGGTGAAGGGTGGGAACTGACCAGGTGGTGGAGGAACGCGAAGATTTAGGGTATAAGGCAGTTACACTCCTATTACACACTTTCGTGCCATTTTCACTCCTTTCTAATTGCTTATCTGAAACATTGGGCAAAATTTACAGCCCCTCCCTGAACCTTCTGGTACTGAGTACCTTGGGGCTTTTCTCCTGCTTTTTTCTGCGCAGGTCTCCGTGTCGTAGATATTTTGGTACCTGTTCTCTCCACCCCACCCCACACCCAGGCATTGAATTTGCGGGTTGAGGAAAATGACCACTTCTCTATCCTCCACAGTGATCTATAAACGATGCTTATGGAGTGCATGATGACAACTTTAATCCCAATCCCAAATAAGACTGGCAGTCCCTCAGCCCCTCCCGAGGAAACCTCTTTCATCACAAGCAATCGTGAAGGGAGGGCAGGTCTTCCACGCCCTTTTCTGAGATATGCCCTGCAGGCCCTGAGGGATTACCCAAGATTGGGGGGGGGAGGGGAACCAAAAGACTAGGCCCGGGGCCAAGTTTCCTCCCTCTCCTCATCTCGCGGGGCGCGGGGATGGGGAAGGAGGGATGCAGCTGGTGTGTCCGATCGACCTATTCGCCACCTGCGGAGAAAAGGGGAATAAACGTACCCACTGGGACCAGTCCGCAGCCGCGCCCGGCGCCGCGCACGCCTTTTGTAAGAGCCCGAGGCCCCGCCCCCACCAGGGCCCGCCCCTCCCCGGCTCGGGTTCGGGCTCCCCCGGCGGAGGGGGGCGGAGAGAAGCCGCAGCTGCAACTTCGCCTGGAACCTCTGAGGCTGGGCGCAGCCGGGGACCGAGTCGCCGACATCGCGGAGGCGCCGCTTCCCCGGCCCGGGCCTCAACCGAGCCGGCTCGACCATGGCAGCCGCCGCCGCGGCGAATCCGGCCCCTGCTCTCCCCGCCCGTCGCTGAGCGGCCGTTAACCACCCGCCGGTGCCGCAGCGGCCCAGGCTCCGGACAAGTTTCCGCCGCCGGAGGCGAAGGCAGGGAGGACAGACGTGGGGAGTCGGGCGCCCCCGGCCCACTTGGCGCTCCCGCCCGCGATGTGGGGGCGCTTCCTGGCCCCGGAGGCCGGCGGCCGGGACAGCCCCGGTGGAGCCCGCAGCTTCCCGGCGGGTAAGTAACGGGGCAGGCCCCCGGCTGGGGTGGGGGTCGCGGCCAATCGTGGCGCTTCGGGACCCCGCCGCCGCTCCCCTCCCTCCTCAGGCCTGGCTTCCCCTTGGCCGCCCGCCCCCGACGCCGCGCGCTGGCCCGCCAGCCCGGCTTCCTCGGGGCTGCTGACGCCCGGCCCCGCGGGCTGACTTCTGGCGCCCCGCGTCCCCGGCCCTGTCCGCCCTGCATCGCGGCACACCGGCTCGGCGCGGCTCGGTGTCCGGGCCGCTCCTCCTCGGGCCGCAGCCCGGGCGCCCCAACTTACAGCTCGCTTGGGCCTCCTCGGGTTAGGCTTTGTTGTGCGTCCTCCTCCCTTTTTCTCGTGGGGTGTGTGGCCGACGTGGGTAACGGGGCTCAGGGAGCCCCGGGCGGGAAGGTCGCTGCGACCGTGCTGCAGCGGCGGCGGCGCGGCGCGCGCCAGGGGGACCGGGATCTGCTGCAGCCGTGTCCGCACACCCTACTTTAGGGCGCGTTTTGGGGCGGAAGGAGGCTGCTGGTGATGCCTTGGCTGCAAGCGCCCGCCGAGGGGTCCAGCCCCTCACTGCGACCTGGTCACCCCCCAGCAGCCCTCTCTGGAGGACATGTCCTGCCAAAGCCAGTCGATCTTTGAGCAATAGGGGTGTTAATCCGTTTGCCTGTCCCTGGCCCTTTCAAGGAAAATTGGGGATTTGCCGCGTTGGGTGTATGAAGAGAGCTGTTTGTAACGCACAGCCATTTCATGCCTGCATCACTGAAAAGTTGTGTAGGAGCCGCCAAATTAGGATAAATCGTCCCCTAATTTGTGATATAAAAAATAAGGCTTGGGTTGCCTGTGATAGGTTATCTGACGTTGACGGTTCTTTCACGCACTTTAATCTTAATTGAATTTTGAACCCCCCATGAGAAGCTGCAGGTTATTTGGACCATTTATCCAGAAAAAACCGCCATATGTACTTACACGAAAATTTCCCTACAACTTTAGGTGCTTCTAGGACTCCTATTAAGTAACCTTGTTACACAAAATGAGCTCTGCTTGTGTAACTGACATTTTGGTATACATTTTCAAAGCTGTTTGCGAAACAAAAAAGCAGAAGCATTTGGGAGTGGTTTTTTGTTGGTAGTATTTTTGCTATTTAAAAAATATCAGGCACAAACTCAGATTTCTATTAAAATTTCAAATAATGCAGTTCTGTGATAGTTTAGAAATTTGTGATGTGGGGTTTGTTTTAGACATATATAATTCTGTCATCTTTATTTAGGGTGTAATTGACAAATAGAAATTGTATTGATAGATACATTTAATATGTGCAACTTGGTTTTGATACACACACACACACACACACACACATTGTGAAATGATCTCCACAATCAAACTAGTTGACATATCCATCACCTCATAGTTAGCATTTTTTTGTGTCGTGTGTTTGCTGAGAAAACTTTAAGGTCTACCCTCTTGACGCATTTCAAGCATACAATACAGTATTGTTAACTGTAGTAGCATACTGTACGTTAGATCTAGACATAAAAATTTTAAAATCCAGAGTTAGATTTGAAATCATTCTCTTAAATTTGGTCCTGCAACACTTTCAGAAATAATAGAATTGAACGTAGGCATGAGTTTAGTAAAAAAATCATATAAGTAGGAAATTATTTTCTCTGAAATGTATACCATTTGTCCTAAGAAGAGGAGACAGCACTTGAGAGGTTTTTGATACTCACTGGGTGCTTACAAACTCTGCAATCAAAGTAACTTCAGTGAGTGAGAAGGTACTTCATTATCCCTAGAGGCTGGAGGGAATGGTTTCAGTTTATCTGTACATGTCAGAAGCCATCTGTAATGTCTTGTAACCTAACCTCCTAAACTTTATTTGTAATAGTAACATGTTTGAAGGCTTAATATCCCCCAAGCATTGTATCCATTTTTCCATTGTTTTCTATGAAGAAGAAAACATCATAGTGCTTAGACATGTTTAATTAACTGAAGGAAGGACTTTGAGGTTATATTGCACCCTCTAAACCTTTGCTGTGACAAAGAATATAGTGGAAGAAGATACTTTATAAATACTACCCAATTTTAATAAATTTGGACAGTATATCTTTACAACAAATATATTTTATCTAACCTTTGACAGTGATAAACCTTTGGTAAGTCAGGACATGCCTTTCCAATAAAATTTTTTTTTCAGCTATATGCTGAGAATAGATTACTTTTACAGAATAGTGATATAATTATGTTTATTCTCTTTTTGAGCCAAGCAAATCTTGAAAATTTTTTTAGTTTAAAAATTTATACCTTAGATGAAAAACTTGTGTGGTTTCTTTAGCAAATGAGCAGACGGTGAAGGTCAAGATAATGACCTCTGAATTGGTTCATGTAGGCATTTTTTCTTAGAATTTAAAGGAAATTTATATATTTGAAACACTGTCCAGTCTTATCTTTTGACTACCTTGAGCGATTTTAGAGCTTTTCTGAAAGCAGAAGGAACCAGTCTTCTGATTGAATTTATCAGCAATCATTTTGGTTTTGATGGCCTGTGTGAAGACAGAGATATGTAAATTATTTCTGGTATTTAAATGAGTTTGTCTCAGTATGTGGGTTAATTCTAGGTATCCTAAAACTGGTTTGTTTATACAGTTATGTAACTAAAGGGAAAACCATTTGTTTTTTAGAACCAGTGTTCTAAAAAATTGGAGAAACTTTCTTTTTAAGGTAATGGCAGTTAAAACAAGTGGGACTAATCAGCGTGGTTTGGAAAATACTGAACTTTTGACCTTTTCTTTATTTAATTTTGTTTTGGCTTTACCCACAGTTTTTCAACTTTACAGAGATAATTGTTATAAATGGAAATAAAATGAATATTTTCTTATATTTCCATACAAAGATCAAACAAAAGGCCCCCCTCCCCCTCCTTTTTTTTTCAATTGGCAAGTGGTTAGAAAGCTAATTTTAAATAGAACAAATGTTATGTCTTTTATGCATTTGGTTGAGTGCATTTGAGAAGATCCTGTTATTCAAAATGTATAATAGTTTCAAATTTGGATGAAAGATAGATGTATTTCCCTTAGGTTTTAAAAATCTAGTATGATATGGGGATATTTTGAGTACTTATACTTAGGTACACTGAATTTGTTTCCTTTTATAAATCATACTTTCAAAATATTAATACATTTAACCCTTAAAACATTTGGAGGTAGGATATGATAGTTTTCAAGTGTGCTGAAAAGAAAGTGTTATAGAAAATACTTACATGATCTGAAGAAGTGTCATTTGTTCAGTGCCTCAAGCTTTAAATCTGCCTTTTCCTAGTTGATTCCTAGCCATAAGGTGTTTAGTGATGTCATAATGATGGTGGTAGTAACTGGTATGATTATGTCAACTACAAAGTTTTTCTGTGGTTCTGAATTAAATGGACCCAAAAGTACTCTGATAACAATGAAACATAACTCTTCTGCCTAAACTCATTTGGACGTGTTCTTTTATAATAGGCTTTGGGGGATGAGGGGTGAATGTCAGCTTTAGTGATGACTTTTGTGAAATGAACCTGATTATTACTGATAGCTTCTTGGCTTGAATGAAGCTGGTAAATTAATCTGAGGCCAGACAGTAAATGGTGAGTTCAGCCTCTGTTGTGAATGTTTCTGTATGTTGAGAGTGGAAAGTTTTTACACAGTCTTGAGTTTTCTGACTGGATGAAATGTGTATATTTGTACTCTGAGAAAAAGATGAAGAAATGAAGGCTCTCAGATTTTACTGAGTTATAGCTTAATTAGTTCCTTCAAATTATATATTAAAAAATGAACAATGTGATCATTTAGATAACTTCTAAAGCTACAATGAAATACTAATTACTGTTACTACTTAAGGATATATATGTTTTACACTGGCAAAATAATGTTCTACAAAGTGGAATTTATTGTATAAGATCATTCATTTTAAGAACGGGACTGATCAACATAAAAGAACATCAAATTGCTCTTCATACTGATATTTTACTTGCACTTTCTATTTTCTTTAATTAAAAAAATTCATTGTTGTTACCTAGCATAGTGCTTGGCACGTACATAAGTACTTGGTAAATATGAGTCATTCTTTCAGTAAATATTGTGTGGTAGGCATTGTACTAGGCTCTGGGGATACATCATTGAACAAGAAAGGTAGGGTCCCAGCTGTAAGGGAACTTACATTCTAGTAGGGAGGAAACAGTCTGTAACTAAACTAGCAAGATAACTCAGCTGATGTTAAGTACTGTGAAGAAAAGGGAGCTGGTGAGATGGTGTGGGTAGAGCTGGGTAGAGAAGGCCTCCCTGAGGAGGTAGCATTGCTCTGAGACCTGAATGATGAGAAGGAGCCAGACATGAGGGCAGGAGTGTTCAGGCAGAGGGTATAGAAACAGCTCCAAGGTGGAAATGAATTTGGGGAGCTTGAGCAATATCAGAGGTCAGGGAGTCTGGAGCACAGTGAGTAGGGATATGAGGTGAGGGAGGCCTGATGTAAGGCATTGTAAGAATTAGTAAGAATTTTGGGTTCTTTTCTGTGTGAGGGGAAGGCAGCTGTGGGTGGGTAGGGGAGATGACTGTTCATTCTTTCACTCAGCACACTGAGCGCTACTGTGAGGCAAACCTCGTTCTATGTTCTGTGTCCTGGGGAGATGAATCAGATATCCCTGTCCTTGGTGTTTATAGATCACTCCTGGCTGTTTTGTGGGGGAAGAAATTGTGGCGCAGTGTGGGAAAGATTGGCAGTAGGGAAGCCGGTTAATAGGTCATTGCGGTGATTGGGTGAGAGATGATGCCTTGGATCAGAGTGGTAAGATTGGATTGGAGAGAAGAGAATGGGTCTGGAATATACTCGAGAAATAAAGCTGACAGGATTTACTGATGGTTTGGGAGTGGTAAATGAAGGAAAGAGGAATCAAAGATGATGTCTTAGAGGGGGCTTCAGTAATTATAATGGATGGCGGCGCCATTTTCTGAGGTGTGGAGGAATGTGAGGAAGATAAGTGGAATTAAGAGTCCTGTTTTAGCCGTTTGGCATTTGAGATGCATTTTAGAGGTTCAGGTGAGAAGTTGGGTATACAAGTGTGCATCTCAGTGGGGAGATGGGAAGGTGGAGGTAGGGATTTTGAGAGTTACCTGTGTCTAAATGATGTCTAAATGTGATCACATAGAGTATTGAGAAGACAGCGGAGGTTACCGTTTTCTGGTCAGATAGAGGAGGAGGAGCCAGTGAAGTAGGAGTACAGCCAGCAGAGTGTGGTGTGCCAGAGGAGAGGAGGCTGAAGGAAGGAGTCTTCACCACCAGAGCCGCATGTTTCCAAGAGGCCATGTAAGATGAGACAGAAGAGAATGGACCAGTGCCACTGCATACTTCCAGTGAGAGACTTAAAATTTTAAAACTAGTAGGGATTAAAGATTCTCTAATCGAGTCTACACATTTTATTACATAGAATTGGTACATAAGTTCTCAGTGAGTGTTTGGGTTGCTTTCTTTACCCTTACCACTTCTCAAGCTAGGATGACCAACTATCTGGGTTTGCCTGGGACATTCAGTTTTAAAACTAGCGGTAGTGTCTCCTTGGATGCCTTATATTGAACAGTCACTGAGTCTTGACTATAGGATTCTGCCTAGGGCATCTGAACTGGTGTAAAGTTTTAAATGACTTTAAAGAGATTTTACATTACTTTAAAGATAGTAGATTCAAGATCAGGAACTTTGTTTTATGCCCTCTTTACATAGTAGATGTCTTCATTGCTTTATTGATGCTGTTTTAATACTAAAAGTTCAGAGTTCTGAAGTGAACTCTAGTTTTTAGTTAACCTTCTGAAAGAGAATGGGATGAAAAATTTGGACTACATTTCATGTAAAGTTTAAAGTTTTCTGTGAGGTGCTTACACTGTCTTGTAGAGGCAGATAGTGTGTGTTTATTGATCATATCAATATACATTGCTTTGTCATGACATTACTGAAGCTTTTTCATTAATTCTGAGCATCCCATCTCATTTTAGGAATAATGTACTGAAAAGTTTAACTAGAAGTTAAGTTTTTAAATTTGGGGGTGTTACTTATAAATTTTCTCAAAACTTTATTTTGGAGTGTTTTAAAACTAAAGTTTTGTTTTCGTTTTGGCATTTAAATGTATTATGTAAAGCACTTAGGCTCCTAAGTATCAGAAAACAGAAGGCTAATTGAGAAATAATGAGCTTACTCTGCTTTCCTTGGAGGTCAGTGGCTATGTGAATTTTCATTAGGTCTAGCAGCATTAGGTCTAACAAGTTTATTAAGGAATGTTTATTTTTATTGGGGCCTTTATTTCCTCCTGGGCTGATGATCCTTCTTAAGTTTGGACATAATTTGCAACCATGTAGAATATTTTCTCTATTAATTGATATTATGAAATAGTTATATTCAAAGACAAAGGTAAACCCCTCTGGAATCCGACTTGTTATACTCCCTCACGTTTGTAGTGGTTTTATTAAAAAAATCTCTTGTTAGTTTTTATCATACCTCATTTTTTTCCAGTTTATAAGCAGAAATAAAGGCTTATGAGACACTAAATTAAATATGTGGCCCTCATTCCAAATAGCTACCAAAATACTCTTTTGAATACAGCATTTCATGTAACCAGAGTATAAGATAGGAATCTTTGGCTTGTCCACATATTGAAATCAACAGGCACATGATTTTTTTCATAGAAGGAGATAGTCTTACCTTTGTTGGTTGCTACCCTGACACTCTTGAGTTCCTTGTTTTATATCATGAGTGAATATTACTGGTTTGAATTCATACTTTTTATGTGAAAGGTGAACCACTTATTTATCCATCTGATCATTGTTCTTAATTGAGTTAATTTTAACCTCCACCTGAACCAACCTAGTTTAAAACTCTTCCTTGTTATACTCAAATTGAAAGTAAGGAAATTTAGAATCACATCTGAAGACTATAGTCTTATACCTTTTGTGGTAATGTTTTTTAAAATTATTTTTATTAATTTTAGTAATAATAGTACTAATAAGTAGTTTTAATAATAATAGTTAATGAACTTCCAGATTTCTTTTTTATATTTAGAAAGCAAAGAATACTAGGTGTTGATTACTTAAAATTCGATTTAAATACTTAAATGCAAGAAAGCCAATTAATTTAGATTGAGGTAGATTTTTTTCCAGTTTGATTGAGGTGCAATTGATATATAACATTGTGTTAGTTTAAGGTGTACAATGTAATGACTTGCTGTATGTATATATTGCACAATGATTACCATTATAAGTTTAGTTAATGTCCATCACCACACATAGTTATGGTTTTTTTTTCTTGTGATGAGAACTTTAAAGATTTACTAATTTTAGTAACTTAGATATACAGTAAGTATTGTTAACTATAGTTGCCATGCTGTACATTATATCCCCAAACTTATTTATCTTATACCTGGAAGTTTGTACTTTTTGACCACTTTCACCCGTTTCCCCCACCCTCCCACCACCTGCCCCTGGAAGCCACCAGTCAGTTCCCTGTCTCTATGGGTTTGTTTGTTTTTAGATTCTACATATAAATGAGATCATACACTATTTGTCTTTCTCTGTCTGGTATATTTCATTTATTGTAATGCCCTGAAGGTCCATTCATGTTACAACAGGATTTTCTTCTTTTTATGGCTGAATAATATTCCATTCTGTACAAATGCATTTTCTTTATAGTCATCCATCGTTGATGGACCCTTAGGTTGTTTCTGTGTTTTGGCTATTGTAAATCGTGCAGCAGTGAACATGGGGGATGCAGGTATCCCTTTGGGATAGTGATTTCATTTCTTTTGGGTATATACCCGGAAGTGGGATTGCTGGATCATATGATAGTTCTATTTTTAGTCTCTTGAGTAACCTCCGTACTGTTTTATGGTGGCTGCACCAATTTACATGCCCACCAATAGTGTACACGTTTTCTCTTTTCTCCACATTCTTGCAAACACTTGTTATTTCTTGTCTTTTTAATAATAGCCATTCTAACAGGTATGAAGTGCTATCTCAGTGGTTTTGATTTGCGTTTTGCTGCTAATTAGTGATGTGGAGCACCTTTTCATGTACCTGTTGCCATTTGTATGTCCTCTTTGGAGAAATGTTTATTCAGTTCCTCTCCCCATTTTTTAACCAGATTGCTTTTTTTTCTATTGAGTTGTATCATTTACTTCTACATTTTGGAAATTAACCCCTTATAAGATAGATGACTTGCAGATATTTTCTCCTATTCAGCAGATTGCCTTTTCATTTTGTTGATGGTTTCCTTTGCTGTGCAGAAGTTTTTTAGTTTGATGTAGTATACTTTTTATTGCCTTTGCTTTTGGTGTCAAATCCAAAAAAATAATTGCCAAGACTGATGTCAGGGAGCTTACCCGCTGTGTTTTCTTCTAGGAGTTTTACGGTTTCAAGTCTTACATTTTTAACCCTTTGAGTTGATTTTCATGTATGGTGTAAGATAATGTCCAGTTTCATTCTTTTGCATGTGGTTGTCCAGTTTTCTCAATACCATTTATTGAAGAGACTATTTCTGGGCCCTTTATTCTGTTCCATTGATCGATTGTGTCTGTTTTTATGCCTGGCACTTTAAAAAATATCTTCACATATTAATTCATTTAATTATCACAACAGCCCTATAGGATAGATACTATAATTTTTTTTTCTCTTCTTACGTATGAAGAAACTGAGGCACAGATTGGCTAAGTGACTTACTCAAGATCTCACTGCTTATAAGAGTGGTACAGAACTTGAACCTAGGCAGTCTAGTTTCATAGTCCATATTCTTTTCCACTAAGCTATACTATTAATTCTATAATTAAAGAAAAATTAAAACTATTGGAGTCACTTACCCTAGAGATAAACAGTACTGAAATGAAGTAGAAGAGTAGGATGAATAACATAAATATCTCTATATTAAGTTTATTTCACTTTAGGTAGGTATTTTCCCGTGTAGTACAAGATTTTCTGTTTTTGTTTTCCTAATTACTATTAATGTGAATATTTTTCTGTGTTTTAATGTTCTATTTAGTTTTTTGGTGACTTTTTTGTGCCTTTTGACGCTATTGAAAATTGTTTTCCCACATTTATTAGGAATTTTGGCCAACAGCCTTTCAAATCACTTATAATTATTAGTGTTTTTTTGTTTTGTTTGTTTTTCTCTGCGTTGGAAAATATTTACTGATCTTTAAATAGATACTTAAATGCAAACTGGCTCAAGGGATAGTTTAAAATCTCCTGGGTTTTAAAACAAACAGACAACAACCAAAAACAAAACAAAACAAAAATACACCCTGTTTTAATCCTTCTAAAACAAAGACTATTTTTAAGATCTAATTATAAAGCGTCCAAAATTTTAATTTTATGCCAGGAACATTTATTGGGTACCCAGTAGTTATAATGACTACATTTATTGAGACCTTGTCTTAACTGTGCGGCTCTGTGCTAGAGACTAAAAAAAGTTGCCTTTTGGTAAGGAAGAAGAAAGTCATATACATATGGGTTAATAGAATTTAGTAAATGCTGTTATGGTATTTTGAGTGATATATTGGGAGAGCACAAAGTAGTAGTTATTTTAATACCACCTGGGGAAATCAGAGAAAACATTTAGAGCAAGTTAATTCTGAATCAGGACTCTTAAAGAAGAGAGAGAAGAGAAATAGCTTGGAGTCACAAAAGAACCTGATCTGTTTGGAGGCAGTGGTTAGGTATGTGCGGCTACAGAGTGTAGGGGAGCTGAAGTGGGAGAGGTAGGAGTTGTAAAGTCTTAGAAAATGAGGTTGCCAGTTGGTGAAGAACTTTGCCAAAGTTAAGGAATTTGAGTTTTAAGCAAAAGAATGACATAAATATATTTTCTGCTAGTAGGGTAGAGGCTGGCTTGGGCAGAGTTACTCCAGCAGGACATCTGTGCAGCAGTTCAGCCAAAAGACATATGATCTGTGACAGTGGGAAGAAGAGGAGAGAACTAATTCAGTGAATACTTCTGAAATGGACTGAAGAGTTTCAGAAATGGATTAGGTGTATGAGTTAAGGAAGAGAGATTTTTGTTGTTGTATTCCCTGCATTTATTTCTTTTTAACTTGTTTTCTATTGACAGAATTGGGGCAGCTTGAAGGCTACAGTTCTGAACTTTAAGGAGAAGTACTTGTTAACATTTCAGAGATGTCCTTGTTAACATTTCAGAGATGTTATCTTGTGAGATTTGTGTATCTTATGTCAAATAAGGGTAAATATGATTTGATATTTTCTGTTTTTTTCTGTTTTATTTTATTAAAAAAGGTTGGTCTCAGTGCACTGAATAGGTGATAACCTGCATTTTAAAAAACACTGTAATTTGTATTCATAGTTTGTATTGTATATTCAGCTTTTTATTTACAACTATAAATCTGCTCTGTCAATGGTGTTGCTTATTTTTTTGGCTTAGCATTGTCATTTAAAAAATTCAATAAGATTAGTTCTTCTGAGTGCAGTTACAATTATGTTAGCATATTGTGGAAGACTTGTTGTTGTATGCATTTTTGCTTCCAATTTAGAAAAAAAACTTCAGAAAGAAAATAAAATATAATAGGTTACTTATTCATTTGATGCTAATCTTCCTGTTTTTCCAATGTGAGAAATGTTAGTAATTATTAAATAAGTTATCCCTGGGCATTCAGTATTCTATTTAAAATTATTGAAATTCGTATTAAAAAATGTAACATATTGTCTTCCAAAGAGAAGTCCCAATGTATGGTGTCTTGGGAATCTTTGCTGTTCTTGAAGAAATACATCTTTGTTCTAGAGAGAGCTGATTCTACACAGTCATTCAGTTGCTCTAATATGATAGGACCTAGGTAATACTTTATTCAGAGATCACTGAGCCTTAAAGTTTGTTTTTTTTAAGTGCATAGCACATATCTAGAAATTGAGTAATTCCCTTTTTAGTGTAGTCTTATAACTATTGTATGAGAAAATTTTCCTTGTATCACCTGGTAAGCATATTCGTGTCTAATTCTGACTGCTTTGTGATTCTGGATTATGCTGAATAGAGACACGCTATGTCATTCTTCTCATATTGAATTCATTCAATCTAAATGAAAGATTAGAATGTTATTTCAATCATGACATTTTGTTAATTATCTTCAGTGTTCTAGGCACATAAAATATTGGATCTTTTTAAGAAAGTAGTAGTTATATTTAAAAGTTAAGACAAATGTAAATTCAGGCTAGAGGAGATCACCTTCTATAGATAATTTTGTCATTTTGGGAAACCTGAATGAAAATTGCCTCTTCCTTTAAAAGGAAAAGTTTAGCAAAAATAAGATCATTGTGATACCATCATAAGCAAATTAAAATGTCTTACTGATTTAAAAGAATAAGATGATGTTCTGAAGAGGAAATGTTTTCCCCATTGATTGACCAATTGAATGATTTGTCTGATATGATTGGACTTATTATATGCTTCCTTCTTCTAGAGTTCTTTTGATGAGGATACCTTCCTAGAAAAAGGACTGCACTGGTCTTTTGTCAAAGTATATGAGTTGCTGTGTTTCCCCGGTAGACTCTCCTACAGCTTTAAGAAGCTTCATAATTTTTTTCTTCTACTGGACTAAATTAATTGTGATATTGAAACAGACTTGTAGCTATCAACCAAAACAAAGAACCAGTCTGTTGTAAGTTCTTTACTTTGAAGAAATTTTTTTCCTTTTAAGTGTATAAATATAATTCATTTTGTGAACATTAATTTATAGTTTTGAATTTTTGAACATTTAAAAAAAGTTATGGTAGTTTGATTTATGTGTTAGAATGTACACATTTTGTTCCAATCTAGGCCAAGTAAGTTGTATACCCATTTCCCAGAAAACATGTCTCCAAAGACTTTCATTAATAGTTACTTAGCACAAGTATAGAATAACTAAGAGGTACTTAATAAGTAAATTATTTGGTTTATTAGTGGTGGGGGTTAAGGATTAAAAAAATAAAGCTTATTTTTCTGATTATTAAAGTAATAATACAAAGCATAAAAGTCAAATAAATTACCAGTAATCTTACCATCTAGGGAAAACCACAGGTAGTATTTTGATGTATTTCTTTCCAGTTGCTTTATGCAGTTTTTTTTGTTTGTTTGAATGTTTACTATATGCTGGCTGCAGCACTGAGTAAGATCTGGAACACATGGTCCTTGCCCTCAATGACTATTACTACAGTCTAGAAGGAGGACAGATACAGGCACAGATAACTTCAGTTTGATATGGTGAGTGCTAAGCTAGAAACAGGCAAAAAAAGAGTTCAGAGAATTCCTAGACAATATGAAATCTGAGGTTATTTGTGAATTTCCCATTTATTAAATTTTATGTCTTACTTAGATTGACAATATAAGCATTTTATACTTTTAGGTCTTCACTATTTTAATGACCAAAATTGTGCTCCCTTCTCTCTTTTGGTTTATTTGTAACAGTTCCTTATTAGAAATAACGTTTAAGGAACATTCTATAACCCCATTGTCCCAAATGTTGGATTCTTTTTTCTTTAATTTAGCTTTATTGAGCTATAATTGATAAATAAAATTGTAATGTATTAAAGTGTAAATGTGATGTTTTGATATATGTATACATTGAGAAAGGATTCTCATTAGAGTTGATTAACACATCCATCACCTCACATAATTCCTTTTTTTTTTAATTGAGAACACTTAAGTTTTATTCTCTTAGCAAATTTCAAGTATACAAAACTATTGTTAACTATAGTCATCATATTCTACATTAGATGCTAAGACTTAGCATAATATTCGTGTGTGTGTGTGTGTGTGTGTGTGTGTGTGTGTGTGTCTTTGGAAAAATGTCTATTCAGGCCCTTTGGCCATTGTTTATTTGGGTGTTTTTTTGCTGTTGAGTTGTTCTTTATATATTTTGTATATTAATCCCTTATTGGATATATGGTTTGCAAATATTTTCTCCCATTCTATAGGTTGCCTTTTCTTTTCTTTCTCTTTTCTTTTCTTTTCTTTTCTTTCTTTTTTTCCTTCCTTCCTTCCTTCCTTCCTTTCTTTCTTTCTTTCTTTCTTTCTTGATGATTTTCCTTGCTATTCAGAAGATTTTTAGTTTGATATAGTACCATTTATTTATTTTTGCTGTTGGTGTCAAAATCCAAAAAAATCATTGCAAGACCAATGTTAAGGAGCATACCTGTATGTTTTCTTCTAGGAGTTTTATGGTTTCAGGTCTTATGTTCAAGTCTTTAATCTATTTTGAGTTCACTTTTGTGTATGGTGTAAGATAGGGGAACAGTTTCATTCTTTTTCCGGTGGCTGTCCCATTTTCCTAACACCATTTATCCTTTCTCCTTTGTATATTCTTGGATCCCTGATAGTAAATTAACTCACTGTGTATGCATGGGTTTATTTCTGGGCTCTCTATTCCATTCCATTGATCTGTGAGTCTTCATTTAATGACAATACTGTTTTAATTACTGTAGCTTTATAGTATAGTTTGAAATCAGGATGTTTGATGCTTCCAGCTTTGTTCTTTTTCAGAATTGATTTGGCCATTCAAGGTCTTTTGTGGTTCTATACAAATTTTAGGATTGTCTTTTCTATTTCTGTGAAAAATACCATTGAAATTTCTATAGGGATTGCATTGAATCTGTGGCTTACTTTGGGTAGTATGGATATTTTAACAATATTCTTCCAATTTGTGAGCATGAAATATCTTTCCATTTATTTGTGTCTTCTTCAGTTTCTTTCATCTCAAGGTATTATAGTTTTTGATGTGTGGATATTTTACTTCCTTGGTTTAGTTTACTTCTTAGTATTCTTTTCAATGCAGTTGTAAATGGGATTGTTTTCTTAATCTGTCTTTTCAATAGTTTGTTGTTAGTATATAGAAACATAACTGATTTTTATGTGTTGTTTTTTGTATTCTGTAACTTTACTGAATTTGCTGATTAGTGCTAACAGTTTTTTGGTGGTTTTCCATTTATGGTATGTCATATGCAAATAGAGACAGTTTTACTGCTTCCTTTCCGATTTGGATACCTTTTATTTCTTTTTCTTATCTAATTGCTCTGGCTAGGACTTCCAGTACTTCATTAAGTAAAAGTGGTGAGAGTAGGTATCCTTGTCTTGTTCCTGATCTTATTCCTCAGCTTCACTGTTGAGTATGATGTTAACTGTGGGCTAGTCATATATGGCCTTTATTGTGTTGAGTTATGTTCCCTCTGTACCCAGTTTGTTGAGAGTTTTATCTTGAAAGGATGTTGAATTTTGTCAAATAGTTTTCCTACATCTTTTGAGTTTATATGATTTCTGTGCTTTATGTTGTTAATGTGGTATATCACATTTATTGATTTGCATATGTTGAACCATTCTTGCATCCCTGGAATAAATCCCATTTGATTATGGTGTATGGTCCTTTTGATGTGCTGTTGAATTAGGTTTGCTAATATTTTGTTGAGGATTTTTGTATCTATGTTATTAGGGATATTAGCCTGTGATTTTCTTGTAGTGTCCTTGTCTGGGTAATGTAGTGTCCAGTATAGGGTAATGATGGCTTCTTAAAAAGAGTTTGGAATTATTCTCTCCCTTTCCATTTTTTGGAAGAGTTTGAGAAGGATTGATATTAATTCTTCAAATGTTTGGTAGGATTCATTCCCTAGTGAAACCATTTGGTCCTGGACATCTCTTTGTTGAAAGGTTTTTGATTATTGATTCAATATTTGTACTAGTAATTGGTCTGTTCAGATTTTCTTTGTCTTCATGATTTAGTCTTGGTAGGTTGTATGTTTCTAGGAATTTATTCATTTCTTCTAGGTTGGCCAATTTGTTGGCTTATGATTGTTCATAGCAATTTCTTATGATCCTTTGTATTTCTGTGTGAGCAGTTGTAATGTCCCCTTTTTCATTTTTTATTTTATTTGAGACTTTTTTTTCCCCGTAGTCATTCAGGCTTGTCAGTTTTGTTTATCTTTTCAAAATAGCTTTAGTTTCATTGATCTTTTCAGTTGTCTTTTTAGTCTATATTTCATTTATTTCCACTCTGATTCTTATTATTTCCTTCCTTCTTTAAACTTTTTTTTTTTTTTAGCATCACCACTCAGCTTGCAGGATCTCAATTCCCTGACCAGAGACTGAAACTGGGCCACGGCAGTGAAAGCCCGGAATCCTAAATTAGTTCCTTCCTTCTACTAACTTTGGGGCTAGTTTGTTCTTTTTCTAGTTCCTTAAGGTGTAAAGTTAGAATGTTCATTTGAGCTTTCTTAATGTTGGCATTTATCACTATAAACTTCCCTCTTAGAACTGCTTTTGCATTCCATAAGTTTTGTTATGTTGTGTTGCCATCATTTGTCTCAAGATATTTTTTGATTTCCCTTTTGATTTCTTTTTTGACCCATTGGTGGTTTAGGAGCATGTTGTTTAAGCACCACATTATTTGCGAATTTTCTGTTTTCTTCTTTTAATTGATTTATTTCATACCATTGTCATTGGAAAAGATGGCTTGATATGGTGTAAATCTTCTTAAATGTAGTAAGACTTATTTTGTGGCATAAGACATGATCTGTCTTGGAGAATGTTTCATGTGCACTTGAGAAAAAAATATATTCTTTTTCTATCTCTATATATCTGTAGAAAGAGATTTATTGTAAAGAATTTGTTCATGTGATTATGGAGGCTGGTAAGACCCAAGATCTGCTGTGTGAGTCAGCAAGGTGGAGACCCAGGGGAGTCAATGGTTTAGTTTCAAATTGAATTCGAAGGCCTGAGAACCAGGAGAGCTGACGCTGGAATTTTATTCTGAAGGCTGACAGGCCTGAGACCCAGGAAGAGCTGATGTTTCACTTCCAGTTCAAAGAAAGGGAAAAGCCAATGTTCTATTTTGAAGGCCTTTAGGCAGGAAGAATTCTCTCTTTATTGGGGGTGGGTCAACCTTTTGTTCCATTCAGACCTTCATCTGGTTTGATGAGGCCCATCCACATATGGAGGGCAATCTGCTTTACTCAGTCTACCAATTTAAATATTAATCTCACCTAAAAATAGCCTCACAGAAACATGCAGAATTATGTTTGACCCAGTATCTGGCCACCCCATGGTCCAGTTATGTTGACACATAAAATTAACCATCATACATATGAATATATGTTTGATGTTGTCTAAGAGTTTTGAACCATACAGGGGAATTCCCTGGCAATCCAGTGGTTAGGACTCCGTGCTCTCACTGCTGAGGGCCTGGGTTCAATCCCTGGTTGGGGAACTAAGATCTCACAAGCCACATGGCACAGCCAAAAAAATAAATAAATAAACCATACAGGTCAACTTGTTATCGAGTTCAAGCTCATACTGCTCACTGCACAACAGGCTGTTAAATCGAGAGGTGAGTTGTCAGGGCAAGGAATAGTGACTTTATTTGGAAAGCCAGCAAACTGAGAAGATGGTGGGCTCATGCATCAAAGAACCATCTTGCCTGAGTTAGAATTCAGGCTTCTTTTATACTAAAAGGGGAGGGAGTAAAGTCAAACATTTCCTGGTTCCAGTCAGCCTCTGGAGAGGATGTGTTAATTTCTTCCTCCCTGTAGTTATTCACAGGTGGACCTGGTCAGGATGTTTCCTGTGAGCTAAACAGAGGTATTTCAGCTTAATGCTCACTACCTGGGAGGCAGGTTTCCCAGAGATGGGCCATTATGTATAATTTAAGCTTATAGGAAACATCCCTTTAGTGATTAACTTGTAATAGAATGCAAAAGTTTCTTCCTTATTACAAACTGAAACTGTTTATTCTGGAAAAAGAAATCCAAAAATTTGTTGGTATTAGTAGTCCTCAGATAACTTCAGTAATGCTCCCATGAATTTTCAGATTTAGAGCAGTAGGACTTGCTGGTATGTGCTCTAGGATGAACTAGAATTTCTTCTGAATAAAGGAATGAATTAACATGCTGGCCGGAGTTACTCATTTTGAGTCAGCTGGATTTTAGGGAATATTTATCTATTAGAATAATTTTTTACTCTCGATCAGGGGTCTGCAAACTAGGGCCCATGGATCAAATCTAGCTGTCATCCGTTTTTATAAATAAAGTTTTATTGCAACACAGTCATACCCATTCTGTTGTCTACTGCTGCCTTTACCACAATGGTGACAAGAGTTGGATGGTTCTGATAGAGATCAAATGGCTTGCAAAGGTGAAAATATTTACTGTCTGACCTTCAGAAAACTTCAGAAAAAGTTTTGTTGAGCCATTCTTCCTGGTAATAGTTAATGATTTAAGACTAATTATTGAAAATCTTCCTAGCTTCTGGTAATAACACTATATCATTATCAGTGTTTTTTTTCTTTCTTTCTTTTTTTACCCCCGTTACTGGTGTGTATGTGTGGGGAGGGGCTGGGGGGTGGGGTGGGGGGGATCATATCCTTTTATCTACAAATGGTTTCCTTGGGCCAAGATTTGTTAACAGTAAATGGGGTGGAGGTGTTGTGGCCTAAACATGTAATACTAGTATATACTGCTCAAGATGGTTATATTGTCTAAAAGCAAGAGTTTTTACTTTATTTCAGTGATCTTATGCAGCTTTTGTAAAATTGTTAACCAGGAATCTGTTGAATTTACATATCTTGCTCTATATCTGGTTCCTTTCAGAATCAAATATTGATGTAATCTGCAAATCAATAAGTAATTTTCAGTATTTTTCCCCGGAAGATGATAGTGTATAATCATCATCATCATTATCATCCCTAGTGAGAGAGTAAATGTTCTGTAATGTATTTGTTCCTTTAGTAAAACATTGTAGTCAATGTTGACATTTAGACGTAGAGCTCCCTGAAAGCTCCTTTTTCCATATATGTAAATGTGCAATCTCTTCTCTAACCATGGAATCATACTATAAATGTAGCGATACAAATGCTTTGCCTCCCACACATACTTAATATTTTGGATGTCACTACATGTTAAAAAAAAAAGGTCAGTAAAATTATTTTTAGCACTTGAATATTATCAACTAACTTACATATTTTGTTTCTAGGCATTTATTTTTATTATTAAAGAAGTACTGTCCTTGTGCTTATATATTTTTATACTTCTCTATTACTTCTTTATAAAAATTCCTAGTAGGAGGTCTTATGTTGAAATTTAGGTACATGTTGAAATTTAGATACCTGTTTCCAGATGCCCTAATTTAGAAAGGATCTATCAGTTTATATACCCACAAAAGTATGTGAACTTTCCCTGCACTTCGTTTGACATTGATATTTCAAATATTTGCCAGTGGTATTTAATGTTATAGATAATTTAAAAATCTAAAAATAAAAATATTGTTGTCTTTTTCATTTCTCTCATTATTAGTAAGGTTGGACATCTTTTCATATCTTTATTTGCCATTTCCATGTACTACCAGCCTATTTATGTTGTTTTCTGAGTATTCCTAAAAAAATTTCTCCAATTAATAGGTTTGCACTTGGGAGAGAAAGTAGTGGGCTGGTTGCCCTTTTTGATAATGGTTTAGATAGGACTTTGAGTTCATTTAAAAGGAATATTACCTGAGGAGCTGTTTAAAGAAAATATCTTTGGTGCAGATTATAGACAAATCAGAGTTAGAGCAGATCTGGTGACAGAATGCCTTCACCTGGTGCTTTAATGTGTGAGTGCTTAGTCAGATGAATTAAGATAAGTCCCATTCTGAGATACGTCTAGAATCTACAAAGCTTTAAGTGGTTGTTCTGGACCTCAAAGCTGGTAGAAGTGTTTCTTTGGCCACTATTTTTTAAGCTTGAGTTAATTTAAATGTATATGACTTTTAAGGCTGCTTGTATACTTCATAGATAGATCTATAAAACTCAAACTTAATTTATAAATTATATTATAAATAGAAATGAAAGATAATAATTTGGCATAATGTTTTATTAGAACTAGAACTTTAATGTTGGGGTTAATATGGTAGAAAATAGCTTCAGGTCTGGTTTTATTATTTTTTTTTAAACAATTTAATATTTATTTATTTATTTGGTTGCACCGGGTCTTAGTTGTGGCAGGTGGGCTCCTTAGCTGTGGCATGCTAACTCTTAGTTGTAGCATGCATGTGGCATCTCGTTCCCTGACCAGGGATCAAACCCCGGCCCCCAGCATTGGGAGCATGGAATCTTAACCACTGCACCACCAGGGAAGTCCCTGGTGGGACTGTTACTAAGTGTGGTAAAAATGATGTAATTAATGATGTAATTAATTTTGTGGATGTGTTTGTCATTTTGTGATTCTTATGTTTATTAAACTTCTAGAAAGCTCTCCTTGCGTGCCAATTTCAGTGGCATGTAACATGATAATTCTGTAATGATGTTTTGTTTCACATCATGATGATAAGTGCCCAGTCATTTCTGCTTTACTTAGGAGCAACTGCAATTGCAAACATAAAACCCAAATGGGAGTATTATAGTTATGTGATCATGTCTGCTTTAAGGTAGCTATTCACGTCATCTGTAATATGCTTATTTCTTTTCAAGGGTATAATTGAATTGAAGGCTCAAAATTCTTGTACAGAGCTTGTTAACTTCCACAAATAAGTCTACAGGCTTCAATTTTAGAGTCACTGTGTTAACCGTTGATAAAGACATGTGCTACTATAGCTTTGTATAAAATTCAAGATTTAAAATTGCTCTTTCAAATTACTATAAACATTTTTTAGTGCTTGTCCTTTATTTCTGCACCTAATTTTTATGAACTTGTAATTAATAGTTCACAGAGTGGCACTGGTCCATGGGTATATTTTGAGTGGCATTGTAGACAGTAAAAGAATGAAGTGAGCAAAAATGTAAAATGATGGATAAATCAGAAAAAGGCAAATGTAAGTTAAGTAAAAATGGACAATGTAAGTGAAAATAAAGATTATAAGAGAACACTGAAAAATGATACATTAGCTAAACAATGAAGATATAATGTAACTCAAAAGGGAAAAATTAAGCAAAGAGCCAGGAAGATGCTCTTTTCTTTCTTTCTTTCTTTCTTTCTTTCTTTCTTTCTTTCTTTCTTTCTTTCATGATGATTTTCCTTGCTATTCAGAAGATTTTTAGTTTGATATAGTACCATTTATTTATTTTTGCTGTTGGTGTCAAAATCCAAAAAAATCATTGCAAGACCAATGTTAAGGAGCATACCTGTATGTTTTCTTCTAGGAGTTTTATGGTTTCAGGTCTTATGTTCAAGTCTTTAATCTATTTTGAGTTCACTTTTGTGTATGGTGTAAGATAGGGGAACAGTTTCATTCTTTTTCCGGTGGCTGTCCCATTTTCCTAACACCATTTATCCTTTCTCCTTTGTATATTCTTGGATCCCTGATAGTAAATTAACTCACTGTGTATGCATGGGTTTATTTCTGGGCTCTCTATTCCATTCCATTGATCTGTGAGTCTTCATTTAATGACAATACTGTTTTAATTACTGTAGCTTTATAGTATAGTTTGAAATCAGGATGTTTGATGCTTCCAGCTTTGTTCTTTTTCAGAATTGATTTGGCCATTCAAGGTCTTTTGTGGTTCTATACAAATTTTAGGATTGTCTTTTCTATTTCTGTGAAAAATACCATTGAAATTTCTATAGGGATTGCATTGAATCTGTGGCTTACTTTGGGTAGTATGGATATTTTAACAATATTCTTCCAATTTGTGAGCATGAAATATCTTTCCATTTATTTGTGTCTTCTTCAGTTTCTTTCATCTCAAGGTATTATAGTTTTTGATGTGTGGATATTTTACTTCCTTGGTTTAGTTTACTTCTTAGTATTCTTTTCAATGCAGTTGTAAATGGGATTGTTTTCTTAATCTGTCTTTTCAATAGTTTGTTGTTAGTATATAGAAACATAACTGATTTTTATGTGTTGTTTTTTGTATTCTGTAACTTTACTGAATTTGCTGATTAGTGCTAACAGTTTTTTGGTGGTTTTCCATTTATGGTATGTCATATGCAAATAGAGACAGTTTTACTGCTTCCTTTCCGATTTGGATACCTTTTATTTCTTTTTCTTATCTAATTGCTCTGGCTAGGACTTCCAGTACTTCATTAAGTAAAAGTGGTGAGAGTAGGTATCCTTGTCTTGTTCCTGATCTTATTCCTCAGCTTCACTGTTGAGTATGATGTTAACTGTGGGCTAGTCATATATGGCCTTTATTGTGTTGAGTTATGTTCCCTCTGTACCCAGTTTGTTGAGAGTTTTATCTTGAAAGGATGTTGAATTTTGTCAAATAGTTTTCCTACATCTTTTGAGTTTATATGATTTCTGTGCTTTATGTTGTTAATGTGGTATATCACATTTATTGATTTGCATATGTTGAACCATTCTTGCATCCCTGGAATAAATCCCATTTGATTATGGTGTATGGTCCTTTTGATGTGCTGTTGAATTAGGTTTGCTAATATTTTGTTGAGGATTTTTGTATCTATGTTATTAGGGATATTAGCCTGTGATTTTCTTGTAGTGTCCTTGTCTGGGTAATGTAGTGTCCAGTATAGGGTAATGATGGCTTCTTAAAAAGAGTTTGGAATTATTCTCTCCCTTTCCATTTTTTGGAAGAGTTTGAGAAGGATTGATATTAATTCTTCAAATGTTTGGTAGGATTCATTCCCTAGTGAAACCATTTGGTCCTGGACATCTCTTTGTTGAAAGGTTTTTGATTATTGATTCAATATTTGTACTAGTAATTGGTCTGTTCAGATTTTCTTTGTCTTCATGATTTAGTCTTGGTAGGTTGTATGTTTCTAGGAATTTATTCATTTCTTCTAGGTTGGCCAATTTGTTGGCTTATGATTGTTCATAGCAATTTCTTATGATCCTTTGTATTTCTGTGTGAGCAGTTGTAATGTCCCCTTTTTCATTTTTTATTTTATTTGAGACTTTTTTTTCCCCGTAGTCATTCAGGCTTGTCAGTTTTGTTTATCTTTTCAAAATAGCTTTAGTTTCATTGATCTTTTCAGTTGTCTTTTTAGTCTATATTTCATTTATTTCCACTCTGATTCTTATTATTTCCTTCCTTCTTTAAACTTTTTTTTTTTTTTAGCATCACCACTCAGCTTGCAGGATCTCAATTCCCTGACCAGAGACTGAAACTGGGCCACGGCAGTGAAAGCCCGGAATCCTAAATTAGTTCCTTCCTTCTACTAACTTTGGGGCTAGTTTGTTCTTTTTCTAGTTCCTTAAGGTGTAAAGTTAGAATGTTCATTTGAGCTTTCTTAATGTTGGCATTTATCACTATAAACTTCCCTCTTAGAACTGCTTTTGCATTCCATAAGTTTTGTTATGTTGTGTTGCCATCATTTGTCTCAAGATATTTTTTGATTTCCCTTTTGATTTCTTTTTTGACCCATTGGTGGTTTAGGAGCATGTTGTTTAAGCACCACATTATTTGCGAATTTTCTGTTTTCTTCTTTTAATTGATTTATTTCATACCATTGTCATTGGAAAAGATGGCTTGATATGGTGTAAATCTTCTTAAATGTAGTAAGACTTATTTTGTGGCATAAGACATGATCTGTCTTGGAGAATGTTTCATGTGCACTTGAGAAAAAAATATATTCTTTTTCTATCTCTATATATCTGTAGAAAGAGATTTATTGTAAAGAATTTGTTCATGTGATTATGGAGGCTGGTAAGACCCAAGATCTGCTGTGTGAGTCAGCAAGGTGGAGACCCAGGGGAGTCAATGGTTTAGTTTCAAATTGAATTCGAAGGCCTGAGAACCAGGAGAGCTGACGCTGGAATTTTATTCTGAAGGCTGACAGGCCTGAGACCCAGGAAGAGCTGATGTTTCACTTCCAGTTCAAAGAAAGGGAAAAGCCAATGTTCTATTTTGAAGGCCTTTAGGCAGGAAGAATTCTCTCTTTATTGGGGGTGGGTCAACCTTTTGTTCCATTCAGACCTTCATCTGGTTTGATGAGGCCCATCCACATATGGAGGGCAATCTGCTTTACTCAGTCTACCAATTTAAATATTAATCTCACCTAAAAATAGCCTCACAGAAACATGCAGAATTATGTTTGACCCAGTATCTGGCCACCCCATGGTCCAGTTATGTTGACACATAAAATTAACCATCATACATATGAATATATGTTTGATGTTGTCTAAGAGTTTTGAACCATACAGGGGAATTCCCTGGCAATCCAGTGGTTAGGACTCCGTGCTCTCACTGCTGAGGGCCTGGGTTCAATCCCTGGTTGGGGAACTAAGATCTCACAAGCCACATGGCACAGCCAAAAAAATAAATAAATAAACCATACAGGTCAACTTGTTATCGAGTTCAAGCTCATACTGCTCACTGCACAACAGGCTGTTAAATCGAGAGGTGAGTTGTCAGGGCAAGGAATAGTGACTTTATTTGGAAAGCCAGCAAACTGAGAAGATGGTGGGCTCATGCATCAAAGAACCATCTTGCCTGAGTTAGAATTCAGGCTTCTTTTATACTAAAAGGGGAGGGAGTAAAGTCAAACATTTCCTGGTTCCAGTCAGCCTCTGGAGAGGATGTGTTAATTTCTTCCTCCCTGTAGTTATTCACAGGTGGACCTGGTCAGGATGTTTCCTGTGAGCTAAACAGAGGTATTTCAGCTTAATGCTCACTACCTGGGAGGCAGGTTTCCCAGAGATGGGCCATTATGTATAATTTAAGCTTATAGGAAACATCCCTTTAGTGATTAACTTGTAATAGAATGCAAAAGTTTCTTCCTTATTACAAACTGAAACTGTTTATTCTGGAAAAAGAAATCCAAAAATTTGTTGGTATTAGTAGTCCTCAGATAACTTCAGTAATGCTCCCATGAATTTTCAGATTTAGAGCAGTAGGACTTGCTGGTATGTGCTCTAGGATGAACTAGAATTTCTTCTGAATAAAGGAATGAATTAACATGCTGGCCGGAGTTACTCATTTTGAGTCAGCTGGATTTTAGGGAATATTTATCTATTAGAATAATTTTTTACTCTCGATCAGGGGTCTGCAAACTAGGGCCCATGGATCAAATCTAGCTGTCATCCGTTTTTATAAATAAAGTTTTATTGCAACACAGTCATACCCATTCTGTTGTCTACTGCTGCCTTTACCACAATGGTGACAAGAGTTGGATGGTTCTGATAGAGATCAAATGGCTTGCAAAGGTGAAAATATTTACTGTCTGACCTTCAGAAAACTTCAGAAAAAGTTTTGTTGAGCCATTCTTCCTGGTAATAGTTAATGATTTAAGACTAATTATTGAAAATCTTCCTAGCTTCTGGTAATAACACTATATCATTATCAGTGTTTTTTTTCTTTCTTTCTTTTTTTACCCCCGTTACTGGTGTGTATGTGTGGGGAGGGGCTGGGGGGTGGGGTGGGGGGGATCATATCCTTTTATCTACAAATGGTTTCCTTGGGCCAAGATTTGTTAACAGTAAATGGGGTGGAGGTGTTGTGGCCTAAACATGTAATACTAGTATATACTGCTCAAGATGGTTATATTGTCTAAAAGCAAGAGTTTTTACTTTATTTCAGTGATCTTATGCAGCTTTTGTAAAATTGTTAACCAGGAATCTGTTGAATTTACATATCTTGCTCTATATCTGGTTCCTTTCAGAATCAAATATTGATGTAATCTGCAAATCAATAAGTAATTTTCAGTATTTTTCCCCGGAAGATGATAGTGTATAATCATCATCATCATTATCATCCCTAGTGAGAGAGTAAATGTTCTGTAATGTATTTGTTCCTTTAGTAAAACATTGTAGTCAATGTTGACATTTAGACGTAGAGCTCCCTGAAAGCTCCTTTTTCCATATATGTAAATGTGCAATCTCTTCTCTAACCATGGAATCATACTATAAATGTAGCGATACAAATGCTTTGCCTCCCACACATACTTAATATTTTGGATGTCACTACATGTTAAAAAAAAAAGGTCAGTAAAATTATTTTTAGCACTTGAATATTATCAACTAACTTACATATTTTGTTTCTAGGCATTTATTTTTATTATTAAAGAAGTACTGTCCTTGTGCTTATATATTTTTATACTTCTCTATTACTTCTTTATAAAAATTCCTAGTAGGAGGTCTTATGTTGAAATTTAGGTACATGTTGAAATTTAGATACCTGTTTCCAGATGCCCTAATTTAGAAAGGATCTATCAGTTTATATACCCACAAAAGTATGTGAACTTTCCCTGCACTTCGTTTGACATTGATATTTCAAATATTTGCCAGTGGTATTTAATGTTATAGATAATTTAAAAATCTAAAAATAAAAATATTGTTGTCTTTTTCATTTCTCTCATTATTAGTAAGGTTGGACATCTTTTCATATCTTTATTTGCCATTTCCATGTACTACCAGCCTATTTATGTTGTTTTCTGAGTATTCCTAAAAAAATTTCTCCAATTAATAGGTTTGCACTTGGGAGAGAAAGTAGTGGGCTGGTTGCCCTTTTTGATAATGGTTTAGATAGGACTTTGAGTTCATTTAAAAGGAATATTACCTGAGGAGCTGTTTAAAGAAAATATCTTTGGTGCAGATTATAGACAAATCAGAGTTAGAGCAGATCTGGTGACAGAATGCCTTCACCTGGTGCTTTAATGTGTGAGTGCTTAGTCAGATGAATTAAGATAAGTCCCATTCTGAGATACGTCTAGAATCTACAAAGCTTTAAGTGGTTGTTCTGGACCTCAAAGCTGGTAGAAGTGTTTCTTTGGCCACTATTTTTTAAGCTTGAGTTAATTTAAATGTATATGACTTTTAAGGCTGCTTGTATACTTCATAGATAGATCTATAAAACTCAAACTTAATTTATAAATTATATTATAAATAGAAATGAAAGATAATAATTTGGCATAATGTTTTATTAGAACTAGAACTTTAATGTTGGGGTTAATATGGTAGAAAATAGCTTCAGGTCTGGTTTTATTATTTTTTTTTAAACAATTTAATATTTATTTATTTATTTGGTTGCACCGGGTCTTAGTTGTGGCAGGTGGGCTCCTTAGCTGTGGCATGCTAACTCTTAGTTGTAGCATGCATGTGGCATCTCGTTCCCTGACCAGGGATCAAACCCCGGCCCCCAGCATTGGGAGCATGGAATCTTAACCACTGCACCACCAGGGAAGTCCCTGGTGGGACTGTTACTAAGTGTGGTAAAAATGATGTAATTAATGATGTAATTAATTTTGTGGATGTGTTTGTCATTTTGTGATTCTTATGTTTATTAAACTTCTAGAAAGCTCTCCTTGCGTGCCAATTTCAGTGGCATGTAACATGATAATTCTGTAATGATGTTTTGTTTCACATCATGATGATAAGTGCCCAGTCATTTCTGCTTTACTTAGGAGCAACTGCAATTGCAAACATAAAACCCAAATGGGAGTATTATAGTTATGTGATCATGTCTGCTTTAAGGTAGCTATTCACGTCATCTGTAATATGCTTATTTCTTTTCAAGGGTATAATTGAATTGAAGGCTCAAAATTCTTGTACAGAGCTTGTTAACTTCCACAAATAAGTCTACAGGCTTCAATTTTAGAGTCACTGTGTTAACCGTTGATAAAGACATGTGCTACTATAGCTTTGTATAAAATTCAAGATTTAAAATTGCTCTTTCAAATTACTATAAACATTTTTTAGTGCTTGTCCTTTATTTCTGCACCTAATTTTTATGAACTTGTAATTAATAGTTCACAGAGTGGCACTGGTCCATGGGTATATTTTGAGTGGCATTGTAGACAGTAAAAGAATGAAGTGAGCAAAAATGTAAAATGATGGATAAATCAGAAAAAGGCAAATGTAAGTTAAGTAAAAATGGACAATGTAAGTGAAAATAAAGATTATAAGAGAACACTGAAAAATGATACATTAGCTAAACAATGAAGATATAATGTAACTCAAAAGGGAAAAATTAAGCAAAGAGCCAGGAAGATGCTCTGGTGTTAAACTTTTATCAAAAGATAACTAAAGAAATAAAATCAATTAAAATAATGCAAAAGAATTTAAAATTTTAAGTGGTTAGGTTATAGCGGAAAAAAATAGATTTTTTTTACCTTCCATGAGCACATTCTACTTACATTGTCATGCAATATGATTTGATTAGATTTTCCCTGAGTCCCAATTCTCAGCTAATGCCTGTGTCTGGGATCACAGATGCCTACCTATCAAATATTACAAAGCAGAGTGCTGACATTTCCAGATGGATTGATGATAGAGTTGATATTTTAAATCAGACAGTAGTTCCATGTTTAAAAGTTCAATGTCTGTAAGCAGAAATCAGAGCTCTTCAGCCAGAGGAAGCTGCTAAATCAGCATTGTATTTGTGTATGTGTGATAGGTAAGTTTATTTGGTGAATCTTAGATATCACCGATCTATTTAAATTATTTTCGGCAGAAAATAAGCTTATTTTACCTTATTTGCATTTTTTACAAGGTCAAAAGATGTCTTCTCTCTAGTCACAGACATTATAAATGTGTTAACTTCTGCATATTTTCTTTTGTAGGCCCAGATTATTCTTCATCAGCATGGTTACCTGGTAATGAATCATTGTGGCAGGCCACAACTGTTCCATCTAACCAGCGAAATAACCATATCAGGAGACATAGTATAGCTTCTGACAGTGGTGACACTGGCATTGGAACTTCCTGTTCTGACAGTGTGGAAGGTGAGCTGAATTCTTACTGGTTAGACGTGAATCTTTGTAGAATGGCTGAGATTGAGAAAATTCAAGGGATATGTTTTATTGTTCTAAATGAAGAAATTATAAAGTAGTGTTTGAATATTTAATAATGTTCAGTGTTGTTATATATCAAATGAAATTGTTCTTCTGATCGTATTAATTTTTCCTTCATTCATTTTTTAACTGAACTTTTTATTTTGAAATAATTGTAGGTTCACATGTGATTTAAAGAAATAGCACAGAGATTTTATATACCCTTTATCTCACCCCCCACTTAGTATCTTGCAAAACTACACTTCAGTATCACAGCCAGGATATTGACATTGATATAGTCAAAATACAGAACATTTCTATCACCACAGTATACCTTATTCTGCTCACACCCATTTCCCCTCCCCCTCTTCTTTTTAAAAATTATTTATTTATTTATTTGGCTGTGTTGGGTCTTCGTTTCTGTGCAAGGGCTTTCTCCAGTTGCGGTGAGCGGGAGCAACTCCTCATCGTGGTGTGTGGGCCTCTCACTGTCGCGGCCTCTCCTGTTGCGGAGCACAGGTTCCAGATGCGCAGGCTCCGTAGTTGTGGCTCACGGGCTTAGTTGCTCCGCGGCATGTGGGATCTTCCCAGACCAGGGCTCGAACCTGTGTCCCCTGCATTGGCAGGCAGATTCTTAACCACTGAGCCACCAGGGAAGCCCCCCCCCCACTTCTTCTTAACTCTTGGAAACCACTAATCTATTCTCCATTTCTGTAATTTTGTCATTTCAGGCATGCCCTATAAATGGAATCATACAGTATGTAACCCTTTGGAATTGGCTTTTTTCTCTGGAGATTGATCCAGGTTGTTGTGTGTATCAATAGTTCATTTCTCTTTATTGCTGAGTAGTAGTTAGCAATGGTGGTATTGGATAGACCACATTTTGCGTAACCATTAACCCACTGAAAGATATCTGGGTTGTTTCCAGTTTTTGGCTATTAGAAATAAAGCTGCTATTAAATATAAACATTCACATACAGGTTTTGGTGTGAACACATGTCTTTATTTCTCTATAGTAAATGTCCAGGAGCACAGTAGCTGGTTGTATGGCAGTTGCATATTTAGTTTTTAAAGAAACTGTCACACTGTTTTCCAGAGCGACTTTTCCATTTCCATCAGCGGTGGAAGTGGATCAGTATGGGTGATCTAATTTTCTATTCATCCTTGATAGCCCTTGGTGGTTTTTATTTTAATTAATTAATTATTTATTTCTTTTTTTTTTTTTTTTTTTTTGGTGGTCCGCGGGCCTCTCACTGTTGTGGCCTCTCCCGTCGTGGAGCGCAGGCTCCGGACGCGCAGGCTCAGAGACCATGGCTCAAGGGCCCAGCCACTCCACGGCATATGGATCTTCCCGGACCGGGACACAAACCCTTGTCCCCTGCATCGGCAGGCAGACTCTCAACCACTGTGCCACCAGGGAAGACCTAAATATATTCTTCTTAAGCCACACAACACAGATTTTAATAGAAATTCAAAAATTTTGAACACTGATAAAAGATATTAAATAAAAAAGGGGACATACTAGGAATAAATATTTGTTATCAAATTAACAAGAAACTAATATCCATATTATTTAAAGAGTTCCTACAAATAAGGATAATGCCCCCAAATAGGTGTTTATCTATAAAATTTTAAATATTTCATAATTTAAAAATTTCACAGATAAAATAAATAAACAATTCATGTAAAAAGTACAAGTGGCCAATAAACATCAAAAATGATCAAACTCAGTCATAGTGAAGTGAAAGTCTAGACAGTGAGATACTGCTTTTCACCAGCAAAATTGCCACCTTTTCCATAAAAATAGACTGTAATATCCAGGATCTGAGCAAAGATGGGAAAAATAGTACTCTAATAACTAGTATATGTAGTCAGCCTTTATAGGGGGCAATTTGGCAGTGCTAACTAACAGCTATATAACTGTTAATCATGTTCTAGGCACTTATACATGTTAACTCTTTTAACCCTCACAACAGCCTTCTGATAGGGAAAGTGAGGTTAACCTTTAAGTAACACTTAGAGGTTAAATTACTTACCTGTAAATAATGTATGTAAAGTGTATATATCCTTGATTCAGCACACACACAGCTGAACAAAGATAATATGTACAAGAATATTCACTATAACACTGTTTAGTGAAAAATTAGAACTCCAAGTGTCTGTCAGTAGGGAAATGGTTAAATATTTCACGGTGTATTCAGTTAATTAGGTAGCTACATAGGTACTAACCTAGAAATACATTCAAGCGAATTTCCAACTAAGATAACAAACTAAACACAGTTCTCTAATTCTGTTCCTTTCTGAAATCCCACTAAGTCAGGAAAAAAAAATTAAAAAACAAAACCAAAACAACCGTACGATGACGGGGAAAAAGAGAAAACAACAGTAAAATTCTGGGAGCTATAAGTCAGAACAATACAAATTTTCTTAGCAGATCCCAAGAACTAAATCCGAAACCAGCAGCAGAGAAATTCAGGAACAAACTGTCAATACATATTATTAAAAATCCTCAAAAATGCTCAGGAACTGGTAGTATCAGACTTGATACATTTCTCCACCGTATAGTAACAGCTTTTCCCCTTTCTATATTCTGTTCTTTGGATGCAAGTCAGAGGGGAAGGATTAAACTCCACCTCCTGGAAGAAGTATCTGAATTTAATACTTGGAATTATTCTTTAAGGCATACTTGTCCCTTCTCTCCTACTTATTTATCTATTCAATAATTTATATATATCAATATGGGCCCATATATACACATACTTATTTTTTAATTAAATTTCAGAATTTATTAGAATTTTACCAATTTTTCCATCAGTGACCATCTGTTCCTAATTTCTATTCAGGATACCACACTAATGTCTCCTTAATTTCCTCTGGTCTGTCACAGGTTCTTACCTTTTCCTTGTTTCTCATAACCTTAACAGTTTTGAGGAGGACTGGTTAGGCATTTTATAGAATGTCCCTCAAACTGGATTTGTCTGGTGTTTTCTCATGATTAGACTGAGACTGTACTTTGGGGGAATAATATACTACAGGTGCTCGTAGCATATCAAGGGGTACATGATATTCACATGACATCACTGGTGATGTTTACTTTGATTACTTAGTTAAGATGTGTTTGCCAGATTTCTCTGCTATAGGACTATTATTTTACCCTCTTCATATTCTACTGTTTGGAAGCAAGTCACTAAGTCCAGCCCAAACTCAGAATGGGGTGGGGGTACAGAGTTTTACATCCTGGAGGGGAAAATATCTATGTATATTGTTTGGAATTCTTTTATAAGAAAGACTCATCTGTTTTCCCTCATTTATTTATTTATCCAATCACTTATTTATGTTAGTATGGACTGTGTATATTTATCTTTTGGGTTATTATCCAATAATATTTATTTTGTTGCTCAAATTATTCCACCTTTTGCCATTGGTAACTCTTTCAGGTTGACTCCTGTGACACTCTGTGCTCCATCCCCATCCTTTTGTTTTTTGAGCACTTCCTTTTGGGTAGTGTAAGGTGTTCCATGGTCATCTTATATCTTCCCTACTGTAGCCCTAGGATCAGCCATTTCTCCAAAGATCCCTGGTTCTTTTTATTGGAGAATAGTATTTAGAAACCAAGATCTGGGTGCTGGGAGTGCTTGTTACTGCTAGGGTGTTATTGCTTCTACACCGTCACGGAGGCAGAACTAGGTTATATGGTATGTATACTCGCCTTTGTGTACATGCATATCTATAATTATTTCTATTTCTGTTCATAAGTATCCATATTAAGCTAAATGAGTTCATACTGACGTCTCTGACTCTAATCCAGTATAGCAGAGCTCATTTTAGCTTTTTCCCCTTACTTGTCTATAATTTCCCTTTCCAACAGTGAGATACCTCCACCATCTACCATCTATTTACATATTTATTCAGCCCTCAGTATACAAGTAAAGCAGGTTCATAACTATTAACCCATATTCCCCTCTGTTAGTTTCCTAGGGCTGCCATAACAAATTACCACAAACTGGGTAGCTTAAAACAGCAGAAATATATTTTCTCACAGTTTTGGAGACTGCAGGTTCAAAATCAAGGTATCTACAGGGATATGTTTCCTTCAAAGGTTCTAGGGACAAGTCTTCCTTAATTGCCGCTTCTAGCTTCTGGTGGTTACTGGCAATCCTTGGCATTTTTTGGTTTGTGGCATGATAGTTTTCATGTCTGCCTCCTTTACATGGCCGCCTTCTCTAGGTCTCCTCTGTGTCTTCAGATATCTCTTTCTCTCTTTCCTTATAAGGACACTGGTCATTGGATTTAGGGCCCACCCATATCCAGTATGACCTCATCTTAACTTGATTACATCTGCAAAGACCCTACTTCAAAATAAGATCACCTTCACAGGTATTGGGGGATTAAGATTTCAATGTATCTGTGTGGGGCACACAGTTCAATCCACAGCACTCTATTACATCTATGTGGTTAAATAGAGAGCCATAAAATTTTTGGAGAGTAATTTGCTCTAAGTAGAGTTGAAAATAAAGGAGGAAACTACTTTGAAGGCTTAAAAAATGTATTATTAGCTATTTGGTCTCGTCACTGAACTATAAAAATTAACTTTTTTTGAAGATAGAATAATGTGGGAAGGATACAGGTCTGGAGATTTAAAAGTTGTAGAATGGATGCTCTGGGGTTTTTTTAAGTGCTATTACAAAGCTGTTTGCTTTAAGCAAATCATACTCTCTGTTAACTTTGTTCCTGTGTTATGACTTCTCAAAAATTTACTTGAGGGTCAGAGATAAATTCTTTGGCTTTTTGAAGCTTTGCCTTAGAAACTCAGTACTAATAATCTTTTTATAGTCAGTTACTTCAACCTGCATAGAATATTATGGTATTAATCTGGGTCCAGCTGGGAATTTTCTTTCCTCAGTTCAGCCAGGGAGAGCTTAAAAAAAAATTCCCCTCTCTCCCCCCAGACTAGGCCACACAGTGTGTCAGGGCTGGGATGCTGCATTTTCATAATGACTGGCTGAAGAACTGAGAATACCTCATTGAGAATATGACTATAATGGTGTCTTTTTTATAATCTCCAGAAACTCTTTGATTCTGCTGTGTATTATTATATATAACTACTCACCTTTTCTATTGCTGTTTAGAAAACTGCTTCTTTTTATTCTTTGAATTAATTTAAAACTATTTGTGTTAACAGCAAATATCACTGCTTTTCTCACTAAATAATTCATCAGGTGTTAAATGCAAGTCCCTATAATTTTTTAGGGATGAAGAGCATGATTCTCACTTTCTTCTTGAATTGGGCTGATGTGAAGATGTTATTTTTATTTATTTATTTATTTTTGGCCTTCCATTAGATCTTGCCATTACCTCCAAGTTGAACTCCCAACTCCTTTCCCTGCTAGTGTTTTAATTAGTACATAAAACAATGAGTGATTTTACTGGTATGTTACAGAGCACTATACAAAATATTCTAATGGACAGAGAATCCATTGAGTTCAAGGCATGATCATAGTAGGTAATGTTATTTTGAGGCTATTCTATGTGGATAAAGCAGTGTCAGAATTTGAAGACAAAGGGCAAGTAGGGAAGGAGTTCTAGGAAAGGATGATGAGTATAACAATGGTGCATGAAAATAAGATGGAGTAGTAGGACTCTGGGAGACTGACAATAAATAACAGAAACTTGGGGCTCCTGTGGAAAATGAATCAGAATTATGGTTTGAATGACAGTGCTGGTAACGAATGACTTTGATTACATTTATTTATTGACTGTCAGGAGAGGTGAAGGGTACTCCTGTTTAAAAAAAAATCAATTATTTAAGAATGTTATCTAAAAATAGGGAATAATTTTAGCAGGCATATTAAAGATTATTTATTTAGAACAAAAGCTTAGGGTGTTTGCTGATACAACACTTGATTCCAATTAGTGTAGTTTTCTTTCCTGAATTTATGTCTTTCTGAAGTTCTCATGATTTCTGCTTCGTGGGAGCTAATTTATGACTTTCTGAAGTTCTCATGATTTCTGCTTCATGGGAGCTATTTACCGTCTCTGTTCTTTGATAAGTTTCCTGAGTCATCTAATTTGTAATCTTTGTTTTTCCTTGTTGGATTTGCTACATGCCATGTCTGTTTAATGTAAAGGGCTCAGGGAAATAACCATTGTGGAGGATTATTGAATATTGAAAATAGCCATGCATTAGAATATAACTAATAGGTTGATATTTATAACGTAATGTCAGCATTAAAACATGCTCTGTATTAGATTATTTCATATCACTGTCATGTGGATACTTTATACATATATCTATATACACACTTATATATGCTTTATATACTTTGGTCTTTGATTACATAAATCTTTTTGTCATCCACTAATCATAGGTCTATAAAGTATTTATTTTTCTTATTTATAAAATTAAACAGATCTATCCTTATTAAATTCCAAACAATAGAATAACCTAAAAAGTGTTCATCTCCTTTGTACTAAATCCCCAGTTGAGAATTATGGTGGTGTAAAATTATATTAATTTTAAATAATATACATGATATTTGGACCTGTTACCAAATATAATTTGAGTTTGTTTTAGAATGTATCTGCAGAATACTTTAGTTAACTGCCTTTAACTCTGTTACTGTTAATATTTGTCTTGGAGGAGGGTATATATTCCTACTTGATTTCTGAGGCTGTGGCATGAAGTGGTATATTATTTTGGTTTGCTGTGACAATTTTTAGCTGAAATGTGTGAATGCATTTGAATTCTTAAAAGACTGATTATTGTAAAAACCTCAATATACGTAGCAAATAACTGCATGATTTACATACTACATGGGTTTATTAACAAAAACTCTTAATGTAACTTAACACAATTTACATACTGGATACAATATATGCACTTACAGCTATTGTAAATTACTGTCATTTCCTTTCTGAAGATATTCAGGGTAGTTTATGGAAAACAGTAGTATAGAGCTGTGTGATTCAATATGGTAGCCACTAGTAACATGGGGGTATTGAGTGCTTGAACTATGCCTGGTCCAAATTGAGATGTAAGGGGCACACTGGATTTGAATATTTTGTATTAAGAAAAGAATATAAAATATCTCATTATTACTTTTTAATATTGATTACATAATGATATACTATTTTAGATATAGTGGGTTAAATAAAAGATATTATTATTATTTTTAAAATAAATTTATTTATTTATGGCTGTGTTGGGTCTTTGTTGCTGTGTGTGGGCTTTCTCTAGTTGCGGTGAGCGGGGGCTACTCTTCGTTGCGGTGCACGGGCTTCTCATTACGGTGGCTTCTCTTGTTGTGGAGCATAGGCTCTAGGTGCGCGGGCTCCAGTAGTGTGGCACATGAGCTCAGTAGTTGTGGCTCGCGGGCTCTAGCGCACAGGCTCAGTAGTTGTGGCACACGGGCTTAGTTGCTCTGTGGCATGTGGGATCTTCCCGGACCAGGGCTCAAACCCATGTCCCCTGCGTTGGCAGGCAGATTCTTAACCACTGCGCCACCAGGGAAGTCCCAATAAAAGATATTATTGAAGTTAGTTTTACCTTTTTTTTTATGTAGTTACTATAAAACTTAAAATTACAAATGTAGCTTGCATTATTATTATTATTATTTTTTTTTTTTTTTTGCGGTATGCGGGCCTCTCACTCAACCACTGCGCCACCAGGGAAGCCCTGCATTATTATTTTTTAAAATAAATTTATTTATTTATTTTTGGCTCTGTTGGGTCTTCATTGCTGCATACAGGCTTTCTCTGGTTGCGGCACGCGTGCTTCTTATTGCAGTGGCTTCTCGTTGCGGAGCACGGATTCTAGGCGTGTGGGCTTCAGTAGTTGTGGCACGAGGGCTCAGTAGTTGTGGCTTGCGGACTCTAGGGCGCAGGCTCAGTAGTTGTGGTGCACAGGCTTAGTTGCTCCGTGTCATGTGGGATCTTCCCGGACCACGGACCAAACCTTTGTCCCCTGCATTGGCAGGTGGATTCTTAACCACTGCGCCACCAGGGAAGTCCCGCTTGCATTATATTTTTATTGGACATATTGGTATTGACAGTATAATTTGTAAAGGGTTTACTTTCAAAAATTTTACGAGTGTGTATATATGTTTATGTATTTCCCAGTAGAAACAATATTGGCTTCTCAAAATAGCTACTGTCACCCCGCTTAATATTTAATATAATAGAAATTTATATCCATAGCATTATGTCTATGATAAATTATATTCTACTGTCAGTCTGGGGCTACTAAGAGCATACTTCTTTCATCATTTTGACAGTGGTAAAAGCTTCACTGCAGTGGGATTGCCCTGGTTCCTTTGGCAAAGAGAAAGTTAAGGTTTCTGTGGTGAGATATAAATGTTTGGGTTAGGGAAGATTTTAGACTGGAGAATCCCTGAAATTCTGAAGAGGTCTGTTGCTGAGTTAAGGAATGGGGAAAAGGAATAATGTCAGTAATCCCTGCTGGAATTCTCCCATCAGGTGTGAGGTATAGGCCCTCAGACTTAATTAGGAAGAAGAGGGAACATTATCCTGGAGTCTCACATAGCTGACTGCTAGACCAGTGGGTACCCACATGAAAGTGAGCAGGTAAAGAGTGTGATTGCACCAGTTTTTCTTGTGTAAAGTTTGGTTACAATTTGAGTGTTTAGGAGGAAAAAGCCTATCTTGCCACAGCCTCTGAAATTTGTTCTTTGCAAATAACATTATGTTCATGTTATATAATTCAAATATTTAACCTGTAATAGTAAATTTTGAGTTCTTATTTATCTTTTTTCTTTTTAACATCTTTATTGGAGTATAATTGCTTTACAATGGTGTGTTAGTTTCTGCTTTACAACAAAGTGAATCAGTTATACATATACATATGTCCCCATATCTCTTCCCTCTTGCATCTCCCTCCCTCCCACCCTCCCTATCCCACCCCTCTAGGTGGTCACAAAGCACCGAGCTGATCTCTTATTTATCTTAATGATTATTTATCTTTGTTTAAAAAACAATTGTGGCTAAATGGTATACCTCTATATACTAAATGTAAATTTAATTTTGGGGGTATAGATAAAAGTACATGAATAAATTTTACTTAAATTCCATGATACATTAAGTAAACAGTACAGCTGTGAAGTAAGTCATCAAACCTTAAGCAAACTAAAAGGTACTGTCTAGTTAGACCTTCACTCTCCCTCCCCCTTCTTTGCCCTATAGTACTGTATGCTTATAATTGATGTTTCAGCCGATGCTCTTTGGCCATTGCTAAATCCTCAAGGTATTCTGTGAATCATCTGGAAAAATAACATATTATTTTTAATTTTAATGTTGTGTTTTATTTTAATTATTTAAAAATTTAAAATTCATACATGAATGTAGAATATATATTTATCACACAGACTCTAAATGCTCTAGGAATGATAAATATCCAGCTTTGTAAATGATACGACACAAATAAAGGTACCTTTCTATTCTTTGCTAACATGCAGCTTTTAGAAGTTTGTTCATTTATTCACTTAATAAATATTTATTGAGTACTTTGTTTCAAAAACTGCAGAACTGCAGAGATCAACATGGAGAGGATTACATCAAAATCTCAGCAGGGAAGGAACTCTAGTACAGAAAAATATTCTAAAATTACCATTGAGTGATTTGTTTTTAGCCATGGTATTTTGAGATTTCACATATTGCTAAATAAGAGTGTGAGATTTTTATGTTTAACAAGTTGGAACACTAACATTAGCGGCACCACGTTTTAGCTGTGGTAATTTGTTCATGGATTCCAGGGTGGGAGGAAGTAGATCTGTGACATAAGGTTAGATGTGCCTGCAGAACTACCAAATTGTAACATAAGCCACATCAGCAGATCACCAATTTCTTTCTTGGTTTTCTTTGCTGAGACCTGGAGGCCATGTATAAATGGCTGCCGCTGGCACAGAAAGGAGAGTTGTTCTTGAAGTATACAGCATTTGTTGTGTAGGGCATAACCTAGATGTGGTCCCAGAGTTGAGTAATTAAGGAAGAAGCAAGAGGAGTATAGGACCCTGAGGCTAGAAAAAAACTTAATTTTTGCTTAGACTTGGCTCTGTAACCTTCCACAGGACAGTCTTCCTCTCCCGAATCACATGGTGCCTGAGAGGCAGGCTCACATTGCAGTTCTTTTATTTTTTTAAATCTGAGCTCTTAAGTGTAGCTTCTAATAGTCTATTTGGGGCTAATTTTCAAGCATATTTATATATTTTACTAAAAAAGGTACAAATAGAGTTAAATATTTTTTCTTTGATAATTTCCAACTGCTAATTTGTATCAGAGATAATTTTCTTATCTAATTAACCTCATTTATTTCAAGTAGGAGGGACTGATAAAAATGGACTTCAATTTAATCATATCTTCATTAGTTAGTTGTTTTTACTAAGAAATAGTAGGACTGTTGAATAGTATAAATTTTGAGGTCATCCTGTGAGTATATGTCAGAAAGGAAGAAAAATAAGAAAAGTTAACATTTGGTGCATTCTCCTTATTTTATGAAGAAATGAAGGCCTTGTAATATAAGGACTTGTTCAGTCATTTATTCATGTAACCAATATTTATTGTCTACTGCGTGTCATGTCCTGTGCTAGTGGTTAGAATTAAACAGACATTTTCTCTGTTCATTGTATATATAAAGTCTAGTGGAGAAGACAAGACAGGAAATAATTATCATAAAATATGAGCAGTATGATAGGCAAAGTACACAGGGTAGGAGGACATTCCTAAATCCACTGGATTCGGGGAAGGACCCCTGGCAGAAGTGATGTTTAAGCTGAGGACCAAAAAGGTGAGTAAGAATTGACAGGGCAAAACAAGGCAGTAAGAGTAGTCTAGGCTGAGAGGACAGCATGGTCAAAACTGGGAGGTGAGAGAACATTCTGAGGATGAATCAAGAGGAGAGCAAAACGGGATGCCAGGAGACCACTGGCATTGCAGGTGGGAGCCAATGATGACTTGTTGATAAAAAGAGACAGTAAGAAAGGAGAAAATTAGATGATTCAGGAGATAATTAGGCAATGAAAATCATACATTCTTTCTTTTATACAGCTTAATTGAGATATAACTTATATACCATATAATTCACTCATTTAAAATGTACAACTCAGTGGCTTTTAGTATTTTATTCAGAGTTGTATATATATCACCCGAATGAATTTTAGGACATTTTCATTACCCCAAAGAGAAACGCCACTCCCCTTAACCATCACCCCCTCCTCCAACAACCCTATGCCCCCTACCATAGACAACCACTAATTTTGGAAGACGTCATAAAAACTTCCCAAGGCTCTGTTTTCTTTGCTTGTGTATTTTATTACAGTGATTAGGTTTCATTAGTTTACTTTGCTAAATGGTTTCTTTAAAACACCTCATCTTAATGTAAAATATCCTCTTGTTCTTACTCATTTTTTTTCTTTTTTACAGAAAATTTCAAACATATACTAAAGTAAAAAGAAGGCAAAATGGTAAAACCCACATGTACACAACACCAAACTTATACAGTTGTAAATTTATAACACATGGCAATCTTATTTCAGATATTCTGTGCTCACCCCATACCTTAGGTGATATTTTCAAGCAAATCAAGAGTTCCCCCTTAACCTTTTTTTAATTTTTATTTTTTGCGGTACGCGGGCCTCTCACTGTTGTGGCCTCTTCCGTTGCGGAGCACAGGCTCCGGACGCGCAGGCTCAGCGGCCATGGCTCAGGCGCCCAGCCGCTCCGCGACATGTGGGATCCTCCCGGACCGGGGCACGAACCCGCGTCCCCTGCATCAGCAGGCGGACTCTCAACCACTGCGCCACCAGGGAAGCCCCCCCTTAACCTTTTAATTACAATAGTAATAATTATTGAGCATTTACTATGTATAAGACATCATGATAAGAGGTTTACATGATTGTTTCTGTTAATTCAAAAATAACATGTTGGGTACAATTCTATACCCATTTTATAGGCGAAGTAAATGATATTTATTTAGACTGTTCTCTAACCTGTTTCCTTGCTTTATTAAGGTTCATTTCATTGGTGAATAATCTTATGTTGCTGCAACTTCATAGCTTTGCAACTTTCAGGACTCTGATGATGAGTACTTCCATAACATGACCTCCAGATATTACAGTGGATTAGTTGGTCTGTTGACCTTAATGTTAATAAGAGTATGTACCATAGATTTTTTCAGTGTGAGGTTTTATACTTCTATACATGATTAAAAAATTTTTTTCATTATAGAATCCTTCTGAGGTCAAATATAATTATTTTCTCTTTACTGATGAAAAATAAAACTTAGAGGACATTAATAACATCTGGGTTTATACAGCGGTTCATGTGGTGGAGCTGAGATTCTTCAAGTCTAACTCTAAAGCCCTGTGCTTAACCGCACTGTTAGATATCTGTTCTTGAAGGGAGAAACTAGAGAGGAAGAAGAACTGAGAGGTGTAGTGTAGGATAGTATAGGTAATACTAGGCTGAGAAGCAGGAGACCAGGATTCTCTTTTGAGATCTGTACTTGGTCAAGTAATTTAACCTTTATGGACTTAGTTCTTCATTTGCATATGGAAAGAGGTGAAGGGTTATACACAGAATACTTTTTTGCTTGTGAAATCAAATAATTTCAAGGCAGTATTCAAAACAGTTATGAGTTATATTCTTTTGCAAACCAAATAACCCTTTTCCTTTGCTCCCCATCTCTACTTAATTTTCTTGTTAATCTACCTTACTGCTTAAAATATTTCAATTTAAAATTTTAAACATGGCATATAAGAACATTACAGCTCTAGTAAATTTGCTGAAATTAAAATTGTTTGTTGGAGGTATATATTGTATCTTTATGGCCCTCATTTTTACCTTCATTGTTGTTCATCCATCCATTGGTCTATTCATTCAATCATTTTTCCCTATCATTTTGCTTCTTAGCCTGGTAGAATATGAACCTGACCAAGCTGAGCTGAATTTGGTCCATTTTCGAGAACTGTGATGAACCCATGTACTTCTGACCTGGAAAGGCCCTTCAGTCACACAGCCATGGGTTTAGGGAAGAGGTTAATGACTTCACGTTTCCCCAGACATGCAAGTGGTTAGAGGACCAAATGATAATTTCTTGTCAGTTCTGTCATAAAGTAATAAGTTTTTTTCCTGAGAAGATGTGAATTTTTGAAAATCACATCCCATAATTTGAGATCATTACAATTTGATTTATAACCATTTTTATAGGAGAGAAATAACACTTTTAGCTCTTTGCAAGTAAACTGCCTGATGAGACTTAATCTAAATTGAAACTAGTAGGAGATATCTAGAAAATGGTACAGTTGAATGAAATTTTCAAAGCCGTTCAAGAAAAAAATAACTAAAATTTTTGTGTAAATACAAAAAGGAGCTTTTTTACTGACCAGCTTTTAAAATTAGTTTTTTAAAAAAAAATTTTATTTATTTATTTATTTATTTATTTATATTTTTGGCTGCGTTTGGTCTCTGTTGCTACTTGCAGGCTTTCTCTAGGTGCGGTGAGCGGGGGCCACTCTTCCGTTGTGGTGCACGGGCTTCTCATTGATATGGCTTCTCTTGTTGTGGAGCACGGGCTCTAGGCGCGTGAGCTTCAGCAGCTGTGGCATGTGGGCTCAGTAGTTGTTGCTCGTGGGCTCTAGAGCACAGGCTCAGTAGTTGTGGTGCACGGGCTTAGTTGCTCCGTGGTACATGGGATCTTCCCAGACCAGGGATCGAACCCATGTCCCCTATATTGGCAGGCGGATTCTTAACCACTGTGCCACCAGGGAAGTCCCTAAAATTAGTTTTGCTTTGAATTGTTCACCTCTTTAAACTGTACTTCAGATTGTCCTTTAATTAAGTTGCCAGTAGTCTGGTTGGAGATCAGAAATACCCCCCTTTTTTAAAAACCAGCTTTTCATCTTGTTTTATATAAACTTATAGAATGAAGTTCTTAGTTTGTTGTGAATGGTTGCTAAGAGACAGTGTACAAAAAGAGCTTGAGAACTAATTTGTGAACAGTGTAGACTTCTGTAATTATTTTAAACAAGTAATTTTAGAACTTCTCACTCGTTTTCTGCTTCAATAGGATTTGAAGTGACTTCACAAAATACAATTGAGAAAAAACATAAAATATTAAAGGAAAAAAAGGTGATCGGTAATGATGATTAGACAATAACAAAATGAGAACAAAGATTTGCACAGAATTGTGTACTACTGCTATCAAGTACAGTTGCTAAAAGAATAGGTCATAGGTTTGGCAGTAGGGAAACAGAAGCTTCTCTCTATCCTTAAGATATAATGAATAAAAAAGCAAGCAGTTCATGAAACTATGCTTTTCATGATCTTGATACCTGACATACAGTTTTCCTAATGTTCTCGATAGTTATTTCTATGTAATTCTTTTATGTAATCATTCTCAGTCTCTATGCAGATACCATAATGCCAAAATAGGACTTCATATTTTAGATGTATCTTCTGTAAACATTTAGCTAGATTAAAAAAATTATGTGGACAATTCTTGTCTTTTGAGGGATATTCACTTACTGTGATTGTTAAATTTTGATGCATTTTAAATCATATTGTATACTTTCTAGTCTGCTTTTCTCAAGTTTTTTCCTTCTTTCCTTCTTTTGTTTCACTTTTTCTTCATGACATTTTCCTTCTAGTTTATTAGAAGTTAAATACACGTATCTCTTATGAGCTATAATTCATATACTATACAATTCACCCATTTAAAGTATACAATTTAATGCTTTTTAATATATTCTCAGAGTTGTTCAACTATTACCACAGTCTAAGTTTAGAACTTTTTTTTTTTTTTTTTTTTTTTTTTTTTTGGTACGCGGGCCTCTCACTCTTGTGGCCTCTCCCGTCGCGGAGCGCAGGCTCCGGATGCGCAGGCCCCGCGGCCATGGCTCACGGGCCCAGCCGCTGCGCGGCATGTGGGATCCTCCTGGACCGGGGTACGAACCCGCGTCCCCTGCATCGGCAGGCGGACTCTCAACCACTGTGCCACCAGGGAAGCCCTAGAACATTTTTTAGCCCGCCCCCCTCCTCCCCAAAAGAAGTCTGTTAGCTGTCACTCCCCATCTTCCCTCCCATCCCTAAGCAACCACTAATCTGTATAAATTTCTTTTTTCTGGACATTTCATATAAATGGAATCGTCTAATATAGCGTCCTTTGTGACTGACTTTCACTTAGCATAATGTTTTTAAGACTCATCGTGCTGTAGCATGTATCAGTACTTCATTTCTTTTTATTACCATAATAAAAGATAATATTCCATTGTACCACTTTTCATTTATCCATTCATCACTTGATGGACATCGCATTATTCTGACTTTTTGGCTGTTAAGAATAATGCTTCTGTGACTATGTTTCCATTTCTCTTGGGTGTATACCTAGGAGTGGAATTGCTGGATCATATGGTAACTCTCTTTAACCTTTTGAGGAACTGCCACACTGTTTCCTAAGCAGCAGCACCATTTTACATTCCCATCAGCATTGTATGAGGGTTCCAATTTCTCCACATCCTTGCGGACACTTGACACTTACTTACTATCTGTCATTCGGATGATAGCCATCCTAATGGGTGTGAAGTAGTGTCTCATTGTGGTTTTGATTTGCATTTCCCTAAAAATGACAAACAAAAATGTCCTTTTCGTATGCTTTAATAGGACCATCTGTATATCTTCTTTGGAGAAATGACTATTCAAATTCCACATCCATTTTTAAATTGGATTATTTGTGTTTTTATTTTATTGAGTTGTGTTTCTTATATAATCTAGATGAAAGTCCCTGTCAGATGTGTAATTGCAAAAATTTTCTCCCTTTCTTTGGGCTGTCCTTTTACTCTCTTGATGGTATCATTTGCAGCAAAAATTTTTTAAATTTTATTGAAGTCCAGTTTATTTTCTTTTGTTGCTTGGGCTTTTGGTGTTGTATCTAAGAAATCACTTCCTGACTTAAGATCATGAAGATTTACATCTATGGTTTCTTCTAAGAGTTTATAGTTGTAGCTGTTACATTTAGGCCTATGATTCATTTTGAGGTAATACTTGTTGAAGATATAAGGTAGGGGTACAGCCTTGTATTCTTTTGCTTGTGGCTATATAGTTGTGAGCTCTACCTATTCTTTTAGTTGTTAATGTAGAAATTATAATATGCATCCCTAACTTGACTGTGATGGTAGTATGCTGCTCCACCCCTGTTTTATTTGTCATAGTTGATATTTTGGTTTTCTCTCTCCCCCTCTCTTTTTTTAACCCAGAAGTTAGTGTTATGCAATTATTGGTGTTTTTAGATTTAATCACAACTTTGCTGTTTTTTTAAAAAAAACCTCATTCCTCGGGGCCTCCCTGGTGGCACAGTGGTTGAGAGTCCGCCTGCCGATGCAGGGGACGCGGGTTCGTGCCCCGGTCCGGGAGGATCCCACATGCCGCAGAGTGGCTGGGCCCCTGAGCCATGGCCGCTGAGCCTGTGCTTCCGGATCCTGTGCTCCCCAACGGGAGAGGCCACAACAGTGAGAGGCCTGCGTACCAAAAACAAAAAAAAACAAAAAAACACCTCATTCCTTTTTACAACTCATGACTCATTTTTCTTCTTTAGTGAAAGAAACTTAAGGAATGTTAGTCGTTCTTCTAATGAGTCAGTTGGTGATAAGCTCTATTTCTGTTTAGCAGAAAATATATTTTGCCTTCATCTTGAAAGATAGCTTAGCGTTCTAAGCAATTCTTGGGTGCCAATTATTTACTCTTAACCCTTTGGAGATATTATTTCACTGTGCTCTGGATTCCATTATTGCTGTTGAGAAGTTGGCTATCATTCTGAGAGTTCTTTTATGAATAGTCTGCCTTTTATCTCTGGCTCACTTCTTATTGTCGGGTGTTTTGTAGTTTCCTTGTCCTGCCGCTGTGTGTGTGTAATGGTGAAGTTGTAAACCCTGAGAAGGGCTATGTTCATATTTTATTGCAAATAATATATTTGCATTGTCTTTTCTACCTAGGACAGTGCCTTGTACATAATACGTTGTTAGAAGATTGTTTGGTTGAACTACTACTGAATTTCTTTATATAGCTCTCTTTTCCTACCAGAGTGTAGTTTAGAATATTTTTAAAATATTTACCTAAAAATATAGGGAATACTTAGTAATGTTCATTTGTTTAAAAAAAGAGTTAAATGTGGCTTAAAAATTTTTTTTCTCATATAATACATGATCATGACATTAGCAGGAAGGGGAAAAAGTCACAGTGTTCTATAAAACTTAATTATTGCCTTTGGGATAGACTTAATATTTTTATTTAAAATATAAAATATTTATATTTTACATTGACTGAAAATATATTAAGCTGTTACATTTTAAATCAGAATATTTTGATATAGGGTTATAGTTTCCTGATTATTTTTTTCTTTGTAAAGACTCATGATTTATTGTTATAATACGTATCTGGAAGGTGTGGTTTTTTAAAAATTTAATTCCGTTATACTATAAGAAAGAGCAGAGAGAGACTGTCTCTGTATACAGGAGAAGATAGAATCAATCTCGCATCTATTGCCAGATAAGAATAATATGACAGTGAACCAGAAGGTTGGGATTTTGTTCAGAATTCAGGACTTTGTTATATTAAATATAATTCACTTGCATTATCAGATTACAGCAATGTCCTCTTATATTTTTCCCCTATAAGCTGAAATCTGTCTGAAACCATTAGCTCTTCTGTGCTCTCTATAAACCCTGTCCTCTGGGTTTTTTTTATTTAAAATTTTTAAATTTTAAAAATAAATTTATTTATTTATTTTGGCTGCATTGGGTCTTCATTGCTGTGCATGGGCTTTCTCTAGTTGCAGCGAGCGGGGGCTACTGTTCGTTGTGGTGCACAGGCTTCTCATTGTGGTGGCTTCTCTTCTTGCAGAGCACGGGCTCTAGGCGTTCAGGCTTCAGTAGTTGTGGCTCGCGGGCTCTAGAGCGCGGGCTCAGTAGTTGTGGTGCACGGGTTTAGCTGCTCTGCGGCATGTGGGATCTTCCCGGACTAGGGCTCAAACCCGTGTCCCCTGCATTGGCAGGCAGATTCTTAACTACTGCGCCACCCGGGAAGTCCCATGTCCTCTGGTTTTTAAAAGGACGGCCTTCTGCCGGTTTTAGATTTCACTTGTTCTAACTTAGATATGGGCTGGATGCCATCATAATAACTTGCACTTAGGATTTGTGGCTACAATTAGGTAGTATAATAAAGCACATTAGGAATCACATTGCATCTACCTCTAATTGATTGTGTTTTGTTAGGCAAAATAAATTATTTTTTGATTCATCTCTTAGATAGAATGGTCCTTTTTTTCAGATACTTAAACTCAAATATTTAATACTTTGTTCATTAATTCATGGTGTATATGTGCATGTGTATGTATGTGCATATGTATGTGGGTAGACTGAACTTTAATCCTTAATTTTCACAGTAATGAATTCTGAATGTCACAGTAAATCAGTTTTTACAGTGAAACCTAGATACTGGTGATGGTTGAACTTAAGATATTTAAACTTGAAGGCTTCAGAACTGGAATCAGTCCTAGGTGGAATGACGTGGTGAATAGAACAACAGAATCACTTATTAAAAAGTGATGTTTCCTGGACCCTCTCTACTCTAACTGAATGAGAATCTCTCGGAGTAGGGCTCCAGATACCAGGTAACTTTGTTGTATTTTAAAGTTTGAGAACTTGAGGTATAAGTGACTTTTGGAGTAAATTCTTTTCTCAGTGTAATGTTCTATGAACAGCATATATTATCAGTAGCTTTCAGATTTGTAGGAGTAAATACTAGTCTGATGTGGAATTGGTTTTTATCACCAATTGTTGATTTTCTCTGCAGTTGGGAAATATTGAGCTACCAAAGTAGACAGGAAGTTAGCACGTTATCAGATAAAAGTAGCACCCAGGACTGGTGATCTCTGTTCTCAGAAGTTTCAGCTGTGACATGGAAAGTGAGACAGTCACCTGATACATAATTCACACTTTAATAACAGTGTTATTTGAGATATTTCAAACTCTCTGAGGTCACAAAATAAAACACTTTTGCAGAAGTTTGGCCAAATGGTAATTAAAATAAGATGTTGTGTAAAGTAAAATGTGAAAGCATCTTTCTCCTTTTCTCCTCTTTCTACCTTTGTTTATTAAATTTGGGGTATATTCCTCTAGATCATTTCTCTGCCCATGAATATATATGTATTTACATACACATATGCACATGTATACATATATTTACTTATATGTTTGCATATTTTAAATATTGATGTATACAGACAGATTGCCCCTCTTCTTCCAAAGGCTGTAACAATTTATGTTCTTACCATCGTAGGATATTAGCAGCCTTTAATAATTTTATGACTATGATAGAGAATGTACTTCTACTATTTAGTGAGTTGAAACATCTTTTTTTGAAAAACAAACTTTTTAAAAAAATTTATTTTATTGAAGTATAGTTGATTTACAATATTGTGTTAATTTCTGCTTTACAGCAAAGTGATTCAGTTATACATTTATACATTCTTTTTCATATTCTTTTCCATTACAGTTTATCACAGGATATTGAATATAGTTCCCTGTGCTGTACAGTAGGACCTTGTGTATCCATTCTATATATACTAGTTTGCATCTGCTAATCCCCAACTCCCAATCCATCCCTCTCCCACCCCCTACTCCCCACCCCCCTTGGCAACCACAGTCTGCAAGTCTGTTTCTGTTTTGTAGATAAGTTCATTTGTGTCATATTTTAGATTCCACATACAAGTGATATCGTATGGTATTCGTCTTTCTCTTTCTTAGTTCGCTTAATATGATAATCTATAGATCCATCCATGTTGCTGCAAGTGGCATGATTTCATTATTTCTTATGGCTGAGTAGTATTCTATTGTACATATGTGCCGCATCTTCTTTATCCATTCATCTGTCGACAGACACCTAGGCTGCCTCCATTAAACATATATTCTTTTTTTTTTTTTTTTTTTTTGGCAGTACGCGGGCCTCTCACTGTTGTGGCCTCTCCCACTCTCCCGTTGCGGAGCACAGGCTCCGGACGCGCAGGCTCAGCGGCCATGGCTCATGGGCC
>NC_041223.1:43312586-43313068 GCF_002837175.3 Physeter macrocephalus
CACGAACCCGTGTCCCCTGCATCGGCAGGCGGAGCCTCAACCACTGCGCCACCAGGGAAGCCCAAACATGTATTCTTTATTTGCTTTTGTTTTGTTTTGTTTTGTGGTTTGCTTATTGATTTCTTTTGCTTACTTTAAAATTAGGTTGTTAGGTTTTTGTTTTGGGGTTTTTTTTTTTTTTTTTGGAGTTCTTTGTACAGAATGGATATTTAGCCTTTTGCCTGTTATATTGAAAATATCACTTACTTTAGCTATTTCTTTTTTTTTTTAACATCTTTATTGGAGTATAATTGCTTTACAATGGTATGTTAGTTTCTGCTTTATAAAAAAGTGAATCAGCTGTGCGTGTACATATATCCCCTCCCTTGTGTCTCCCTCCCACCCTCTCTATCCCACCCCTCTAGGTGGTGACAAAGCACCAAGCTGATCTCCCTGTGCTATGCAGCTGCTTCCCACTAGCTCTCTGTTTTACATTTGTTAGT
>NC_041223.1:43313670-43330749 GCF_002837175.3 Physeter macrocephalus
GGGTTTTTTGTTTTTTTGATATTGAGCTGCATGAACTGCTTGTACATTTTGGAGATTAATCCTTTGTCAGTAGCTTTGTTTGCAAATATTTTCTCCCACTCTGAGGGTTGTCTTTTCATCTTATTTGTGTTTTCCTTTGCTGTGCCAAAGCTTTTAAGTTTCATTAGGTCCCATTTGTTTGTTTTTATTTCCGTTTCTCTAGGAAGTGGGTCAAAAAGGATCTTGCTGTGATTTATGTCATAGAGTGTTCTGCCTATGTTTTCCTCTAAGAGTTTGATAGTGTCTGGCCTTACATTTAGGTCTTTAACCCATTTTGAGTTTATTCTTGTGTGTGGTGTTAGGGAGTGTTCTAATTTCATACTTTTACATGTAGCTGTCCAGTTTTCCCAGCACCACTTATTGAAGAGGCTGTCTTTTCTCCACTGTATATCCTTCCCTCCTTTATCAAAGAAAAGGTGACCATATGTGTGTGGGTTTATCTCTGGGCTTTCTATCCTGTTCCACTGATCTATATTTCTGTTTTTATGTCAGTACCATACTGTCTTGATTACTGTAGCCTTGTAATATAGTCTGAAGTCTTTGGGTAGTATAGTCATTTTCACAATATTGCTTCTTCCAATCCAAGAACATGGTATATCTCTCCATCTGTTGGTATCATCTTTAATTTCGTTCATCAGTGTCTTATAGTTTTTTGCATACAGGTTTTTTGTCTCCTTAGGTTGGTTTATTCCTAGGTATTTTATTCTTTTTGTTGCAATGGCAAATGGGAGTATTTCCTTAATTTCTCTTTCAGGTTTTTCATCATTAGTGTATAGAAATACAAGAGATTTCTGTGCATTAATTTTGTATCCTTCTGCTTTACCAAATTCATTGATTAGCTCTAGTAGTTTTCTGGTAGCATCTTTGGGATTCTCTATGTATAGTATCATGCCATCTGCAGACAGTGACAGTTTTGCTTCTTTTTCCATTTGGATTCTTTTTATTTCTTTTTCTTCTCTGATTGCTGTGGCTAAAACTTCCAAAACTATGTTGAATAATAGTGGTGAGAGTGGACAACCTTGTCTTGTTCCTGGTCTTAGTGAAAATGGTTTCAGTTTCTCACCATTGAGAAAGATGCTGGCTGTGGGTTTGTCATATATGGCCTTTATCATGTTGAGGTAAGATCCCTCTGTGCCTACTTTCTGGAGGGTTTTTATCATAAGTGGGTATTGAATTTTGTCTCATCAGTGATGTTGGCCTGTAGTTTTCTTTTCTTGTGACATCTTTGTCTGCTTTTGGTATCAGGATGATGGTGGCCTCATAGAATGAGTTTGGGAGTGTTCCTTCCTCTGCTATATTTTGGAAGAGTTTGAGAAGGATAGATGTTAGCTCTTCTCTAAAAGTTTGATAGAATTCATCTGTCAATCCATCTGCTCCTGGGCTTTTGTTTGTTGCAAGATTTTTAATCACAGTTTCAATTGCAGTGCTTATGATTAGTGTGTTTATATTCTCTATTTCTTTCTGGTTCAGTCTTGGAAGGTTGTGCTTTTCTAAGAATTTGTCCATTTCTTCCAAGTTGTCCGTTTTATTGGTGTATAGTTGCTTGTAATAATCTCTCATGATCCTTTGTATTTCTGTAGTGTCAGTTGTTCTCCTTTTTCATTTCTAATTCTATTGATTTGAGTCTTCTCCCTTTTTTTCTTGATGAGTCTGGCTAATGGTTTATATTTATTTCTGATCTGGTCTTTATGATTTCTTTCCTTCTGCTATGGGGGTTTTTTTGGTTCTTCTTTCTCTAATTGCTTTAGGTGTAATGTTAGGTTGTTTATTTGGTTGGAAAAGATACTTGATACAATTTCAATTTTCTTAAATTTACCAAGGCTTGATTTGTGACCCAAGGTATGATCTGTCCTGGAGAATGTTCCATGAGCACTTGAGAAGGAAGTGTATTCTGTTGTTTTTGGATGGAATGTCCTATAAATATCAATAAATTCCATTTTGTCTAATGTGTCTTTTACAGCTTGTGTTTCCTTTTTCATTTTCATTTTGGATGATCTGTCCATTGGTAAGGTGGGGTGTTACAGTCCCCTACTATGATTGTGTTACTGTCGATTTCCCCTTTTATAGCTGTTAGCATTTGCCTTATGTATTGAAGTGCTCCTATGTTGGGTGCATAAATATTTACAATTGTTATATTTTCTTCTCAGATTGATCCCTTGATCATTATGTAGTGTCCTTCTTTGTGTCTTGTAATAGTCTTTATTTTGAAGTCTATTTTGTTTAATATGAGAATTGCCACTCCAGCTTTCTTTTGATTTCTATTTGCATGGAATATCTTTTTCCATGCCCTCACTTTCAGTCTGTATGTGTCCTTAGGTCTGAAGTGGGTCTCTTGTAGGCAGCATATATACGGGTCTTGTTTTTGTATCCATTCAGCCAGTCTGTGTCTTTTGGTTGGAGCATTTAATCCGTTAAATTTAAGGTAGTTATTGATATGTATGTTCCTATTACCATTTTCTTAATTGTTTTGGGTTTGTTATCATAGGCCTTTTCCTTCTCTTGTGTTTCCTGCCTAGAAAAGTTCCTTTAGCGTTTCTTGTAAAGCTGGTTTTGTGGTGCTGAATTGTCTTAGCTTTTGGTTGTCTGTAAAGCTTTTAATTTCTCCATCGAATCTGAATGACATCCTTGCTGAGTAATCTTGGTTGTAGGTTTTTCCCTTTCATCACTTTAAATATGTCTTGCCACTAGCTTCTGGCTTGCAGAGTTTCTCCTGAAAGATCAGCTGTTAACCTTATGGGGATTCCCTTGTATGCTATTTGTTGCTTTTCTCTTGCTGCTTTTAATAGTTTTTCTGTGTATTTAATTTTTGATAGTTTGATTAATATGTGTCTTGGCACATTTCTGCTTGGATTTATCCTGTATGGGACTCTCTGCGCTTCCTGGACTTGATGGATATTTCCTTTCCCATGTTAGTGAAGTTTTCAACTATAATCTCTTCAAATATTATCTCAGTCCCTTTCTTTTTCTCCTCTTCTTCTGGAACCCCTATAATTCACATGTTGCTGTGTTTAATGTTGTCCCAGAGGTCTCTGAGACTGTCCTCAATTCTTTTCATTCTTTATTCTGCTCTGCGGTAGTTATTTCCACTATTTTATCTTCCAGGTCACTTATCTTTTCTTCTGCCTCAGTTATTCTCCTGTTGATTCCCTCTAGAGAATTTTTAATTTCACTTATTGTGTTGTTTATCATTGTTTGTTTGCTCTTTAGTTCTTCTAGGTCCTTGTTAAACGTTTCTTTTATTTTCCCCATTCTATTTCCAAGATTTTGGATCATCTTTACTGTCATTAATCTGAATTCTTTTTCAGGTAGACTGCCTATGTCCTCTTCATTTATTTGGTCTGGTGGATTTTTGCCTTGCTTCTTCATCTGTTGTGTGTTTCTCTGTCTTCTCCTTTTGCGTAACTTACTGTGTTTGGGTCTCGTTTTTGCAGGCTGCAGTTTTGTAGTTCCCATTGTTTTTGGTGTCTGCCTCCAGTGGGTAAGGTTGGTTCAGTGGGTTGTGTAGGCTTCCTGGTGGAGTGGACTGGTGCCTGTGTTCTGGTGGATGACACTGGATCTTATCTCTTTCTGGTGGGCAGGACCACGTCCAGTGGTGTGTTTGGGGGTGTCAGTGAACTTATTATGATTTTAGGCAGTGGTCTCTTGCCTCTTAGGCAGCTCCAGACCTTTTCCCGGACTCCCTTCTGGCTAGCTGTGGTGCACTAGCCCCCTTCAGGCTGTGTTCACGCAGCCAACCCCAGTCCTCTCCCTGGGATCTGAGCTCCCAGCACCCGCCCACCCCAGCAGGTGAGCAGAGAAGCCTCTCAGGCTGGTGAGTGCTGGTCGGCATGATCCTCTGTGTGGGAATCTCTCCGCTTTGCCCTTTGCACCCTTGTTGCTGTGCTCTCCTCCGTGGCTCTGGAGCTTCCCCCCCGCCATCTGCCCGTCTCCGCCAGTGAAGGGGCTTCCTAGTGTGTGGAAACTTTTTGTCCTTCACAGCTCCGTCCCAGAGGTGCAGGTCCTGTCCCTATTCTTTTGTCACCGTTTTTTTTTTTTTTCTTTTGCCCTACCCGGGTCTGTGGGGAGTTTCTTGCCTTTTGGGAAGTCTGAGGTCTTCTGCCAGCATTCAGTAGGTGTTCCGTAGGAGTTGTTCCACATGTAGATGTATTTTTGATGTATTTGCGGGGAGGAAGGTGATCTCCATGTCTTACTCCTCCGCTATCTTGAAGGTCCCCCGTAGCTATTTCAATGGTGTAATAACGAACATTTTGCTTTGTGCCTGGAATTCTTCTGAGTCCTTTACATGTATTATTTCATTTAATCTTCACTGTTGTCCTCTTTACTTTATGGATGAGGTAACTGTGATGCAAGAAGGTTAAATAACTTGTTTGAGCATGTGACTACTAAGTGGTAGAGCCAGGATTTGAATCTAAAAATGCTGATTTCAAAAATATTACACTTAGCCTTTACACTATTTTTACTTACAGCTTTTTAAAAATGTAAAAGTGAAAATTTTAAATTTGATATAAAATCATTTTTTGTTTTTTAAAGAATTGAAGATATTTTTAAGAGGCTATGATGATTTTAATACAAATATTCCTTTAGGAATAGTAATACAAACACACATATATAGATGTAGATATAGTGCTGTAATGTATTAATACAAATATTCCATAGAATTTTGGGGTCATTTGTCCTATTTCTATTTAGAACTGATCTTCAGTAGCATATTCCTCTCTATTTCCTTCTACTGATTACCATAATAATCCATTAATCTTCCTGCTGCCAATCATTTTGCTTTAATTTGTCCTCAGCAGTTACTGGAATAATCATCTTAAGTACAGTTTTGGTCATGTCACTTGCTCCTTTGTTTGGAAACTTTTGGTATGTCACATTTCTTGCTGAATGAGGGTAGGCTGTTTCTGTAGCAGGGCATTTGAAGATTTGCATAGCTCTGCTTTACATTTACCTTTCAAGAATTATCTTGAGCAGCTTTTCTTGATACTTACTGCATACTGCAGATAAATGGGATAATTTGTTTTTCTTCTATTGAGGCCATATTCTCCTGGCTTCATACTTGGATCAGTTAGTGTTCTGAATCAGTAGAAGAAGCTGACTGGATGATTGAGCAGATGAGGAATTTATTTAAGGGCATTTGGTTAACTCAGAATTTTTGAGGAGGGCTGGAGAGCCAGGCTTAAGGTTAAGCTTCCAAGTAATATGCCTCAGTCACCTCTGAGAACTGGCACTCTCTGGCCCCACTGGAGGAAACCACCAGTGCTGCCCAACTGCTGCCACTTCTGGGCCAGAACTTGGTTTGGCCACCTCTGCTGCTGTCTTTGTTGGGGGCTAATGCCTCTGCTGTTGCCAAACGTGGTAGCTCCACACTGAGCCTATTTTCTCATGTGACTCACTTCCAAACTGAAATCTTGTGCAGGTCCTTCTGAATGTCTGTATCATAGTTGCAGGGTATTTAAGGTCTAAAATTTATTTTGGGAGGTTGGGCTTATAATGTGGGAATTTTCTTGAGTATGAAAAGGTTCTGCAGAAGCTGATGGGAAACTGTTATATGGTAAATGTCTACTATGTTACTTTTTCTTGTATTCTTTCATCTATAATGTTTTTCCCCTTTCATCTCCAGGTGAATAAATTCTGTGCAAAGACCTATTGGAATTCCATTTTTGAATTAGTTTGCCTAGGTCTTTCTCATCTGAATTTTCTTATGACTTTCTCAACATTTTTTTCCATTACTTTATTTCTTTAAAACAATATCAAAGGTCACAACTAATATTTAAATATATTCTGTTATGAGTCAAACAATATGGAAAGATACAGAAAAAACTAAAAGTTGCCTTTCACTACCCACGTCCTCTCCCCCTACATTTCAAATCGCTATCCCCTTTCTAGATGTCATTGATAAAAATGATAATCTTTGATTTTAATTTGGTGTATGTGATGATAATTTGGCACTTGATCGTAAATCCATTGAGTATAGAGGCCCTTATTTATCCTTTGGGCTTCCGTAGAGCCTACTACAGCTTTTCCTATGTGTAGGATAGTATTATGTGAAGGCCTGACCTACCGCAGTAACTATGTAATCATTTTGGAAGTAAAAATGTACAACGTGGGCTTCCCTGGTGGTGCAGTGGTTGGGAATCTGCCTGCCAATGCAGGGAACACGGGTTCGAGCCTTGGTCTGGGAGGATCCCACATGCCGCGGAGCAACTAAGCCCGTGAGGCACAACTACTGAGCCTGCGCGTCTAGAGCCTGTGCTCCGCAACAAGAGAAGCCACGACAGTGAGAAGCCAGCGCACCGCGATGAAGACTAGCCCCCGCTCGCCGCAACTAGGGAAAGCCCGCGCACAGAAACGAAAACCCAACACAGCCAAAAATAAATAAATAAATTAATTAATTAAAAAAATAATGTACAGCGTGGGGATTTAGTAAATGTGCAGAGAAAGATAGGAATTAAAGTAGACTCCAAGTGTTCTAGCTTGGGAAATATATTATTGATGATGCCAGTAAGGGAGATTGGGAGTGTAGGAACTACTCTGTATCTGCAAATATATTGCTAGAACACTTTCTGATTATTTTCCATTATTGCAGGAGCACCTTTACCCATATTCTAATTTGAATTGTAGTTTGAGAGGTGCCGAAGTGTTCATATTGGGCCTATATTTCCACAGTTGAGGAAAGACACTAAGAGATACGATTTTTTAATAAAGTTGTGTCTGAGGCTTCAGTGATAGATCATGAATAAGACCTTTCAGTGGGGAGATGGATTTTTCTTTTAAGGCACAATACTTAGATTAAATAGCATGGATATAAACCTGTTTTCCAGTCATTTTTCATCTGTAAGTAGATGGCAGACGAGCATATATTTTGTTATGTATCCATTTTTAGAAAATGATATTTGAAAGTATGTTTGCTTTGTTTCAGATAAACTTAAGGAATAATAATAATAATAGGAATAATAATAAGCCCCTCATTTTGATAAAAGTGCCTCTGAAAAACTTGTTCTGGGAAACCATGTTCAGATTCTTGTTTTGGCGTTTTACATTTTGCCTCTTTTTTTTTTTTTTCTTTCTGTTAATTACAACTAATTTGGCATTCTTTTTTCTTTCCAGATCATTCAACTTCAAGTGGCACATTATCTTTTAAGCCTAGTCGATCATTGGTTACTCTTCCTACTGCCCATGTCATGCCATCTAACTCCAGCACTTCAGTTTCCAAACACAGGGAATCATTGACATCAGATGGCTCAAAATGGAGTATAAGCCTTATGCAAACATTGGGAAACCACAGTAGGGGGGAGCAGGACTCTTCATTAGACATGAAGGACTTCCGGCCTCTCCGGAAATGGTCATCTTTATCCAAACTCACTGTCCCAGGTAACTGCAGCCAGGGTGGCATTGTGCACACGGAAGAGTCAAGGAGAGGTTTAGAAAAGACAGGGAGAGACAAGGCTTTAACATCACAACTAAGGACAATTGGACCTAGCTGTTTACATGACAGTATGGAGATGCTTAAGCTAGAGGACAAGGAAATAAATAAAAAACGACCATCAACTCTGGACAACAAATATAAATTTGAGAGCTGCAGCAAAGAGGACTTCAGAGCTTCTTCCTCCATTCCTAGGAGACAGGCCTTAGACATGACATATAGTGCCTTACCTGAAAGCAAGCCCATTATGACAAGCTCAGAGGCTTTTGAACCACTGAAATATTTAATGCTTGGTCAACAAGCAGTAGGTGGAGTTCCCATTCAGCCTTCTGTGAGGACGCAAATGTGGCTTACTGAGCAGTTGCGGACAAACCCTTTGGAAGGTAGAACTACAGAGGACTCTCACAGTTTAGCTCCTTGGCAGCAGCAGCAAATTGAAGGGTTTCGACAAGAAAGTGAAACACCAATGCAGGTAAGGCTCAAAATCTAGTGTTTGCTTCCCTCCAGTGGATGTTATGAGTACAAGCGCACTTGAAGTAAGCATATGACAGTGTGTCCATAGGCACAGATGGTTTTGCTTTTCCTTTCCCCTGCAGTATAATAAGAATAAATGTTATAAACTCTAAAAGTATTGCATTGGTAAACAAAACTTAAAAAATATTTGAGACTGATTAACACGGAAAACTTGAAACCTTTACCTGCCTTGGCCTTTATTTTCCTTCTCATTTGTTAAATGGGCATAAACATAAAGCAAAAAATACTCAATTCTGTTTCAATACTTGAAACAGAAACAAAGGAGCTGGCATGGTATAATAGAAAGAACATTAACGTGGGTGTATGAAGGCTTGGATTTTGTTTTATCAGATTCAGAGTCTGGATGATTCTCTACCTGTCACTTAATACTTAGTATCTCTGGGCCTGAGTTTTTCTTTCTTTCCTTTTTTTTTTTTCCTAAATTGACATATAACATATTAGCTTCAGGTATATAACATAATGATTCAATATATGTATATATTGTAAAATGATCACCACAGTAACTCTAGTTAACATCCATCACCATATGTAGTTACAAAATTTTTTTCCTTGTAATAAGAACTTTTAAGATCTACTCTTAGCAACTTTCAGATATACAGTACAGCATTATTCGCTATAATCACTATGCTGTACATTGTATCCCTGTGGCTTTTTTATTTTATAACAAAGTTTGTACCTTTTGATCTCCTCCATCCATTTACCCACCCTCCAGCCCGAGCCTCTGGCAGCCACCAATCTGTTCTCTGTAATATGATTGTGATTTTTTTGTTTGCTTGTTTTAAAAACATAATTGTCTTTCTCTGTCTGACTTATTTCACTTAGCATAATGCTTTCAGGGTCCATCCATGTTGTCACAAATGGCAAGATTTCCTTTTTATGGATGAATAACATTCCATTGTTTATTGTAATATTCCATACACACACACACACACACACATATATGGCACATTTTCTTTATTCATTCATCTACTGATGGATAATTAGGTTGCTTCCATGTCTTGGCTATTGTCAGTAAAGGTGAAATGAACATAGGGGTGCATATATATCTTTTCGAGTTTGTGTTTTCATTTTCTTCAGATGAATACCCAGAAGTGGAATTGCTGGATCATATGGTAGTTCTCTTTTTAATTTTTGAGGAACCTCCATACTGTTTTCCATAGTGGCTGCACCAGTTTACATTCCCACCAACGTGTACAGGTTTCTTTTTCCTCTACATTATTGTCAACACTTGGTATTTCTTGTCTTTTTGATAGTAGCCATTCTGATAGGTGTGAGGTGATATCTCATTGTGATTTTGATTTGAATTTCCCTGATGATTAGTGATGTTGAGCACCTTTTCCCGTACCTCTTTGCCATATGTATGTTTCTTCTCAGTTTCTACATCTATAAAATGAGAAGGTGTGACTAAAGTCATTTATAAAGCTTTGATAGTGGTTGGTATGTATTTAGGTTTATAAAATAGATGTGCTTATTTTTTTTCAATTAAATTGGATGTCAGGATTTATTAACCATTTTAAGAAAGCACTTTACGATAATATTACATAAAAGAAAAATGGTGTGTACCCCCTAATGTAACATGTAAATGTTTACATTTTTTGATCTGGAAATGTTTTCTATTCCATGGTAATTTTCTACAGCTCATTTTAACTGGGAAACCAATTATCTGTAGAATTTTTCATAAATTCTATCATCCAATTTTTTTTCTATTGCCAGAATTTTCTGAAACAAAGTAATTCCATCGAAAATTGTAAAATTTCCCTAGAGCAAAAACGTAAAATTACTTATCGTTACAATTACTAATAAAAAAAAACAAAGATTAAAGGAATATGTTCTATGAAAGGATAAGGAAATCACTTATCTAGGAACCTCACAAATCTGAGTGCAGCTCCAAAACATACGCATAACCTAATGTGCTACATTCACAGGAGAACCCTTAGCATATCGCATGTGCCTTCTTTACTCTTGTTTTGGACACAGTTCTTATCATCTTGATTATATATATTTAAATTGCATAACCAAACAGAAGTATCATTATGATGTGTGAATTACAAATCGGAAAAGAGCAATTTAACCAGATTTATTTGTGATTTGTCTATTCAAGCAGTTGAAAGATAGGAGACCTAATTTATCAAATACGACCATATTTTAGTTCTCAGGTGCTTGTGATTATAGGAGAGCAGGGTTCAAGTAGTTGTTTCTGCAGCTGGTGTCTTTACACAGAAGTGGAGCGGCCTGGGGTGGTGGGGGGAGGGGCTGAATGTTCTGCTCCAACCTGCAGAATGGTAGGTGCGATAGGGAGGTAACTGTGAGAGTTGAGTGAATTTAAAGGAATAAGTACTAATTCATTCCTTCTTCCATTCTGGTGGGAGGACGCGCTTCTGTAATCGAAGTTTTCCCTGACCTTGAAGCAGTGCAGAGAGGGTAGGGAGCTTGGAGGTGCTTTGTGGAGAAAACTTATTTTTAAATCTTCTTGGTGCGTGGTACAGGAAGAAGGCTATAAGGGACAAAATTTGTTTGTGCTTGGAAAGCCCTACTTTTTGAAGCCCTACCTTCTTTGGGATGGTCTCTTTATAGTGCTTTTAAGTTTCATAGTAGAAAGATGAAACCAGGTAAGGAAAACCTAGACACTTTAATTGCAGCGTTTAAATGACCGCTTCTCTTCTAATTCTCTTGGACTACTACAGAAAAGAAATTCTTAAATACCTTCTCCTTGGAGCCTCTAAATACTGTATTTTAAAAGCTCTCACCTTTGTCTTTTCTTAAGTCTCTTTAAAAACATTGATTTCCTTTTAGTCTAATTTTTGCATAAAGGGAAGAGGCTTAATAATAATTATCCCATCTCATAAATTGTGAGAATGTGTATGATTTTCAAGGACAACTGTTTGTCACCGTGAAGGAAAAAAAAAACTATTTACAACAAAGAAAAGGAATTTGGCTGAGAGTCACAATCTAACATCACCATAAATTTATCTAGAATTTTGTAGCTGTCAGAGTGTTTTATCTCAATTGATCCTCAGAACCTCCTTTCTCCCTTTACACCTTCAAAAGTTTAGTATTGTAACATGGAAGTGTCACTCCTCTTAGAACTCAGTTCTAAATTACTGAGCCATCCTCACAGTCTTATGTGCATGGTGTTCTTTGATTCCCGTGGTTTCCTATTAAATCAGCTAGAGTGTAGGTGGTGTGGACCTCTGAAGTGTTTTCCCTTGTGAATGAAGAGAAGCCATCAATACCCTCAGTTGATTAGAGTATAGGCCTCCATGTGCAATGTCCATCACAGTCTTTGGTTCGTTCGTCTGTTCTACATTTGCTGCTCACTTTCCACCTTCCCCAAAAGCTGTCTAACCCTACATGGACTATGACATAAGAGAAGAACAAACAGCAAAGTCTTATCATCTTCTCTTTGGAAAGACTGTTTCCCATTCCAGGACCCTTTTGCATTTCCCTTTTGGGGTGGGGTGAGAAGGGATTGAAGGATGCATACTTCTACACACAACAGTGTCCATTGGATCCGTATAAGCTCACAGTGGACCCCCCAGACAGAAGTGAAGAAGTGTTCTTGTTATTGACAAAGTAGTTCTTCTTTTCTCTTATATTCTGTAGGGTCTTTCTGAGTTCTGGGTTGCAATCATTAAGAGGAGGAAGATAAAATTTTGTGCTTGTTTTAACCAAGGAGAGGCTTGATCAGCCAGGATATTGGCACCTAATGATTTCAACGTATCTTACTGGAAGATTTCTCCTATATAAATAAAAAATATAGATATTTGGTAGAATGACTTAAAGCTAAATGACTTGCTTTTTGTCTAACATCACATATGAATGAAAGGTTTTATTTTTAATGTGAGAGCATTTTGTGTATTCTATTACATTCTCTGAAAAGAAAGTTTTCTTGTTTTTATTCTTATTTTTGCACGCTGTTTTGTTTTTAACTTTTTTACTGTTTAACATAATATAGCACAACTGCATTGAAAGATGTGGACACTGTGACACTCTCAATAGATAGGATATGACATTCACTAGGTAACTAAAATGCATATAATTGATTTTTGTATACATGTTTTAATGAATAAACTTATTAATGTGTTTGGCTTTTTTCAATCTGTCATCTTTTCTATATAGTATTGGCATATAATTTTTAGACATTTTAAAGTGTGCTGTTACTTAGAAGAAGAGCACATGTTTTTTGAAATTTTACCATTTTCTCACTTTTCCAGAAGACTCAAAAATAATCAAAGGATAAATAACTTCTAGACAGGAGGAAATTCATTGTTTTATGTAGGTCTGCCCTCTTGTGTCTGTACTAGGAAATCTTGATCTTATTTTATTTGGGGAAAGTCACTGAAAACAGCCTACAAAATCAAAACTGCTTATAATTAGATTGTTTTATAGTCATATCAATCATGAGTAATTTCACTGAGTTCAAGAAGGTTCATTTTAATGTAGGTGATTTGCATTAAATAAACATTTTGGACCAGATAAAATAAAAAAGACAACATTAAACATTTAAGAATTAGTTCAGTTTTGGTACCCTGTAAAGTAAGATTAGAGTTTATTCTACAGTAGAAAGTATTTGAGCATTTGGTATTTTAAAATGTTTAAATATATAGTTCATTATATCTTACTCTTTACACATCATGATAAAACAGAATAAATAAGTTGCGTTTAAAGAATGGGTTTTTGTTTTACAATATAATCTAAGGTACAGTATTCTGTAATCCTCAAGTATAAGGTTTTAATTTCTGTTAAAGGCAGAATGAAAAACAAAAAAATTCTTTATTTCTGTTTGACTTAGGAAAAACTCCATAACCTCACAGCTTATGGGTTGAAGTTGATGTTGTGATGAGCAACATAATGAAAAGGATAGAATTTATTATTGCAAAATTTCCACTTATTTTTTAAGATCATTGCAGCTAATTACAGAACTTGGTTATTTTTTGCATGGGTTATTATTGACACCAGTGAAGTGAATGCATTACTTCTTGTTTATAAGCTCTTCTAGTTGATGTTAGGGATATCCAGCCCATAGATGAGGTTTCACTCAAGAAATCCCTTTGTTAGTAAGAAACCCCTTTTCCCTCTGTTCTCAGATATCAGTGAACCAAAATTATCCCCCTTCCTATCTCCAGTACCCCTTAGGGATTCAGAAAAAACTTAAAAGCAATATTTCCTTCACTATTTTCTTAGTAGCACTTGTGTTACAAACCAAGGTCAATACTGACTTTTCCAATTCTTTTAGTAACCATATTTTGGCAAATCATATAGGAAATTACATATTTTCTACTCCTTTAATAATTACTATACCGGTAGTATGTCTTGAATTTAAGTTAAAATTATCAGATTGTAGAATATAGGTGTAAACCATTTTAGACTTAATTTTAAACTGAGTCAATTTAAATTACCAAATTTTGGTGAATATATTTTCCAAACCAGTTTTTATTTCTATTGTTTAATGAGTTGTTGGAAGATACTTTTAAATGACTAGAGGGGAAACTGGAAATGTATTCAGCAAGAAAATCATTGTAGATTAGTATTGCTGGATCTATAATTTAGCGTAGTTGAGTGGCCTACCAAATATGTATTTACCATCTGGGTGGTAGATTAAGGAAAATAGCTAAGCCCTATCATAAACAATAGTGGGATAAAAAGTTCATTTCAAAATTTAATCAAAGAATTTGTTAATTTTGGAGAGATAGTTAAAATTTTTATTTTTTAATGCTTGAAATAATATTTTTTCTTTTATTCTTTTCCTTGCCTACATTGAATGTGAGATTAGAACAGAAGACAACCTGTAAAATCATTCTAATGTCTTAAAATTTCATGATTCCCGAGATACAGTGTGGCAGTTATGTGCTTTAACTCAGATAATTAGCTATAGTGCCTTAAATTAAGGTTGATTCTGTTCTATTAGTGTATTAGTATTTATGGCTAATCACAATGTCAGATGTTAAATTAACCAACAGTTCTTGTCTATTGATCATAAAGTCCTAGAGAGAACAGATTTACAGTTTACCTACACGTGCTAAAATTCTGTAATTCTTTGAAAAAATTAGTTAAATTTTACTTATGTAAGGGTATGGTCTTGCTTTTTTTAACTTGATTCTCATAAACTTAAAATATTAGCGTAGTATAGAAAAAACATAATTTCTGTTTTAGAATGTATGTTCTGATAGAATTACTACAAAGACTTCTGTATGATGATAGTAAAGATAACAGATGTGAGGGCTGTTTCAAATGATGACATTTCATTTGAATGATTATTTTGATATACTTGGTGAAGACCTGAAAAATACTTAATAAACATCAAAGAGGCTTTTACAGTACAGTATAAATTATATTTACCCCCAAAGAGTGAAGCTAATGCTTTATATATGAAGTGAACTTGTTAGCAGTGCAGTTTCAAAACTAAACCCCTAGTTCATCCTTAGGAAAGATTTGGGATAGAAACTTATAAGCTCTTTTGAGAAAATTAGCAGTTATATTATGCACACTTACATTATAGTCATTTTAAAGTTAATTTTTAAAAATAAAGCCCTTTTTATGTTTACAACATCCAGCAGATGAATACATTTGCTAACAATTTGTTTTGTTCCAAATCTTGACCTTTTCACAAAGAAATTCTTCTACTTAGGAAGTGGTCTCTTATATAGTATTGTTTTCCCTTCTTCATGGGATGATAGATTTTAAGCTGATGGTGATAAGTTGCAGCACTGGAGATTGCAGCAGAACTTCAGAGAAGCATCACGATGATGCAAATCAGCAAGAGACATATTAAGATGAGACAGAAATTGACAAATAGGTTCTGGAGATTTTGACGTGCGTGTTGAGGCATGTCAATGGTTGAAGCTCTTCTTATAGCAGAGCGAGTGAGGTATTGGACTTTATCCATGACACCAGGAAGGCAGGAAGCCTGAAGTTTTAAACGGTCAAGAGAAAGATAAAAAGCTGCCAGCCAAGTGTGAGATCACTATCTTCTTTTAGGTTGCCTGGAATGTAAAAATAGAAAATGGATTAGCATAATATGTGTAACCCATCCTCTGAACAGGTAGAACACAGTTTTGCATTAATCCCTCTTCCTCAACATTATTTGTATATATGACATCAAATATCTCTATAGTCTGTGTGTGTGTTGCTCTGTCTCTGTCAGTCTCTTTTGGTGATGGTCACCATGATGTCTTGTATTTGGGGTGTAATAACTTTAGTCTTTGCCTCCTCCTCTCAAAATGACTGGAAGTATAGTTTGGTTAGGGTGCAGCTTGTTTTGGGCTATTCCCTTGGGCAAAAGTTCTTACATATAGTTTATTTTTTAAAATTAATTAATTTATTTTTGGCTGTGTTGGGTCTCTGTTGCTCTGCATGGGCTTTCTTTAGTTGCGGCGAGTGGGGCCTACTCTTTGTTGCAGTGTGTGGGCTTCTCATTGCGGTGCCTTCTCTTTTTTGTGGAGCATGGGCTCTAGGCGTGTGGGCTGCAGTAGTTGTGGCACGTGGGCTCAGTAGTTGTGGCTTGCGGGCTCAATAGTTGTGGCTCGCAAGCTCTAGAGCGCAGGCTCAGTAGTTGTGGTGCGTGGGCTTAGTTGCTCCATGGCATATGGGATCTTCCCGGACCAGGGCTCGAACCTGTGCCCCCTGCATTGGCAGGAAGGTTCTTAACCTCTGCACCACCAGGGAAGTCCTTACATATAGTTTTATTAAGGCTGTTTCTCTGTGAGCATAATTGTTGTGAACATTAGTATATAAATAGCTCCAGAGCAAGTCTTATAATAAGAAATGCATGCATTAAATTATTCTCTGGATGTTGATTTCACTCCTGAATAGAATAGTTCAATGAGCAGTGTTTTACCAGAACTATAGATTCAGATGTTTCTCATTCCTTTTTATGATTTTATAGCTTTGTAGAATATGCTATTTTAAGTAACTTTTTAACAAGATGATATTAAGTACTGAAGGCTGTCAAGACTCAGAAGGCATAGTAATAAAATTATCATTATCTCACTGTCTACCACAGACAGTTGCTATTTGCAAAGGACCTGTACTTAAGAACAGCGGTTCCATTTGTTTTCTTTCAGAGCCTCCCACAAGCTATTCTGCCTAATTAATTAATTAGTCAGTCGCTGCCTAATCAATTATCTTTGCTAATTAATTAACAAAACAAAACTTAAAACAACAGATCATTGTAGAAAATTAGATATAGATTAAAAATTAGCTGTGAGTTAACTGCCCAGAGATAATAGCTATTAACATTTGGTGATATTTGTTGTCAATAAGGATACGTTTATGTAAATTTTAAAATAAGAAAAATTAGAAATGGAATTTTAAAAATAACCGTAATTAACTGCCACAGATAATAGCTGTTACATTTGTTGATATATCACTGCTAATCAAGATATTACTACCTTACCCCAGCTGCCTGATTTCATTTTCTCTCTAGTGGCTATATATCTCATGAAAACCCATCTCAACCTTCAGCTGTATTTCTGAGAGAGACTAGTGCTGAAGACAGCAGAGGGAAGAACTGAAAGAATGCGGAAGGGGAAGATATATATTAGAACTGATCAGTTAGAACTCCTCATTGATTGTTACAAAGAAAGCATGTGGTATATGGTGGTTAGATTCTATATAATTTCAGCACTTCAACTTGGCTCTATTAAGTTTTTTTTTTTTTTAACATCTTTGTTGGCGTATAATTGCTTTACAGTGGTGTGTTAGTTTCTGCTGTATAACAAAGTGAATCAACTATACGTATACATATATCCCCATATCCCCTCCCTCTTGCATCTCCCTCCCACCCTCCCTATCCCACCCCCCTAGGTGGTCACAAAGTCCCTGTGCTATGGAGCTGCTTCCCACTAGCTATCTATTTTACATTTGGTAGTATATGTTTGAATTATGGACTTTCATTTGGCTGAAGACTCTGGTCTCCTTCGTAGTATTGCCCTATAGTGAAGAGATCCAAAAAACCAACTTAGGTCAAACTTCATTCTTTCAAAGAGTTGGTAACAAACTGTGTTTCTCTAGCGCATATATATATATATATATATATATATATATATATATATATATATATATATATATATATATATATATAC
>NC_041223.1:43330813-43355676 GCF_002837175.3 Physeter macrocephalus
ACATATATATATATATACACACATATATATATATACACACATATATATATATATATATATATATGTCTTTAGCACATATTCTTCATTCTCCAACACAAGTGGCTATTACTTAATAGAAAATGACAGCAAAAGCTTGGTATAAATTTAATTTAATTAATTTTTTAAAAATTCCTCAGGTAAAATACTGTAGAAATAAAGGGGTTTTCTTTTGTTCCTTAAGAAGAAGCATCCTTTAAGTTGTTTCAGCTTATATTTGTTTATTATAGATATAGCGGATTATACTGTTGGGTAATTGTGGAGAAGGTTTTCTTTATTACTTTATTATATAAATCTGACTAATCTCTTTATATAACAGTACAACTAAGAAAGTTGTAAAGAATTAGCATTGGTAATTCCTATTTAAACTTAATTTTTGTGAAGTTTCAGGACTTAAATGGTATAAAAGGTCTAAATTTTAAAATTATTTTGAGATATAACATGGAAAGGGAAGAGCAGGCCAGTTATTCATCATGAAGCATATACAAGAGTCGCTCCCTACCCTGACACTGGTGAGTGGTACTTGAGTCACATGAAACATGTCACCTTTCCATAAATACTTCACTCCCTTTTATGATTCTGTCCTTTGCACATGTTGTTCTGGCTCTGCCTGGAATGTCTTCCCTCCCCTGCTTCTACCTTTGATTCTTTGCCAGGCAAACTTCAGTTAATCCTTAAGGCCCAGTTTAAATATCACTTCCTAATGAAACCTTCCATTACTCATTAAGGCAGAATTGGTTATCACCTCTGTTGGGTTTTAGTAGGGCTCTGGTATTACCTGTATCAAGATATGGCTATCGGGCTGTGCTGTAATTTTGATTTACATGCCTGTTCCCCCAACTAGAATTCTAGTTCGTGAGTATCAGAAATCATGTGTTTATTTTGTAGTCTAGTACTTAGTGCAAAATTAGTACCATTTGAACAAGTCAGTGAAGTTGAACAAGGGTTTTTATGATTTACTTTAATATTTTTAGAAAATTATTAATGATCAAAGATAGTGCTGTGATTAACAGATTAACCATGTAGAAAATAGAATTTGATCATTAAACACATAATCTCCAATATTCTTCTCAAGTCTCGTTCTTTTTGTTAGCCTGAACTGGGCTTTGTACAAGTGGGTATTTGGTGTTTGTGAAATACAAAGAAGTGTTCCCTAAATAGATGAGCTATCTAATGAGGAATATACAATGAATAGATTTTAAAGATGATCTCATAATACTTCAGCCAACTATTGTTGGAAAAGGATAGTTTGTTCCTGGAGACAAATTAATTATAAAGGAGACAACCAAAGATACTGTCTTATTTCTTGTCAAACTTAAAAATATGTTATAATTCTAAAGTGATTTGTAGTCACTTTATAACCTTATGCTAAAACCAAAACAAATCTACTTTACATGCTGAAATGTTAGCTATATGCAAGCAGTTTATTGGGCCCAATTTATTTTACAGTGGTAAAATCTGAAATGCGTTGAGTCCTAATTCTGCTGAACTTCCAAAATCTGTATTATAATAATTAAGCCAAAATTCATCCCTACAAGATGGGGCCTCCAGTCATATGTTGAGAATTGAAAAACCGTGTGTGGGAACAGCACAGTCCTATTTTTAGAGTTGTCTGTGACCTTCACTACATCATAATTTATGGCATGGTTGTCAGGTGTTCATCTTTTTTTTTTTCCTCCTCTGTGGTCACAACCATCCTATGAGTTTAGAACTCCTGCAGTCTTTTTTTTTCTTCTCTTTCTTAGAGGCAAGCTGTTAATGCAGTAGTATTTGGTGGAGAGCCTAGAAAAATAGTTTCACTGTATTTTCATTTAATTTAATCTTTTAGAGCATTCTTTTGGGATAGTCAGAAATAGATTGTGTTGGGGTATTCTGAACTTACATCTGGCCTAAACAGCCAAGGAGACTGAAATTAGCTCTACCCCCCACCCAACACCGTCCCTGGGGGGGGCGCTTTTTAAAAGGATGACAGTTATGTAAATTAAGTGTTTAGGGCAAGAGGAGTAAGGATACTTTGAAAATTAATTCACCATCTGGGCCCCAGTATAAGCATATTGAAAATATGAAAGATGCTTTGATAGGAATTTGGTTGTAGATGTGCCAGATCCCTGTCTCTTGAGTTACATTTAAGAGTCAGAAAAGTACCCACAGAGTATCTTGTATGTCTGTGGGCACTGTGATTTTTCTAATTTTTGGAAGGATGGGAAGAATAACCCTTTACTGTTCTTTGTAGGATTTATAAAGCCTTTGCTTGTCCACTTTTCCTCTTTTGCTCAAAAAGATGAAATTGGGAAGTAAATACAGTCAAGTTCAAGATAGTATTCTGTTTTTTTGAAGTGGAAGGAGAGACCAAACTACAGGCAACTCTAATCCTTCAACAGGTATCATGTGCCATGTTAGGCAACATTTTGGGTGCAAGGTACCTTGTCAGCTTCTGCAGTAGTTCTCACTTTGTCTGCATTGATTTCTATTTCTTAACATCAGATGCATTCTTGTGCAAAAGGAACCTCAGTAGACTTTTGCAAACTTTTGGTGTCTGCTTTATGACTTGCTAGACAATTGATACATTAACGATGTTGTATACGCTGAGCAGTAATCCCCACGTGTAATTTAAGCACTTTCAATGCTTTGCAGAACTTACTCAACTTCAGTTTTTTTTCAGTACTCCCTCTGCTGAAACCATAAATTCCTTAGATTCTTTATTTGTGGTATTCAGAATTTTGCTTCCCTTTAATTTTTATCTGCTTGTTTATGCTTTTAGTAAAATAAACATGAACATATTTTGCTAGTAAATTCAAGTAATACACATCTAAGACTACAGTCTGACAGATCATTTTTTGAAAAATTTTTCCCATTAGGTTGGTTCAGAAGATTAGAATTCTCTATAGATTTGAGTTACAGGACTTGTCTATATTAGGATTATTGGGGGGGCGTTATTTTTTCCTACTCTTTGCTGTCATTTTCGCAGATAATCCAGAAGCGATTGTGTATGCATCTTTTTTGTTGTGGTTGTTGAATTAAATCAGGACAGTTCATCATTAGATTTGTCATCAATCTGTTGGCATCCAAAAGTTCACTTTGGTAGAATCATTTTCCTTTTGAGATTGCCTAATGCTAATAAACTTGGAAGTTGTATTGGAAGTTATTTTGTGTCAGCAACTTTCCAGAGCTTTGTTGGTCCACACTGGCTATTTGAAAGAATCTTCAAGCTGCTTCTGCCTGGTTATGAGAAGAATTGTGTAAACATATAAAAATCAACATATTCTCAACCCCTAAATTGACCCCATAATGAATTGTTTCCCTCAGTTCAAAGCTCTGCCTTTAGGAAAATTCATTAAACAGCAGCATACAGATTTTCTCTTTGAAATTGGCACACTGCTGTTGCTAGTCTGTAGGCTTGTCTTTATTGTCTGTTTATTATGCTAAGATTAATTTATTTGCAATTAAAATATTCTTTTTAACCTTCAAATTCTTCTTCAGGGAGGGGGAAGCATGTGAGGAGGAAGTGTAGAGGAAGTTTTAAGGAAAGTGAATGCCAGTTAATTATATCCCCACTAATGTGGGTAAGTTGGTCCTCCCCTTTCCCCCTGTTTTGGAAAGACCTGAAGGTGAAATACATTTTAGAAAGCACTAGAGGTCCTCAGTTGACTACAAGTTTACTGGGGTGGAGCTGTACACCCAGGCCTCATTTTCTTGTATTTCTCTGGTAATACATGCTTCAGAATTATGTAAGGTAAGAACATTGATGTACTATTTCTGGAAATGTTCAAAGAGACTATATATTATCTGATTTAGGTCACTGTAATTTAGAAACATCACTTCCTTGATTTCTAAACTTTAGGTTTTCTTCTTTGCTGGTGTGATCAGTACTGTGTTAACAGTTTAGATGAAAGTTAGTGATTTTCATAGCATAAATAAAGCAAGATTGCTCTATTCAAGCACTTCAGAACAAATGGGGTTGAATATTTTAAATGGTAGAAAGTGAGGAGGTCAGAAATGAAACTGAGGAAAGCCAAGGATTTAATATGGAACTGGAATAAAATACGAAAGTGTGGTTTTTGTTTATGCAAGTATTCTCCTATCGCCAATTAATTAGTGAGATTAAGAAACAGTACATAACAAAATGTAATTTTTTGAAAAGTTTTGAGGAGAAATTACCTGAATTTTAGGTATCAAAGCTAAAGATTAAAGACATGAGTATTTTAGCAATGAAACAAATTAAATAAAAAGAAACTTTAATTTGTGCATGTTATTGTTCTTTAAAATCTGTGCAATTAGTTTGAGTTTTGTCTTCCAGGGTGTATCGCTTAGTAACTGAGGACATCTATAACTTTCTTATATCCCTGGCTTTGAAAGTGATCAGGAGAATATTATAAGGCTATTAAGGACATCATACCTCATGCATAAATTTAACTTTAAATGAAATGGAGTGGTTTTAAATTAAAATAGAAGTTTGTATCCTCTAACTTTGCCTTTTAGAGTGCCATTTGAGGACTTGCAATTTATTTTGTTTTGCCAATGTCATGATTTATTTTTAAGCCATGTTGATCAGTGGATGAGATGTGTATGTGGTTTAGAGTCATAAAATCTTGGCTCTTGCCAAGGCTCCACCATTTCCTAGCTCTGTGACCTTGGGCAGTTCACCGTTTTGCATCTGTTCCTAAACTGTAAAATAGAGATGGAGTGTCAAACATATAGGGATTTAAGAGGATCAAATGAAATATTTGTATATGGTGCATTTAGAAAATTGTTCAAGAATAAAGAAGGAAGTTTTAATTATCCTCTTTATTTCTAGGATTGGTAATAAATATACAGTCTAATTTAGGTACTCTAATTTTTACATTTAATTTTTACTTAAAACTTTAATACATGACACAGTTAATATTTTACCTAATACATTTAATACATTAAAATTTTAATTCTTCTGGGGAACTATTTTGTTTATGTAAATATTCTATCTCCAGTTAATTAGTGAGATTAAGAAACAATATCAATAAGTAACCAAATGCAATTTTTTCTGGAATATTATTTTCCTTTATGTCCACTGAAATACTGTTAAAATAATTTTGATACTTGAGTTTTAGGAAATGATGATAGTGACATGACTCCTCTTAGTTAGAGTACTCTAGCTATTTCACGTGTTTTTAAGACTTAATCAATTTTTCATAATTTAAACATCTTTCATATTTTTTCCATTTTATTTCATCAGACACTTTTTTTTTCTTTTAAGCACTTAGTTTTAAACCACATGAAACAAAGACAGTACTTAAATTTCACCTTATGAAAGAGATGAACTAGTTGGGACATTATGTCTGGCACTAGGGCATTATGTTTCAAATTTGAATAACAGTCACTGTAACTATGTAATTTCCGTTAATCTGCACACACGAAAGATAACTTTAATAGCAGAATTTCTGCTTTTTCTAGAAATTAACAACTTTGTGGAGCAGTATGTGATGTGAAATTTTGGTACTATAAAAGAATTCAAGAACATCTCATTTGAAGTGTGAGAATGTAATTTGATAGATATTTGAGGAAAAATGCATAAATCTGCATATAAAACACCTGCACTGAGTGACTCTTGTGTAATATCAAAGGAAAAACATTTTATGAATATGAAGATACTTAGAGGCAGTTAGGGTGCCTCAGTGGTAAACAAAAATTAGAAATGCTTTTGCATGCCTCAAGGAAAGCTGCTTAAGGAATTATACAAAGTTCGTATCTATAAAAAGCAGTAGAGTTAACATTTGTCATAAGAACTTAGAATTCTAGAGGTAAACTTTATTTTGACATATATATAAAAATAAAAATAATGAAATAAAATCAGTGTAGTATCCTTTATGCCCTGACTGAAAGTTAAGAATGAAAACACATTTCATATATTAAATTGAGGGTAAAGAGTAGAGTAGAATTTAAACAGAAGTTATAAAATTTATGGTGGCATCTCCATTCCTGGGCATTTTTTCATCCTCCTCCGCACCTTCCAGATACAAGAGAGGAAACCGAGGAACACTGGAGGATAGTAACTTGATAAAAGTATATTCATTAATAGGCAGAATAAACATTCATTTGATCAAATTCACTCAAATGAGATACTTAGGAATATTTGTGCTACCAAAATAACGTCTCTTTATTTTTAAAATAAAGAAATTAATGTTCTGTAACTTTAGAAAGAATTTTACATGTTTTTGACAAGTGTTTTGAAATGTCCAAACTTGTTATTTATGATATAATATTGCATTTAATATAAATAACTCAATTTATTAAAAGCTTGGATTTTTTAATAGTAGTTGACTGGACTTAGTTCGTGCTATATGTTCTTAAACTCCACTTCATTAATATTCCCTGTAAAGAATCATAATGATAATAATGGAGTAGTCATGCCAGTAACACAACTGTTCTTAGTATTCCGGATGTAAGCAGACAGTTCAGTCCTACCCTACTTCTCAGCAGAGTAACACATAACAAAATGAAACCATTACTTTGCATGGAGAAATCAAATCACCACTAGTACCAAACATGGTAACATGATTGAAAGATATTTTAATTGGCAGAAATTTACTTTTGAAGAGCAAAATAAAAGTGAAGTTTAAATTAAAAAGACAAACCAACAACCAGGACCAAAGATGAATGCTATCTTTATCATTTCTGGGTTAAGTCTTATTTTTACTATAACTGAATAGATAAGCATTTATTTAGAAATTAAGCTTTATGTCAGTCAGACATGTTATTATCTAAGTTTGAACTGAAGTTTATAAAATATGATTAACTTTTTAAAAAGTTCAGTAAGTTTGAGTTATAGACAGTAAGAATTGCCATAATCAGTGAAATCTGTTTCTTACCTTGGCTGTTGTGATGATCACAGTATAGAATATTGTAAGTTGTATGAAGTATTATCCGGCGTTTAGCTGGAAAGTTTTCTGACTGTTACCAGAGTTATGGGAACAATTGAAGGAGGTGGAGGAGAAAAAGTGTTCTAGGGAGGTCTTATGATGTCATGCAGGAATTCTGAAGTTATGATTGGTTAGCCATAGTATTATCACAACCAAACTTTTTAGAATGACATTTAACTTAACCTTAGGTATGGAAAGGTTATTAACACTTTGTGCCTTTTGTTCTTTATTTTTAAAAGTATATGGGAGATAGGTGAAAAAGTAAGTTCAGCGTGGTAGAAAGCTCTTTTTTAGAGGTTCATGCATCTTCAGGCTTAGAAGTAATTGTAAACTGAGGGTGATAATGTTGAAGAACTAAAATAAAGTAATAGGAATTTTAATAGAATGTGAATAATAATACTGGCTTAAGCCTAACAGCTTTCATTGAGTTTGTTGTTGCTGTTGCTTTAATACTGCAGCTTCATAATGTTAGCTTCTAGCAAGACAATAATTAAACATTGTCACAGGATCAAATTTTATACCTTTTCCTGACTTATTTTCTTCTTTTCTCATACCTACGTGTGTATGGGGGAGAGAGTATGTGTGAGAAAGCCAGGCTGAGAAATCTGATTTTGGTTTTAAAAATTTTGTGTTTTCTCAGTTAGGGCTTTAACAACATTTTTATGAATAGTAATTCTCATTTGAACTGATAGATATCACCCCAAGAAAAGTTGCTGTTTACACATTTAAGTACTTAGGATTTTTTAACAGCTACATTAAATTACCATAAAATCTTACTAAAATTCCAATAAGCTGACAGTATCAAGAGTAACTTTCTAGCAAAAAAGGAATAATCACTAATCAGTGGCATCCTAGTTAGTGATACTTTACTGACAATAGGTGTGCATGTGTTTGGAAATTTAGTACTTCTGAAAGGGGTGTGCCTCATTTAATGCAGTAGTTGTTTTCCTGAAAATTACTGTGTAAATGAAATTTTAGTAAATGGAATGATGTTTTGAACTTCCGAGAACAGAAGAGAATTCCTTTGACAAGCCAGGCATCATTTTCCTGTTTTTTCTAATTTTTTTGTTTATATATTAGATTTACTTAAATCACCACACCTCCAGATTCTAATTCTTAAATCTCGACTGTAATTCTGGAGAAGCTACTTGTTATTTTTAATTTTTAAAATACTTATAGCAGAGTGAACTCAGTCTGCTTCACTTTCTTATGGGTAACTAAAATCTTTTGCAGCAGCTGCTTATGTGTCCTTAAATGGAGATGATTTTGGCTTCTTCCAAAGAAAGATAAATCCTTTGCTAGAACAAATCTCTTGTTATTTAAAGAATCAACTAAAACTATCAGAGAAATAACATTCAGCAAAGGCCCTCTGTAAACATTGCTAAGGGAAAATTTTACAACTTAAAAGTAAAACCCCAAATTAAATAAATTGCATGAATGTTTGACAGTTTGCTCAGTGCTATTCAAGCATTTTTTCTTTCTATCATTACATAACGAGGATCTCTTATTATTACCAATTGCCAATGATTACTGAAATACAAAACCTAGGGCCTTGAAATATAACCCTAAAGTGGTTTACAGTAATTTGTCAAAGATGACATAGCTGCTAAGGGACAGACTGAGGGTTCAAATCCAGATCTGTCTAGTTATAATGCTCTGATAGGTTGGCATGTTGTGTGGGGGGAAAGTCATAATCTGGACATGGATTTCAGAGAGTAGTATATGTCAACTAAGGAATTTAAAATGGAGATAGCTGAATTACTGAAAACTCAAACTATTTTTAGAAAGTCTGCTTTAAGTTCACCTACACATTCATTTGAAAGTGAAGCTTAGGGGATAGATCATTGTAGTTACACCTCTAGTTCTAAGAAAATAGAATTAGTAATACTTAGTTGTATAAGAAACTGCCATAGACCAAATAAAATATGGCCTAGATATTTCACATGTTGGCAGATTTGCTTAAAAGCATATATAGGTGGGCACACACACCCGTAGAAGGATACTAACAAACAGTGTGTTAGAGTTGGAAAAATGGAGATACAAATTTACTTTTCAGATTGGTACAAGGGTGGGGAGCTTCTGTGTTTACCTTTTTCGTTTTGGTTAGCTGCTGCTGCTGCTGAGGATGATGATCATTATTATTACTCTAAATGGAGCTCTAGGAAGTGTTACACCTTCGTTTTAGGCTGATTGCCTAAACTGAAAGTTGCTTACTAGGAGCATTGGTGAGCTACAGTATAGTCAGTAGATTGTTCCTCAGAAATTCCACAATGAGGGGCTGGAAAGTGTTTTTAGAGGCGCTTTGTCAGAATCTTCATTTAGAGTCAGACTATAGTCCGAATCCATTTTTGGTCGCATGACCTTACACAAACTCGTCTAAGCTCCCTTATCTGTGGAATGGGTTTGTTGTGAGGATTTAATGAGAAGAAGTATGTATAATGACTATTAGAGATCTTGCAACACAGTGTCCATTTAGTGTTAGCACTTATTTTCTTTTTGAAGATGATTCTTAATCTGCAGTCCATGGGTAGAGTTCAGTGCCCTTTGAACTTGGATAGGAAAAATGTTAGACATCTTTATTTTTACTAAACTCTAAATGAGATTTAGCATTTCTTCAGTTTTAACTGTAGGCCACAAACTGCAGAAGTATTAGCAGTATGTTTGACTGTCACCGTTAGCAGTCTTAGATAATTTCATATAGTATAGTTGTTGCAGATAGCTTGAAATACTGCTTACATTCATACCACTTGAAATTACAAAATTAGACCTGCCTGTAAATATATTGTCATTTAATGCATTAATAAAGAAGCATAACAGAAAAGGAAAATAAAAGAAAAGCAGAAATATTACAACACAAATTTGTTTTTTTTTTAAATATTTATTTCAGTGTAATTTATTTCCTTTCTAATCCTATGTATTTCACTTAATTTTTTTAAAGTTTTATTTTATTTTATTTTATTTTTTGATGTGGACCATTTTTAAAGTCCTTATTGAATTTGTTACAGTATTGCTTCTGCTTTACATTTTGGTTTTTTGGCCGTGAGGTATGTGGGATCTTAGCTCCCCGACCAGGGATCAAACCCGCACCCCTGCATTGCAAGATGAAATCTTAACCACTGGACCGCCAGGGAAGTCCCTAAAGTTTTATTTCAAAACAGTTCTAAATTTACAGACTTATTGCAAATATAGAGAGCTCCTGTATACCCCATACCCAGTGTCCCCTGTTGTTAACATATCCTACATGAGTATGGTACATTTCTCACAGCGGTTATACCAGTGTTGATACTAAAGCCCATACTTTTTTCAGATTTTCTGTTTCCCCTGGTGTTCCTTTTCTTTTCCAGGATTCTTTCCAGGACACCAGGTTACATTTAGTAGTCGTGCCTCCTTTGGTCCACTTGGTTGTGTCCTTTGGTCCACTTGGTTGTGACCATTTCTTACAGAATGTCCACAGCTGGGATTCGTCTGATATTTCTCTCATGGTTAGGGCTGATTAATGTGTTTTTGAGAGGAAGATCAGAGAGGTAAAGTGCCATTTTCATCACATATCAACTGTACATACTATCAGCATGACTTACCGATGTCGTTAACCTTGATCACCAGGCTGAAGTGAAGTATTCGTCAAGTTTCTCCATGGTAAAGTTACTCTTTTCCCTCTCCCTCCTTACTGTACTCTCCAGAAGAAAATTACTATGCACAGTCCACCCTTACGCTTCACTACCTTAAGAGTGGAGTGTCTATAAAAATTACTTGGCATCCTATGTATTTTATGATATAAAAACATTGAGAACAAATCAGTAGGCTTTAGCTGTCTGCCAAAAAATGTCCATGGCACAAAAAATTAAGAAATCCTATGCTGGGGGTTGTTTCTGTCGTAGTATGGGGCAGACCTTTTTGGAAAGAAGACTGAGTTCTCAAACAGGCTAAAATCCAGACCTCCTAGTTTGCTTTTTTAGGCCCTGCTTTTCTAGCTTTGTCTCGTATCACATTCCCTTGTATCCTGTGCTGTGGCCCTGTACAGCTGCCTGCGGCTTTTTGAACAGGCTGTTGTTCTATTTTAAGCCTCCTCACTTTTTGTAGGAATGTCCTCCTTACTAACCTTTATTCCCATTAAAGTGCTAGTTTCAATTTACGTCTTCTGTGTAGCCCTCTCTTTCTTATGATATATACTTTTGCATGTACCCCTACTATTATGTCTCATTTTATTGTGTTTATTAGTATGTCTGCCTAGACTAGATTCCAAGCTACTTGAGAACAATCCAATAACTCATATTTATACCCTCTTTATTCCTTATAATATAGAACCTGGCTTATAGCAATTCTTAAATATTGGCTGAATGGATAATTGGATGAGTGAGTGAATAAAGGGGGAACTAGGAAAGATTGCAAGGTGGTAGTGAATGAGTGATTCTGCAGAAGTAAGTGTTATAGACAGTTAAAAACTTCTCACTTTTAAAGCTCATCATGGGGGAGGAGGAGAATAATTGGGAGAGATTGGGGATAAGAGTACAGTAACTGAGAAAATAAACTTTCTTGTCATTTAAAGATGATGTAAATATATTTGTAGAGTAAGACTGAAGGAAGGTGGAACCATAAGCCCATGCTTCCTGAATTGAGCCTCTAAATTTTTTTTTTAATTTTTGTTTTCTTTGCTCATTGGATTCATAATAATTCATGGTACTTTATATACTCTTAATATTGCAAGACCTGCTTTTATTTATGTTATTATTTAGTTTTTATTTTATTTTAATAGTGGAAAAAAAAAAGCACCTCTAAGATTACCACCTGAACATAAGCTGGGATGTTAATAACTTATATCTGACCACATGGTCTTACCATGTTCCCCCTTATCTTCCCCACCCAAGTAAATGATTATTCTGATTCCTGGGTTAATTTCTTTATATTTGTTTTTATAGTTTTGTGGCATTTTAAATTATGTATTCCTTAAAAGTTCTTGTAATTTTACTTAACTCTATGTAAAGGAAATTATGATGTATAAAAATCTTTTACGCTGAGTATTTAAACTTCAAGTTGTAGGGGTATGTCAGAAGCAAAAGAAGCTTTAAGGTAGACCTTTTTTTTTTTCTGGAAACTTTTGACAAAAAGATAATTTAAGTGGTGACAGAATTAAAGCATTTTAATACTTAAACAAATATATGTAATACAGTAAAATGCAAACTGTGAATACATTTTTGTGATACTTCAAAGATAGGGAGCTTTTTAAGGTTAGACCCCCTAGACTTCCAAGGATTTTACCTAACTTTTAAGGGTTCTGTTCTATTAAAAGTTTGAGAACTACTGCCTTAAAATTTAAAGCTACCTAAAGAAGGATTAGTTGAAAAAAACATCTAAGAGCAAAACTGATGAGACTAGTAGTATGAGACTTAGGGGATGGGGAAGTGCCTAAGGTAATAGAGAAGAGAGAATAGGAGTTATTCATCAAGTCGGGGGTAAAAAAGACCAGTAATAAAGTAACTTATAAAACTTGAGATCATTTAGGGGAGGTAGATTCGCTTATAAAATTGACTCGTCAGATACTTGAAGGCTCAAGCATTTTATTTTTTCATAAATGCTGAACTCTGGACAGATTCTCTTTCCTTATTAAATATCCCAGTTAGCAATGGGGAAGAGTTTGACATCAAGAGAAGCCAGTTAGTTTAAGGGAGGGGCTTGTCATTTAGGTTTACACAATTTGGGGGAAATGTACAAAATACACTCTAAGTGATGGAAAGAAATGCTATAGCATGTTCTGCGGCTTTTTAAGGAACTTGTCTATCAGTAAACAAGTAATATACAGGTGAAACGTTTAACATTTGGAAGTTAACCACTATTGCAAGATAACACTAGGAGGTCAAGAAAATTCAGGATCGAGAGTCAAATTAGCACATGTAGTAAGAAGCAATATGATTTCTAAGAGAACTACATATTTTATACAAAAGAAGCTGGCAGAACTGAAGCCAAAATAAGAAATGGAAAATCTCTCTCTCGCGCGCTCGCTCTCTCTATCTGTATCTCTCTCTCTCTCTCTCTCTCTCTCACACACACACACACACACACACACACACACACACACACCAATTTAACAACAAAAAACAACCCTCAGGTCTCCAGATACTTGCTTCAGAACTCTGTAGACCATGATGCTGTTCCTTTGTTAGGAAGATTCTAATCCAGTTCAATGATTTGTAGTCCCACCCCGTCCATTATATCTTTGTGCTTGGCATCCCAGCAACTGAGCTCCTTGCATTCCCAATCTTTATGGTGGCATCATTATTTATTTTGTCATCCAAAATGGAAATTTGAGACTCATCCTTCTTTCTGTCTTCTCCCAGACTCTGGTCCACTAAGAAATCAAATGCAGATTGCCAGTTAGAAATCTGTGTTCCCGTAGCTTCATCAGCTCTCCTCTGAACTTGTATATATACCTTCTGTCTTGAGCCTCTCCTGTTCTTTACCCTGATATCTAAGTTGCCTTCTCAAGGGTAAATTTGGTTCTCACATGCTGAGAACTTTTCTTTATTTCACCGTGTCCCTCAAGATTAAAAACCCAAATTTTCCAGCACTGCATACAGAGGTTTTTCCTAATCTGGTGGTGTCATCTATTCCCACCATATTTGACAACTCTGCCATTTGTGTCTGTGATTTTTTTCTATCTGGAATCTATTCCTTACTTTCTTGTTCCTTTAGAATGCCTTTATTATTCAAAAATAGGTAGGGAGAAGCCTGTTTTGTTTGTTCTTAATTTTTAATTGCATAAGTAATAAGTGAATATCTCTTAGCAATTCAGGAACCTCAGATAAAGCAGAAGTTAGAGGGGGACTTTATACATTTTGTAGGTATTTTTTCTTTACCATAAATTTCATGAATAGGGACTGATTTATTTTTTCTTTACTCCTCACACTGCTAATCCCTTGGAAGTTAAGGTTAATGGATATTTTAAATGTTATTTTGCCATTACAAGTGAGCTTGTAAAAGGATAAGTTAAAGGAAGGTATAGAATACAAATGCAACTGACCAACTGACCCTTGAATTTTCAGCATAGATGCATTCTTGAAAAGGTTATGTAAAATGGATTTTGATATATAAAATTCATGTTTATCTTATAAAGCAAGCGATGTCCCAGTGGAAAAGATTAATAAGCCCAACTTTCTAATGTGCAGACATTGTAACTTTCTATCAGCAGTTTAATGTACTGCGAGTTGTACATTGTTTTGCTATATCTCAGTAATCTGTACTTCCTCCTTGCCCATCTCCAAATTAAAAGCTTATGTATTACAGGAAAAGGATGTGAACATATCATCATCTGGGGTTTTCATTTGCCCTTGAGTTGGTCAAAGGTGGTGAGTAGGTTCCAGGACCAGCCCTTAGCATTAAGATCAAGAGCATACTTTTGGCAAAGTTTATCAGGCTGCCCTGTTAATGTATTCATTTTTATAGGTTTATTGCTTAGTTAGAGCCATGGATAGCTGAAGAGTTGATTGTTGACTCCAGCATTAATATGTTGATTTTTAAAATCTAACTTGAAAACATAAAATATCTAAAAATTCAATATTTGGATCATTATGAATCTGTGTACTGCATGTTTGAGAATCAGAAAGTGCTCTTGAGACTTTACACCTACAAAACAGAAACACAGTATGGTCACTGAAGACTTTCTTTCAAATGTATCTCTAAAATGCAAACTAAAATTAAATTAGTTATGTAGATTACTCAGAGATTTCCTGGGTCTGAAAGAAATGAGGCTGAACCTCAAGAGCTGGAAAGCATATTTTTATTTCAATGTAAGTTTGTGGATTGATCTTTGAACTCTAATCTTTAGAGTGTATACATTTCTTTTTATTATGTATATCATTGCTATAAAAATGATAGTAGAGATTTTTAAGTAATGGTAATTTCAGGGATGGTAGACTTTTGTAGATTGTAAATTTTTAGATTGCTTAATATTTAGCAAATATTGTCAGGTTCTCTGCTGAGTACCAGGAGTTATAAAAGAATAAGGCCAAGCTTATCGTGATGCAGACTAAACTGGGAAAGGAACCACTGCCGTAGGTACTGTCATAAGTACTGTCACTCTAATTACAATGCCTGTCTGTGCTGTTCAAAATAATTTTGGATTTTTTTGAAGGCTGAGAAATATACTTGAGGGATTGTTGTTAGTCATTGTCTTTTTGTTGATTGTGTACTATGGGCTAGGGATGAGCTAGACTCTGGGCATTACAAAAAAAAAAATCTCTAACATTTCTGATGCTTATACTTTTTAGCAAAATATGTGAAGGGATGTTTAAATTGAACAGCAATCAAGTTGCCCCTCTAAACTCCTCTCAACAGTTTTACCGTGAGAAGATTACCCATTGTTGACTCTTGAAATATTTTTTTAAAAAACAGTAATTTTAACATATGGAAGAATAAAGTATTTAATGGCCCATAACTACACTGTCTGTAAAGAAGTAAGTAGTACATGTATGGTAAGCAAAGTCAATTAATCCCAACTGATATAAAGTAAAAGTCTCCTCCCTCTCTGCTCACAAAATGACCATCATTAATAATTCCTTTTGTATACTTTGAGAAAAATCCTTTCATACATTTTAAAAATAATGTAGGCAGTGCTTTGGTCCCAAACACATGTACAATAGTACAGTATGATAAAAAACTTGATAAAACATATTTTGGTAATCTGCTTTTAAAAATAAGAGAAATATGTTAGCGCTTATGCTACAGCTCCGTTTTAGTAGAATCTGGTTCTGTAGTCTGGTACATTTATTATCCTTAAGTAATTATACAAAACCTTTGGAAAAATGCTACGTTGTTTATTTATAAGTAAAATCCATGATAAAATTTGAAGACTTAAACACACACCCCCTACCCCCAATCTTCTAATTGATTTCTTAGGGAAAATGATTTGTTTCTCAATCTTGGATATATCATTTACCTGCTTCACTTTTGCATTATAACTGTAATGAGATCATGTTTCATGCATAGGTCATTCCTTTGTTGGCATTTTTAGAAAACATGCATGCTAACACAGATTACACATAAACCAGATTGTTTTTTGAGAGGAAAAATGTCCCTTCCTCCAAAAGAAAATAGTTACATTAATAGTAACTTAGTTGTTTAGCATGGTGGAAATCACTAATATGTTTAGGGTTCTCTTTATTTTCATGTACTTGTATTTTTAAGATATAAATTTAGGTATATAGTCCTCTCATCAGTTTCTTTTTATCATTTTTTAGGGTCTTTTACCCTTGAAGTAACTTGATATATTTGCATTGTTATTTCAGTAAAGCATATTAGGATGGCAAAAATAGCATTATAGAGTTAGTTATAAAGACAAATTGAAGAACTAATGAGATCATTAGAAACTCAGTTCCTTCTTTAAATTTCAAGAGTTAAGATGCATACTTCTGTTTATAATTAGTAACGCTGATGAAGAGGTTATGGATAGAATTTTTTTGTATGATTTGTTTTTATTTTGTTAGAGAAATATGTAGTAATACATTCCATAAATAATTACATGGGCTTAGTTAAGATACAGATTATTTTTATTAAATGCACATTCTTTTAGTAATAATATAATATGTAAGATACAGATTTTATTTTAATGACAGTTCTTTCAGTAATCATATAGTCTGTGTTTTTCCTTCTCGTTGAATAAAAACTCTAAACTCTGTGTAATTTGTAATTTATTTTCATCTTCATTATTGAGCTTTGTGAACTTACTTCTGGGTGAGGTATCCTGATCCTTTTACCAAAAAGCACTCATAGAGTATCTCTTCAGATAGACTATTCCAGGAAAGAGAGGAAGATCTGCTGTGTTATTTGACATGTTGTGAGTGATGAATGAGCTAAGGAACCAAAAGCAAATGAAAGAGAGATAACAAACTTGAAGAACTGCAGAGGTTGTATTCTAGTTAAGTGTGGCAGCACTAGTTTATCTAAATTTACCAGTATTTGTCCAGGCTGAAGCCAAAGAATTTGGAACTATTTTCAGATGCAAATAGTGAGCTTATTTTAGAAGCATGTTTGACCATTACATGACATATTTTGGCAACTTTTCATAGCATCTGGGTCTCATCTAAATAGATATATTTGGGATTGTTGTAGATGCTTGTTTTCCCTATTCAGTTATGAGAGTGGAATTTGCTGTTTACAATAAGAGGTGCCAATATATGTGTTATATTCCTGGGTGGTTGGGCTCTAGATGCAGAAGAGTTATGCTAGTCTACTGGCTAGACTATTTGGCTAGTCTACTGTTTTCTCCTCTAAACCACCACTGCAACAATGTATCTTATGCATTTTTAGGTAAAACATCTAAATGAGGAGTTCCCTTCCCTCCCTCAGTTTGGTAACTACCAAATATGTATGAAAAATGTTTACTTGTAAAAGTTGTCCTTGTTTTGCTGTACAGATTTTGAAGTATTCATTACTTTGATGATGTCCTTTCTGTTCCGTGCTTGAAGTTAGCTCACAGTTATATGCCTTTATAATTATCTTTTAGATTTCATGTTCATGTCTAGTTACAGTTTTATTATTCACAAGCTATAAATATAAATTATATATTCATATGTTTAAATTATATTCTCCTTGATTACTTATATTGGTTACGGTCAAGTAGAAACATGACTGATGACTTGAAATTCTGCCACAAAATGGTATTCCTCTCATGACCAGTTATGATTTTATTGAATAGAAATTCTTAATTGCTTTCTAACTACTTGGGATAAAAATGTGTTACTAATGGTTATAGGGGAGAGGTTATTTGAATATGAAATACTTTCTTCTTTTTCATATTTGGAAGCAGCATTGCCCCATCTTAATAGAAGGCTTCTTTGTTCTTCGTTAAGTATTGACAACTCTTAAGAACCATCTTGTAATTGTTATAGGGGAGGACAAATAATTTTCCCTCTACCATTCTTAGTTCTTAGCTGAGACCACTGTAATAAAAGATAGATTACAAGGAAAAAACAAATAGAAGTTTATTAACCTATATACCTTGTGTACAAATGGAAGATACTCAGGGAAAAATGAGGAACTCAGGTGGCTTTAGAATTCATGATTAAATACCACTCAATTCAGGAAAAGCAGAGGAGGGATGCAGGCCTCTCTGGAGAATAGACAATTTTTAGGAGAGTTGAATAGGCCCTTAGAAGAATAGATAGGAGAGATGATAACCTCCTGTGGGAAAGTTTGTCTGGGTGCAATGTCTGCTTCTAGTCTCCTTTCCTGTGATAAGAGCCAATCCTCCCTGATTGATGAAACTCCCAGGGAGGGGATTTATGACAGTTGAGTTCCTTTGGGAGGATCTGTCTTTAGGCAGAGAGTGGAGTTCAGAAAAAGCCTCTCCCTGCATTTGCTCGTTTTCAAGTGCCTACAGCTCAAAATAATTAATATGTCATTAATTATGGTGGCGTGTCCTGAACTCCTACAGTCATATTTTGGGGTAGCATATTGTGCTACCCTTCATTTCCAACTCTGTTTTTGAATTCTTGGTGTACAGTATTTACTTCATCTGGTCATTTATCTCTCAATTATTTGCCTATATAGGATAGCACCATAGTGATGAATAGATAGGAAATTATAGCCGAGGTAGTGCATTGTATCATCTACAGAGCATCTTTGAGTACTTACATATTCTCCCCCAGCAGGCAAGGCTTTCATTTCCCCTCAGTCCTACTTTGAGGTAGAGAGAAAAATAAAGTCTAGGCCCATGGTTAGTATATATTTTGTTTTTGTTGAGTTAGTATTGCATTTTGTGGATGTAGCAGTTTGTTTATCCATTTATCAGTTAATGGTTTGTTTCCAGTTTTGGGTGATTAAACATCTGCCTTCAGGTTTTTGTAGACATACATTTTCACTTCTTTTGATTAGATACCAAATTCAATTCCCCATTTAATCAGCTTTGCCCCTTTGGAAGTTAGTTGACCAAATGAAATAAGTCAGAGAAAGAAAAATACTGTATGATGTCACTTATATGTGGCATCTAAAAATGCCAAACTCATAGAAACAGAAACTAGAATGGTGGTTACCAGAGGGTAGGGGGTAGGGAAATGGGGAGATGTTGGTCAAAGGATACAAACTTCCAATTTGCTATAAATTATAATAAAAATAAAATTTCATCAGTTGTTTCTTTTCTGTATATCTTTAGTAGTACAGCATTGTTTTTATAGTATGCAAAATCATAAAGGTACAGTAGCTGCCTTGCTATTTGAGATGTCACAATATGATTTTAATAACTCTTGCTAGGTAATTCAAATTGTGTTCTATAACTTCATTTAGTATAGCATGCCCTATGGCCTCATTACGAAACCCTTAAAAGGTAACGTTTCCATAATTGTCATTTTCAGTGATAGGCAGATATGAACAGGTTTTTAAAATTACGTGTAACTCCACCTGCAACATTTGGTTGTGTGTCAGGATTCATTCTCCTTTTTAAACTACTTCTATGAATCAGGATTAAAGTTTCTTAGGAAGACTGCCATGCTGCTGATTTGGTAATTGTTTATTGCATCTTAATTACAGAGCAAGGCTTCCTTTCCTTTCTTCCTGTTTGCTCAATTTTATGGGTCAATTTTTGTTTTCTAAAGGGTTTAGGTTAAGGGAGCTACAAATCAGAAGAATAAAGTTTTCATGTTTTGTTTTACGTATATTCACTGGATGTATCTGGTAAGTACTTCAGCAGTCCATCCTGTCAGTGACTCAGGTGCTATAAACCAAGTAGTACTGTTGTTTGCTTTTGTCTTGCAGACCTACTTTTTTCTTCTCTTTACTCCCTCCTTCTTGATGCCAGGAAGTTTTATAAAGCAAGAAAAGGCTTTTCCTTAAGTTGTCAGCCATGGGAAAAATTTAAGCAGATGACTGGTGGTAGAATAGAATAGTTAATGTCTTCTTGAAAAGATCATCATCTATTGTCTAGGCACTTGTCTTATTGAAATAGGTACAAGATGTATAAGGTAAAGCATAGCTTAAAATATTATGGTATAGGTCATTCCTGATTTGTGGTAATCAGCAGTGGAGGGACCTTTTATAAAGTTTTGGAAGAGGATACCATAGATCCTCAAGCTATCTTTGAAGTTTTTTGTTAGGCATGGTAACAATATACAAAAACCAATATTTAAAATACTTGTAACCTGTTATCAGGATATTAATATATAACTCAATATATAAATAAAATATATATTCACTTTTATTCTACAAATAAATATTTAGCATTATAAATTATAGCACAAATGGTTCACCATATCATTCTGATAATTTCCACATCTTATGTTGAGTTTTGGTATTATTGACATGGTCTTTTGTCTTGCTTGGTTTTTACCAGTTTTAATGAATTCCTGTTTGAGCTACAGTTTGACAAAATAAATTTCATGAAATGAGTACCTATTAAACTGATAGTCATTAAGTAACATGGAGTTGCAATAAGCATAGACTTTCTCTTAATATCAACAATATTGTTTATAGTGCTAAATCTTCTCTTGTTTTTAGTTTTTTTGTTTTTTGTTTTTTGTGGTATGCGGGCCTCTCACTGTTGTGGCCTCTCCTGTTGCTGAGCACAGGCTCCAGACACATAGGCTCAGTGGCCATGGCTCACTGGCCCAGCCGCTCCGCAGCATGTGGTATCTTCCCAGACTGGGGCATGAACCCATGTCCCCTGCATCGGCAGGCGGATTCTCAACCATTGAGCCACCAGGGAAGCCCTTCTCTTGGTTTTTAAGAGCAGTTACTTTCAAACATTTTTTCCAGTTCCTGTGATGCTATGAAATTTGAAATACCTCTTGGTCAACCGGGCCATAGTGGAAAGAGTGAGACAGTGTGGTGCTCTTTTGTTGGGCTGCCTATATTTGAATCCTGGCTCTGCCAACTAAATATAAGCTGGTAGGTAGTGTTGAGATGGGGGAGTTTTGAGGGGCTGACTAGTAGAAACCAACCAATCAGGAAGGATGCCGTAAGTAGTGTCCCGAGGGCCCCTTTTTACGCCAGGAAGTAACTCTTTATTTGTTGGATGATGGAAAGTTCTGAGGATTGGGTTTGGGCAGCAGCTAGTGTTCAACCACAGTGAAAGTACTTCAGTACTGCTACAACTAATATATCTGTACTGGTGCATACTGGCCCAGTATCAGCCTGAGCTGTATGTTGGGCAAGAGAAAGAGTGAAATTCAAAGACCAGATCTCTGACTAACCTGTCTCTATAACCCTATGTGTCACTTAGACTCCAAATATGTGACCATCTGACAAAGTTATGTACCCTGTTATCTAATTTCTACGCTTCTTAGTCTGATCACCTTGTGCTGTCTTTGTGCTGCGTGAAACATCCTGTCCTAGTATTACTTGACAATCATCTTAATTTAAAGGTTTAATCTAGGACTAGTTGATGTCACCCGGTTAGTGGTTTATTCAGAAGTAGGTCTTGTCAGTAGCATCTTTGGAAAACAAAAGATAAAAAATATTGCTGCACATTTGAATTCTCCTAAAGTTGCTTTGTGGTGTTTATATAGCATCTCTTAGCTTGCCAAGGAATTTATTTTCCTATTTGGTTTACCAATTGTATTGGAAATTCACCAATTTCTTAGAGCTACCATAACAAAGGACACAAACAAGGTAGCTTAAACAACAGATATTTATTGTCTCACAGTGCTGGAGGTTAGAAGTCCAAAATCAAGGTGTCAGCAAAGTTAGTTCCTTCTGAGGGCTGTGAAGAAAAATCTGTTTCAGGCCTGTTTCTAGTGGTTTTCTGGCAATCTTGTTGTGTTCCTTTGCTTGTAGATGTATCACTCCAATCTCTGGTTTTCATCTTCACATGGTGTTCTCTCTGTATCTCTTTACATAGTCTTCTGTGTGCATGTCTGCGTTCAGATTTCCCCTTTTGCATCAGTCTCATGACTTCATCTTGACTATATCTGTGAAGTCCCTATTTCCAAATGAGGCTACATTCTGAGGCATTGGGGGTTAGGACTTCAACATCTTTTTTGAAGGGACACAGTTCAACCAGTACCACCAGTATTAAAATTTTGATTTTGTTTCAATGATAGAAATTTGAGGATATCTGCTGTATTGGGTTTTGTTATTATTTGTTTTAAATATCTTAAATTTTTCTTAAAGTCTAAATCGATTTTTTTCTAAATGATATAATAAACACTGGAGACCAGTAATCATCTAGATTATCTGCTTAATAGTCATTGTCTATGGATATATTTACTACTTTGTGAAAATACTTTAGCTTTTGAAATTTCAGTGTAATTAAAGGTTGATGTGATGAATGACAATTTGAAGTCTGAATGCTACAGATACTATTTTTATTCCCTTGTGGAAACCCTTCTGGTAATGCTGGTACAGTCTAGCCTTGGTATGTTCTTTTATTGTACTCCTTCCTTAGGCAATGATTAATTTCTTATTTCCAGAAAGCTTCCACAAGATAATGAGAACAGGATCTTACATATAGTATTATAATAATGTTCTGTTGTCACCAATTCTTCATTAGATTTGTACATTTACTTTAGAACTTCCTTGAAATTCTTCAAGTTACGTTGTATTCACAGGTGTGATTTAAGATGGTTTTTTAAAAAAATCAAATGGACAGTTCTCTTTTTTTTTAAATGAAAATCACTGGGAAAATACAAGGTGGCATATAAATATTCCCTTTAGCCACTTTTAGTATACTAATAGTGTAAACATGTTTGTGCAGGTTTTGACTGGATCATCTCGTCAAAGTTATTCACCTCCTGGCTATCAAGATTTCAGTAAGTGGGAATCAGTGCTGAAAATAAAAGAAGGACTACTAAGGCAGAAAGAAATTGTAATTGATCGGTGAGTCTTTTTTTTTTTAATTACTAAATATTTCAGGCATGCAGAAATGTAGATAATAAAGCAAATATCTTTGTACCCACCGCTTAGAGTTTAAGAAATAGAACCTTACACGTACATTGATGTCTCATGTCTGTCCATCCCCAACCCAGTACTTTTAAGAACCACTATCAGAACTGAGGGTCAGTTGGTTTATCTGCCTATCTATCTATCTATCTATCTATCTATCTATCTATCTATCTGTGTCTGTTTTCTACCATCCTCCCATTTACATTAGGGTAACTCATTATTTGGAAACTCCTCTCCATCTTTTTTGTACATGTAACAAGTTAGCTGCAATGCTGATGAACTATCAAAGCTAGTGTCTGTGTTTTATACTTGGGAACTATCAAATTGGAAAGCTACTTTAAAGTGGTAGTTTCCTTTAACTAATGTATGATCTTAGATTGTATAGCACAGAAAGTATGAAAATCATGAATGTTTAAAATTAAATGACCTACAGATAAGAATTTTGAAAATTTTGGGAGACATTTCCAAAATTTTGCCTATTTCAGTACCAAAGCTCTGAAAAAAAATTTTTTTTAAACTTAATAGTCTCCTGATTATTCTCATCAAAAAACCTTAATATTACTTAATTATTTATGATCTATATTGGTTCTACATCATTTATGTATACTTTTGGGATAGTTACACATGTTGCATATCATGGTAATTGGGAAATAGTTTGAGGAGGCATTTTTTCTTAATCAGTGCTAGTTACTACTTATTTTCATGTGCTTATATGGGATAAAGTAGTAGATATTTTAGCCTTAAAATTAAATCCTAATTCAAACCTTTAAATATATTTAATAGTTGAAATTTCAAAAGATTTTGCTTAGAAACTTAGCAGTGTTAAGCAAGATCTGCTGGAATATAAACTAGAGCATAGACATCTGGGCTTCCTTATTCTCCGCTATGTTCTCAACATCTTTAACAGAGCCTGGCACATAGTACATGTACTTAGTGCTTGATACTTCCATGCTTGAGAAATGAATGAAGATTGAGGAGATAGTTATAATTGATTTTATGAAAAGGCTATTTAAAAATATTAGATACTTCTAGTACAAGTAAATTTTATGTATAAATAATTATAGACCCTGTTGGATATATATTTTGAACACGTAAATAATTTAATTCATTGTATAGACTTGAAATTAATACCTTTTTTTTTGGTTTTGCTTTTTTGTTTTTTTGTGGTACGCGGGCCTCTCACTGCTGTGGCCTCTCCCGTTGCAGAGCACAGGCTCCGGACGCACAGGCCCAGTGGCCATGGCCCACGGGCCCAGCCGCTCCGCGGCATGTGGTATCCTCCCAGACGGGGGCATGAACCTGTGTCCCCCGCATCAGCAGGCGGACTCTCAACCACTGTGCCACCAGGGAAGCCCAATACCGTTTTTAAACACACCAAAATTCAGACTTTCATTAGTATGAATAGACTTGCCCTCAATCAAAGTCACTTGGCTTTTATTATTTTTTAAACACCATTATACTATTCTATTGGGTATAAGTTAATAAGTGTCTTAGTTCATTTGGGCTGCTATAATAAAATACCATAGACTGGGTAGCTTATAGACAACAAATATTTATTTTTCCCACTTCTGGAGGCTGGGAAGTCCCAAGGCACTGGCAGATTCAATGTCTGGTGAGAGCCAACCTCCTGATTCACAGATGGCCATCTTCTTTCTGTAACCTCCCATGGTAAAAGGGGCAAGGGAGCTCTCTGGAGCTTCTTTTGTAATGGCACTAATTGCATTCATGAGGATTCTGTCCTCATGACCTAGTCACCTCCCAAAGGCCCTCTACCTCCTATACCACACATTGGGCATTAGGATTTATTGTGTGAATTTGCGGGGGGCGGGGGGTGTATGTCACAACATTCAGTGTATGGTGGTAAGAAATGCAGATAATTATTGATGTAATCTATTAAAATATATTTATATTTGTCAATTTTGTATATATAGAAGGATACTAAGGAAATAATCCAAAATCATTCAAGTTGCTCAGTTGGCCAATTCTGTTTTTTAATTAAAAAATTTTTTTAATTGAAGTGTAGTTGATTTACAATGTTGTGTTAGTTTCAGGTATGCAGCAAAGTGATTC
>NC_041223.1:43355833-43377395 GCF_002837175.3 Physeter macrocephalus
AGGTTATTAAAAAATATTGAGTATAGTTCCCTGTGCTATACAGTAGGTTCTTGTTGTTTATCTATTTTATATATAGTAGTATGTGTATTTACTCCCAAGTTTCTAATTTATCCCTTTCCCCCATCTTTCCCCTTTGGTAGCCATAAGTTTGTTTTCTATGTCTGTGAATCTGTTTCTGTTTCGTAAATAAGTTCATTTGTATTATTTTTTTTAGATTCCACATGTAAGTGATATCATATGATATTTGTCTTTGTCTGTCTGACTTACTTCACTTTGTATAATAATCTCTAGGTCCATCCATGTTGCTGCAGATGTCATTATTTCATTCTTTTTTATGGCTGAGTAATATTCCATGGTATATATGTACCACACCTTCTTTATCCATTCATCTGTTGATGGACATTTAGGTTGTTTCCGTGTCTTGGCTGTTGTAAATAGTGCTGCAGTGAACATCAGGGTGCATGTGTCTTTTCAGCTTATGGTTTTCTGTGGATATATACCCAGGAGTGGGATTGCAGGATTATATGGTAGCTCTCTATTTTTAGTTTTTTGTTTTGTTTTGTTTTGTTTTTTGTGGTATGCGGGCCTCACACTGTTGTGGCCTCTCCCGTTGCGGAGCACAGGCTCCGGACGCGCAGGCTCAGCGGCCATGGCTCACGGGCCCAGCCGCTTTGCGGCATGTGGGATCCTCCCAAACCGGGGCGCGAACCCGGTTCCCCTGCATCAGCAGGCGGACACGCAACCACTGCGCCACCAGGGAAGCCCTATTTTTAGTTTTTTAAGGAACCTTCATACTGTCCTCCATGGTGGCTGTACTAATTTACATTCCCACCAACAGTGTAGGAGGGTTCCCTTTTCTCCACACCCTTTCCAGCATTTATTATTTGTAGACTTTTTGATGATGACCATTCTGACTGGTGTGAGGTGGTATCTCATTGTAGTTTCAAGTTGCATTTCTCTAATGATTAGCAGCGTTGAGCATCTTTTCATGTATCTTTTGGCCATCTGTATGTCTTCTTTGGAGAATTGTCTATTTAGGTCTTTTTCCCATTTTTGGCCGATTCTTTAGTCTCCTTTATGGATCTTTGGTAGCCACATTGTCAAGTAGGAGTTGGCTGGCCTAGGCTAGCCTTACCTGGATGGTCTGTATGCTCCATGGGGGTCTGTCATCCTCCACTATGCTAACCAGGGTTTGTTCATAGGGTGAAGTTCAAGGAGAAAATGAAGCACACACGTTCTCTTGGAGCTTAGGCTCAGAACTGGCACAGAGTCCCTATGGGGAATCCCTGTACCCTTAGTTTAATTTCTCTGGAACCTAAAACTTCTCTAAAAAATAAAGTCTGCTTAAAAAAAAAAAAAATCACTTCCACTATGTTCTTATCGGTCACAAGGCCAGGAGACTTCACTTGTGGACAGTAGGAACAGCAAAATCACATCATAAAGGAGTATAAGTAATACAGGGAAGGGAATACTTGTGGATGTTTTTGTAAACAATGTACCACATCCAGTGTCTTAAATAATCTTTGACATTTTACATTCTTATTATAAAGTTTTTGATAATTAATGCATTTGATATTATATAAAACAGAGGAAGAAAAAGTAGCAACTCCTGTTTCTAAAGCAACATGACCAGAATTTAAAAGTAAAAATGTTCATATATAAAGATCTTTATAACACATATAGTGATGAAAATTAGAACAAAATTATAGTATATCTTTTTTCCAGGAACCAGATTAGACTAATGGTCTTTAAAATGGTGATAACACATGCAGAGACTATTTCAGAGACAGAATTGACAGGATTTAGTTTCTTCCTGGATGGAACTGAGAGTAAAGATGCTGAACTTTTCTACTTTGGAATACAGTGTGGGTGATGATACCTTTTAAGTCACTTAACTAAAAATTGTATGCTGGATATTATTCCTGAAAATATCAAGTTATTCATGATTGCATGAGAAAAACGTGTTTTTTTTTTTTTTTTTTTTTTACAATGCATGTAGCTTTCATAGATTTTGGATAATTATGTCAAAACAGATAAAATGTTAAGGAAAAATAACTGCTATAGGAACTGTTCTTCTTATGGTTACCAGTGGGGAAGGGTCGGGGGGGAGGGATAGACTGGGAGTTTGGGATTGACATGTACACACTGCTATATTTAAAATAGATGACCAACAAGGACCTACTATATAGCACAGGTAACTCTGCTCAGTATTCTGTAATAACCTAAATGGAAAAAGAATTTGAAAATGAATAGATACATGTATATGTATAACTGAATCACTTTGCTGTACACCTGAAACTAAGATAACATTGTTAATCAACTATACTCCAATATAAAGTAAAAATTTTTTTAAATTAAAAAAACAAAGAAACTGTTCTTAAATGTTCCCCATCTTGTGAGAAAAAGCAAATAGGTTAATTTCAAAAACATCTCAGAAAAAAAAGGAGGAAACCTGGTTTCTAATGCTTTATATTTGACACTAACCATTTAGGTAATTCTGAATAGGGTACTTGACCTTTTGCATATTGATCTTCTCATCTGCCTGGGTACAAGGAGTTTCACCACTGAAGCAAAAAATGAGATTTTTGAAGATCACTCTTCTAGGCAACTCTCCTCTCCCACCTAGTTGTACAGCATGAGGATTAAATGAATAAATGTATGTAAAAAGCGCTAATACTGTCTGATGCATAGTGGCCATCAGCAAATAGTAGCCACATTATACATGTTTTGTATATGTAATAGTTATGTTTACGTGCTTGTCTTTCCTCAGTTGACTTTGATCTCTTCACAGAAGAGACAGTGTAATGTACATTTTATTACTCATAGTAGGTACTCACTAAATATTCATGCAGAGGAAGTAGCCTCATTTTAATGAAAAAGAGGTTAAGGTTGTTGGTTAACCTATGCTGTTGCTGATACTAGTAGTTCTTATGATGGTTTACACTTAGAAATTGCATAGCTTGTGCCGCTGAATTGAACAGATAAAATATAGGGGTAAGTCAGTGCACTGGAGCCAGATTCAGAGAGAGGAAACCCTATACCCTCTGTGGTGACAGCTGAGTTAATGCTATTAGTAAATGATACTGGCAGTATAGAGGAGAATTCTCATTTTGTCATTACTAGCAATTTACAGTATAGTATCTACAAATCTTCTTAAGATCTTGTCCAATAATAGAGAATCTGACTAGCCATTGTTTCTGGTTCTTGGAAAGGAGACTGTAAATCTTTAGAATGTCTTTTTTATTCATGAGCCCTGGAACACACCTGCATTTATGCTAATGAGGTGATTCTTGGGCCCTGGATAGCAGCTTCAGGATGAGGGCTATTTACCATAGAGACCAACCCTGTGATCAGAGGGTTGGGACTTTTGAGCCAGTCCAACCTCCAGGGAGAGGAGGAGGCTGGAGAGTGAGTTCAGTGATTTAATCAATCTTGCCCACACAGTGAAATTCTATAATAAAAACTCTGGGAACTCCCCAGATTTGTAGCCATTTGGTTAGAAGTGTGGATGGCCTGGGGATCCCACTTGAGTCTGACATCTGAAATGAGGCTTTCTTGTTGGGGATTATGCCCTTAAAGCTGTGGAGTCTGATGCTAACTTAAGGTGTTTAGTGTCAGAATCAAATTTCACACAGTGTAGCAGTTGGCCTTGAAACAAAATAGATTTAGAAATTGATTTTATAAAGCTATATACCTAGGTGTAAACAGCCAAAATAGATAGAAACAAACTATTGAAACTGTATTTAAATACTCAGATAAGCTGATAAAAGTAACCAAATCTTACTTCAACATTTGTGATGGAGAATAAATATGACTCTTGCATTATGGGGTCCATCTCAAAGTAAAAGATGTTCTGCAAATTGCCATGAGCAAACTATCATATGTTAATTGATCATATCTGTGAAGTTGGAATTTTAATAACTTTTAATAACCATGATATGTACACTTAGGCCTTGCTTTAGAAATATGATAAGTCCTAGCTTCTAAAGCAGATGAGTTAGAAGGACATTTAATATAAATTCCATTAAAAAATATCCACACTATACCAAAGAATCCACCACTGATTTTTAAAGTTTACCTAGCAAAATTATAATGTGATTTTACTTCCACATGTAATTAAATGAGAGACGTATACATTGCTGAAGGCTCAAATGATAGTCAGTATTTTTTAGTAATAAAATATTTTTAAATTAAGGTATGGACTTTTTTTAGACATACTATTATGCAATAGATTACAGTATAATGTAAATATAACTTTTTTTTTTTTTTTTTTGCGGTACGCGGGCCTCTCACTGTTGTGGCCTCTCCCGTTGCGGAGCACAGGCTCCGGACGCGCAGGCTCAGCCACCATGGCTCACGGGCCCAGCCGCTCCGCGGCATGTGGGATCTTCCCGGACCGGGGCACGAACCCGCGTCCCCTGCATCGGCAGGCGGACTCTCAACCACTGCGCCACCAGGGAAGCCCCTGTAAATATAACTTTTATATGCACTGGGAAACCAAAAAATTCGTGTGACTGGCTTTCTTGCAATATTCAGTTTATTGCCGCGGTCTGGAACCAAACCTGCAATATCTCCAAGGTCTGCCTTTAAATGTAAAAGCATCCTTTTAATATACTTCGGGAGTATTTTCAGGCTATACTCCCTAAACGCATTTACTGTTCTTCCTCTGACTACTCTTAGGATTTTCTCTTTATCACTGATTTTAAGTCATTTGATTAGGATGTTCCTTGGTTTAGTTTTCTTTTTGTTATTTGTGCTTTGGCTTCTTTGGTCTTCTTGGATCTGTGGGTGTGTCATTCTCAGCAGATTTGGAAAAAATTTGGCCAGTTTTCTACAAATACTTTTTCTTGCTCATTCCTCCTCCCCTCACCTCCCCTATAGGGATTCTAATTACACATATATTTGGCCTTTTAAAGAAAGCCACAACTCATTGATTCTCTGAGTTTTTGTTTTGTTTGTTTTGTTTCATATTTGTCTTTTTTTTCTGTTTCTTTTTGGATCATTTCTATTGATATGTCTTCAAATTCCCTAATCTTTTCTTCGGCAAATTCTCATCTGCCCTAATCCCATTCAGGATAATATTTATGTCTTCCATGTCTCTACTTAACATATTATGTCTTTCTTCTAGTTTCTTGAACATATGAAAATAGTTACAATAATTGATTTAGTGTCCTTCACTATTAATTCTGTCATTTGTGTCAGTTCTAGCTCACTTTCAGTTGATTGGCTGTTCACCTTATTGTGGGTCATATTTTCCTGCTTCTTTGAGATGCCAGGCATTATGAATTTTAACTTGTTTTGGATGTTACATATTTTTGTATTCTTTTTTTAAAAATTTATTTATTTTGTTTATTTTTATTTATGGCTGCGTTGGGTCTTGTTGCTGCACGCGGGCTTTCTTTAGTTGCGGCGAGTGGGGGCTACTCTTTGTTGCAGTGCACGGGCTTCTCATTGCGGTGGCTTCTTTTGTTGTGGAGCATGGGCTCTGGAGTGCAGGCTCCGTAGTTGTGGTGCATGGACTTAGTTACTCCGCGGCATGTGAGATCTTCCCGGACCAGGGCTTGAACTTGTGTCCCCTGCATTGGCAGGCGGATTCTTAACCACAGCGCCACCAGGGAAGCCGTTATTTTTGTATTCTTGAGCTTTGTTCTGAGCCCCAAATTGCCCTCAGTTGGAAATTGCTGCTAACTAATACCCTGTAAATTATGAAGTTTTCCACTCTGGCATTTGGGAACAGGCACAATTCCGGGCTCCATGTGAGCCTAAGGCACTGTTTCTTCTCATCTTTTTGGCTAACATATCCCCCACCCCCACCCCACAACGCCCCCTCCCCACTTAAAGTAGTTTCTTCATGCATTCGTTAGTTAACACTCAACTGAATACTCAAGGGTGGCTCTGCACGGTGAACTCTAGCTGCCTTGGTTTCTCCAGGTTACCAGCTTTGTTTTATCAACTCAGAGAGGTCACTTTCCCTGTTCAGAGGCTTAGGCTTAAAATGGTAATCTCTGGCAATCTTAGGACTCACATAATTTGTTGTCCACCTCCCAGAAGTCACGGTGACTAATTGCCTGTTGTCCAGTGTCTTGAGAGTCTTTCTTACCTGTATTTTGTTCCATTTTGTAATTATGTCAAGGGGAAGGGCAAAACTGGTTCCTGTTACTCCATCTTGGCTGGAAGAGGAAGTTTAGTTTTCTTTGTAAAGTTTTACATTATTTGAAAAGTACTATGTGACTAATCTCTCCTAACTTATCTGTTTCTTGTTTGATGTTTTCTGTGTGGATGTTCTTAAAGGATAGCATATCTGAAAAACAAATAAAAACAGCTCTGAATACGATAAGCTCTTTGATGCAGTCTGAACTTGCTCCAAAAGTTATTTTGTAAGTAATTTTGGAAAACATCAAGCTATTTGTTTACCCACATGTATCCTTATTATTCCTTGAAAGCACGTGCCCTTGCTCTCTTTTGCTCTCACTCTCTCATAACCTTAGTATGAGACTTGTTATTAAATTTTTGAAGATTAATGATAATACATATAAAGGTCTTAGCATGTTGCCTGGCACATAATGGTTTTCAAATGTTTAAGGATACATATTCACAAAAGTTAAATAATTTGATTAAAATAAGCTATGATCCACTGAGGAAATACTTGAACTTCAGTGTGTCTCGTTCCAGCATGAGGTTATATTAAAATGAAATTTCAGAGCTATCCAGAGATGCAAATCTGCCACCATGTGAGTTCTCCATCGTTGGTGATGTTTATGCAACCTGAATGTTGTAGATAAGATGCAGGCATAGTACAGCAGTTGAGCTAGATGATATTTATAAAAATACCTCTCACCCTGACAATGAAATTTTCAGAAGCTTCAATTGGTATTAAGTGTTGAACAGAATTTGGACGAATGGAAATAATAATATTAAGGTAAAGACATTCCAGACTGAGACTGAAACAGTTTTTATGTTAGGCAACAAGAAGAAAGAGAGCAAAGCATGACTTTGTTAGAATCTAAGAAGAGTATTCTACAAAAGATTATGTTCTTTAAAGTGTCAGAAGTACTCTACAGTATAAACTTTTTCTGTATTTAACATATCTCATGGTACTGTGGTTTAAAAAGATTTCCTATTATGAATTTTAAGATTGATCATACTTTTAACTCTTATGCCAAATTAGAATACTGAAAGTTCTGCTTTTAATTATCACTTAGAAAAGTATATTTCTTGTAATGTGGTACCTCAACTTATGTTTTGCAGGCAGAAGCAACAAATTACCCACTTGCATGAAAGAATAAGGGATAATGAATTACGAGCACAACATGCCATGTTAGGACATTACGTAAATTGTGAGGATTCTTATGTGGCTAGTTTGCAGGTAAGATTATAAAGGATTTTGTAGTTGATTTATTAGTAAAACATGTAAATTATATACTAAGCTCGTAAGATTAGGACATTTTTTGGAATTAATAATCTGTTCACATTGTTGATATTTATATGTGTAGTGAAAGATGTCCAAGTGCTGTTTTCCATCTCCAGTTCACACCTTTTCCCCACACAAACAGGAGCTACTATTAACAGTTTCTAGTGTAGCCTTCCAGAGTTGACTTATATCACAACAAACACATATAAATGTATTTTATCCTCCTACCTTCACAAAAAGTATCAAAATAAATACAGTATTCAACACCTTGCTTCTTTCCCTTAATATTATATAAAATTATATAAAATACAGTGATTATTTTCATATCATTACATAGGCAGCATCCCTTTCCTTTGCTTTTACAGCTGCTTGATTTCCCATTTTATAGAGACAGCATAATTTATTCAACCTGTCTCTACTTGTCAAAATTTGGGTTGTTTATAGTTTGGGACTATTGTACATAATCTTAGAAAAGTGAAACGCTGTACTCATTAAACAATAACTCACCATTTCACTCCCCGACCCCTGGCAACTACCATTCTACTTCATGTCTCTATAATTTTTATTACTCCAGGTATCTCATGTTAAATGGAATTATACAGTATTTGTCTTTTTTGTGACTAACATATTTCACTTAGCATAATATCCTCAAGGTTCATCCCTGTTTGCAGCATGTGTCAGAATTTCCTTCCTTTTTAAGGCTGAATAATATCCCATTTTATGTATACCACATTTTGCTTTTCCCCTCATCTTTCACTGGACACTTGGGCTGAATCCACATTTTAGCTATAGTGAATAATGCTGCTATGAACATTTTTTATATTATGTATTTGAACATGGGTGTACAAATAATCTCTTTGAGACCCTGCTTTCATTTCTTTTGAGTATATACCCAGAAATGGAATTGCTGGATCATATGGTAATTCTGTTTAATTTTTTGAGGAACTGCCACACCGTTTTACCACAGTGGAGGTACCATTTTGCATTCCCACCAACAGTGTACAAGTGTTCTAGTTTCTCCACATTGTCACCAACACTTGTTATTTTCTGGTTTTTGATAGTAACCATCCTGATGATATCTCATTGTAATTTTGATTTGCATTTTCCTAATGATTAATGATGTTGAGCATCTTCATGTGCTTATTGGCTACTTCTGTATCTTCTTTGGAGAAAGGTCTATTCAAGTCCTTTGCCCATTTTTAAATTGGACTTTTTGTGTTTTTCTTTATTGAGTTTTAGAGATTCTCTATTCTGGATATTAATCCTTTGTCAGATATATGATTTGCAAATATTTTTTCTCATTCTGTGGGTTGCCTTCTTATTCTATTGATAGTCCTTTGTGTCTTTTCATGCACAAGATTTTTAAATTTTCATGAAGTGTGATTTGTCTACTTTTCTTTTATTGCCTGTGTCTTTGGTGTCATAACCAAGAAATCATTACCAAATCCAGTGTCATGAAGCTTTTGCCACATGTTTTCTTCTAAGAGTTTTATAGTTTTAGGTCTTACATTTAGATCTTAGATCCCTTACAAGTTAATTCTTGTATATGGTGTTAGGTAAGAGTCCAACTTCATTCTTTTTGCATGTGGATATCCAGTTTTCCCAGCATCATTTGTTGAAAAGACAATCTTTTCCCCATTGAATTGTCTTGGTACCTTGTCAAAAGTCATTTGACCATATATGTGAGGGTTTATTTCTGGGTTCTCTGTTCTATTCCATTGGTCTATATATGTCTCTCCTTATGCCAGTACCACACTGTTTTGATTACTGTAGCTTTGTAGAAAGTTTTGAAATCACAGAGTATAAGTCCTCCTCTGTCCCCCCTTTTTCAAGATTGTTTTGGTTATTTGTAGTCCCTTGAGATTCTATATGAATTTTAGGGTGGGTTTTTCTATTTATGCAAAAAATATGTTATTGGGATTTTGATAGGGATTGCATTTGAATATGTAGATCACTTTGAGTAGTATTGACATTAACAATATTAAGTTTTTCAGTCCATGAGCATGGGATATATTTCCATTTATTTGTGTCATCTTCAGTTTCTTTCAGCAGTGTTTTTTAGTTTCATTTTACAGTTCTTTTACTTCTTCGGCTAAGTTACATCTTAAGTATTTTATTCTTCTTGATACTATTGTAGATGGAATTCTTTTCATAATTTCCTCTTCAGATCATTTATTATTTGTGTAGAGATGCAATTAAATTTTCTGTATTAACTTTTATATTCTGATACTTTGCTGAATCCATTCTTTTTTTTTTTTTAATTTCTCCAGCTTAAACCCAGGAGGGTGGAGATACATTTTTTTAAAAATATTTATTTAGTTATTTATTTGGTTGCACTGGGTCTTAGTTGTGGCAGGCGGGCTCCTTAGTTGTGGCATGTAAACTCTTAGTTGCAGCATGCACGTGGGATCTAGTTCCCTGATCAGGGATCAAACCTGGGGTGCCTACATTGGGAGCGTGGAGTCTTATCCACTGCGCCACCAGGGAAGTCCCTGAATCCATTATTTATTGCTAAAGAATGTGTATGATCATATCATCTGTGAACAGTGATAATTTTACATCTTCCTTTTCAATTTGGATGCCTTTAACTTCTTTTTCTTGCCTAATTGCTCTAGCTAGAACTTCCAGTACTCTCTTCGGTAGAAGTGTTGTAAGTGGGAATCCTTTTTCCTGATCTTAGAGGAAATGCTCTCAGTCTTTCACCATTGAGTATGATGCTTGCTGTGGGTTTTTTCTATATAGCTTTTATTATGTTGAGTAGTTTTCTTCTTTTCCTAGCTTTTTGTGTGTTTTTATCATAAAAGGGTGTCACATTTTGCTACATGCTCTTTTCAGCCTCAGTTGAGATGATTGTTTTTCTTTTTTCTTTCATGCTCTTTTTGTGCTGTATAGTAGCATTGATTGATTTTTGAATGTTAAACCATCCTTACATTCCAGGAATAAATCCCACTTAGTCATGGAGTATAATCCTTTTTATGTACTGCTAAATTCAGTTTGCTAATATTTTGTTGAGGATTTTTATATCAATGTTCAAAAGGGTTGTTGGTCTGTAGTTTGGAGTGTCTTCATCTGGCTTTGGTATCCGAATAATGCTGACCTCAGACCTCAAGTGTTCCATCCTCTTTCAGTTTTTAGAAAAGTTTGAGAAAGATAGATATTAGTTCTTCTTTATTTTTTTTTAAATTTTTTTTATTTTTTATTTTTTTGTGGTATGCGGGCCTTCCTCTGCTGTGGCCTCTCCCGTTGCAGAGCACAGGCTCCGGACGCGCAGGCCCAGCGGCCATGGCTCACGGGCCCAGCCGCTCCGCGGCACGTGGGATCCTCCCAGACCGGGGCGCGAACCCGGTTCCCCTGCATCGGCAGGCGGACGCGCAACTACTGCGCCACCAGGGAAGCCCTAGTTCTTCTTTAAATGTTTGGTAGAATTTGCCAGTGAAGCCATCAGGTTCAGGGCTAGGGCTTTTGTTTGTTTGGAGATTTTTGATTACTGATTCAATCTCCTTACTAGTTTTAGGTCTACTCAGATTTTCTACTTCTTCATGATTTAGTGTTAGTAGGTTCTGCTTCTAGGAATTCGCCATTTCATCTAGTTTTTCCAATTTGTTGAACAGTTAATTCTTTATACTACTCTTTTATAATCCTTTTTTTGATAGAATTGATATTGTCTCCATTTAAATTTCTGATTTTAGTAATTTGAATCTTCTTTTTTTCTTAGGACATCTAGCAAAAGGTTTGTTAATTTTGTTCTTTTCAAAGAACCAACTTTTGGTTTCATTTATTTTCTCTATTATTTTTCTATTCTTTATTTCATTTATCTCTGCTCTAATCTTTATTTTCTTCCTTCTGATAGCTTTGGATTTAGTTTGTTCTTCTTTTTCCAGTTCCTTATGTTGTAAAGTTACGTTGTTGATTTGAGATCTTTTTTTTTGTTTTCTCCATATGGATTTAATATGTATTTCTCCTAAGACTGATGTGGAACTTCTTTTTATATATAAGACCCATTCATGTTTCTTTTTCTGTGAATTGTTTTTTCGTAATTTTTTGCTTATTTTTTCTGTATTGGTTTTTTTGCTTATGGATTTTATGAACACTTTAATGGAAAAAAGTTAATTTCTTTTACATATAATTTGATTTGAAAATGCATTTTCTGAATTGTCATAATATTTTCATTCTATTTATATCATTTTCTCATTTTTTTCCTTTATTTTTTTCTACCATGAAGTCTCTCTAATTCTGATGAGTATTTTATAAATAACCATTTTGGAAATGAACACATTTAACAAACAATTATTAAACATCCACTGTGCTAAATTCTGAGGTCACAAAAGTGAAAAATAGTTCCTGCCTTCATGAATCTCAAACTATAAAGGGAGAGACTATATAGGTTAAACACATTTACGCAATCCTTTAAAATTTATTATGATTCCTATAGATTAGGCATTGTCTAGGTGCTAGGAATAGCAATGTGAACGAGATTGGTTTTGTCCTTGAGGGTACAGTCTAATGGGAACACAGACATAGGATCTATGACTTCTCATAACAAAATTTATATGGCCGGAAGGACTACTTTCTCAAATTATTACTGTTTTTAAGAATTGTCCTTAATATTTGTTTTTATATATTTCTATGTAAACTTTATAATTGGCTTGTTTATTTACAAAAAGATGAAAAACTATTGGCAGATTACTTAATGGTGGTATGTACTTCTGTTTGGTCACTTTCATTAACATCTTTATTCCTAGAATTAAAAAAAATCAATTTAAGTGGAATTTTTTCCCCCATTATATTTTCATACTTGTAGTTTTATTAAAGGCATTATTATATTAAAATCAGGACATATTAAAGACCAAATAACTATCAGACTTATTTGAGGCAGAGGCACTTAACAGAGATTCCAGCTTTTTTATCATACTTCAGTTACTAATGTATCAAGTACCTTGTTATCATGTGGTTTCATCTTCAAGTTCCATCACATGATAGCAAGGCTCTGTCATACTGAGATTAATAGTGTACAGTTATTCGAAAGTGGTATTTCCATACTACTTAAGTAGTATAAGTTGCTTTGATAAAGGTATTTTAATAGAACCATGCAGTTTCTCCTTATAACTTTATTATTCTGAATAAAGGTTTTACTTGAGTTACACAATTATTATTATATTACCAAAAGCATTTAAAACTTACGTTATCTGCAAGCTGAAGAAAATGTTTTTTGACACAGCATCAGGCCAGAAGAGGGCTCTCTAAGTCAGTCTGCAAGGACAGATAGAAATATCTGGAAAGGTAAGGAAAATGGGCTGCTAAAAATATTAGAAGAATTTTCAATTATGTGGGGAATTAAAATATTGTTGAGAAATTCATTTTAAAAGATAAGTGCAATTAATAAAAGGAAATACAAGGAAAACCCTTAGTACTAAATGGATATGATAAATATATAAGATAAACTTTTTTCCAGGAGTTTGATACAGAGAGTGGATAAAACAGCAAAAGTTTAGGAGAAACAACTAATAAGATAATAAAATTTTCTTTAGTGAAGGAATTTTTTTGGCATGTGAATAGTGTTTTTATTTTTCTTCACTTTTTTTTTTTTTTTCTTTTTGCGGTACGCGGGCCTCTCACTGTTGTGCCTCTCCTGCTGTGGAGCACAGGCTCCAGACTTGCAGGCTCAGCAGCCATGGCTCACAGGCCCAGCCGCTCCACGGCATGTGGGATCTTCCCGGACCGAGGCACGAACCCACGTCCCCTGCATTGGCAGGCGGACTCCCAACCACTGCGCCACCAGGGAAGCCCCCTTCTTCACTTTTTCATTGAACAGATTTGACATGTAATGTGGTGTAAGTTTAAGGTGTGTGGCATGTTACTTTGATACATTTGTATGTAATATGATCGCTATTGTAGTGGTATTTATCACATTACATAACTATATATAGTATGATATAATTGCCTGTATTCATTACACCGTGCATTAGGTTTTTATGGCATATTTACTACTTGTTAAAGTTTTACCCTTAAACACCATCACTCTTATCCCCTGTGGGAGCTCCCCCCCGCCCATCCCTGGTAAAGAGGTACTCTTATGTTTTTTACAGGTTTAACTTCTTTAGATTCCACATATAAATGGTATCATACAATACTTGCCTTTCTCTGATTTGTCTCACTTAGCAAAATGTGCTCAAGGTCTATCCATGTTGTCTCAAATGGAAGATATCCTCCTTTCTCATGGCTGAGTAATATTCCATTGTGTGTTACATCTTTTGTCAATTCATCTGTTGATGGGCATTGGGCTGTTTCCATACCTTGGCTGTTGTGAATAATGCTGCAGTAACCATGGGGGGGTGCATGTATCTTGTAGAAATCCTGTTTTCATTTCCTTTGGGTATATGCCCAGAGATGGAATTGCTGGATCACATGGTAGATTTGTCTTTTATTTTTTTGAGGAGCCTTCATATTGTTTTCTGTAGTGGCCACGCCAATTTACATTCCCACCAACCAAGTTTAAGGGTTCCCTTTCCACCACATCCTCATCAGCACTTGTTGTCTTTTGTCTTCTTTTTTTTCGTGCGGTACGCGGGCCTCTCACTGCTGTGGCCTCTCCCGTTGTGGAGCACAGGCTCCAGACGCGCAGGCTCAGCGACCATGGCCCACGGGCCCAGCCACTCCACGGCATGTGGGATCCTCCCGGACCAGGGCACAAACCCGTGCCCCCTGCATCAGCAGGCAGACTCTCAACCACTGCGCCACCAGGGAAGCCCTTTTGTCTTCTTTATGATAGCCATTCTAATAGGTGGGAGGTAAGATCTCATTTTGGTTTTGATTTGCATTTCCCTAATGATTAACGATGTTGAGCATTTTTTCATGTGTCTGTTGGCCATTTTGATGTCTTCTTTGGAAAAACGTCTATTTGGTTCCTCTGCCTATTTTTTAATAGATTGTTTTTTGTTGACTTGAATGAGTTTTTTATATATTTTGGATATTAACACCTTATATGATACAGGGTTTGCAAAATGTTCTCCCATTCTATAGATTGTCTTTTCATTCTGTTAACTGTTTCTTTTGCTGTACAGAAGCTTTTGAGTTTGATTAGTCTCATTTGTTGAGTTTTGCTTTTGTTGTTTGTCCTTTTGGCATCATGTCAAAATCATTGCCAAGACAAATATTGATGAGCTTCTTCCCTATATTTTCTTCTAGCAGTTTTATGGTATTGGGTCTTATGTTTAAGTCTTTGGTCCATTTCGAGTTAATTTTTATGAGTGATATGAGATAGGGGTCCAGTTTCATTGTTCTGCATGTGTTTCTCCAGTTTTCCCAGCACCATACCCATTGAGTATTCTTGGCTCCTTGTTGAATATTAGTTGACCTTGTATTCTGGCATTTAATTCTGGGCTCTCTGTTGTGTTTCATTGGTCAATGTGTTTATTTTTGTACCAGTACCAAACTGTTTTTATTACTATGGCTTTGTAGTGTAGTTTGGAATCTAGAAGTGTAATGCCTCTGGTTTTGTTCTTTTTTCTCAGTATTGCTTTGGCTGTCCAGGGTCTTTTTAGGGTTGTTCTATTTCTGTGAAGAGCAACAAAGGAATTTTTTTCTTGGATTTATGAACATTATTTTTTGTGCACAACATTTTGTATGTGCACATTTTTGGGGTCCATAACTTGTTCATCTTAATTTCCTAGTATATTTTTAAAAGGGTGGGCTTCCCTGGTGGCGCAGTGGTTAAGAATCTACCTGCCAATGCAGGGGACACGGGTTCAAGCCCTGGTCCGGGAAGATCCCACATGCTGCGGAGCAACTAAGCCCATGTGCCACAACTGCTGAGCCTGTGCTCCAGAGCCTGCGAGCCACAGCTATTGGAGCCTGTGCACCTAGAGCCTGTGCTCTGCAATGGGAGAAGCCACCGCAATGAGAAGCCCACGCACCGCAACGAAGAGTAGTCCCTGCTCACCGCAACTAGAGGAAGCCCACGTGCAGCAATAAGGACTCAACTCAGCCAAAAATAAATAAATAAAATAAATAAATTTTTTTAAAGGGAACTATACTTTTACTATTCTGTATATTCTAGGTTTAAAAAGCATATTTTTGAAATAAAATGACTTTTTAATTAATTTATAGATGAAAAACATTATTGAGAAGTAACTTCTATTTGCCCATTAAAAACTTTGAATAACCTTACAATCAAAATGAACTAGACATTGCTAAGTCTGATAGGCAGAAAATGAGAACCAGGTCTTTATCCTAAAATCCAAACTTCCTAGGTTGTTTCAGTAGTAGAATTGGTAGAACCAAGGAGTAATTTGTACTTATAATGCCTTAAACCAAAATTTTAACCTGTGGTTAACAGGCTTGCATGGAAAAAACCCAAATGTGAAAGACCCTTTTTCCTTTTGTTAAAAACTGAAGAAGAAAGAGAATTCTTCTTTAGAAAGACCAGTTAAATAATGGTTATTCTTTTCAAGCTTTATTGATGCATCATTCCTTTTTTCTTCCCATTTATATCATTTTTTTCTATTCCTTTTTCCTTCAGCTATTTTTTTCTACTACCAAGTCCTTTGGTTCTAATGAACATTTTATAAATGAGTTCCACCTTTGCAAAGGAACTTATTGAACAGAACATAAACACCTAATGTGTTAAATACTGGGCCCACAGAAGTGAAGAACAGTTTCTGTCTTCATGGAACTTGAAGTTCACAAAGGGAGACTATATCAAAAAACATGTTTATCCATTTCTTCAAAAATTATGTTTACTATGGATAAGGCTAAGGCACAATTTAGGCTCTAGTAATACGTGAAAGAAGTTGGTCTTTCCCTCATAGTGTGTACAATCTAATGAGGAGCACAGATAAACATCAGACAATTGCCGTATGTTAGAGGTGCCCAAGAGGGATATATTTGAAGAGCTATGAGAACCCATACTAAGAACATATGAACTAGCCTTCCAAAGGTCAGGTCAAGCTTCCCATAGGAAGGGATATCTAATCCAAGAACCTGATGGATTAAAAGAAAATAGCCAGAAGAAGGAGGTAGCAGAATAGTGTTTGAGGCATAGTATACTGCATGCAGACAGGCTTAAAGGCAAGAAAGGAGGTAATCATTTGGAAAACTACAAATTATTCTGTAAGGATGAAGTATATAATGAGAGAAGAGTAGTGGTAAGAGATGTGGTTGAAGAGGTAAACAGGGGTCAAGTTGTATCAAAGGCTTGAGAAGTAAGGGCTCCATTTGTCTCCAATTTAGGGATAATTCCAGTCAGTGTCTGTTGAATTAGCATAATTATTAATAGCATCCTCTTTCACTCACCCAGATATCTTAGTTTGGTTATTCCAGTGGCATAATAGAGACTGGATTTAAGATGGATGGTATTGGAGACAGGGAAACAGTCTGGAGGGCTATCTCAATAATCTAAAAGTTAAGTGAATACCTGAATTTTAAAACAATGTTGGTCAGGATGAAAGGAAGAGTACTTATTAAACATCTGTGTGACCAAGCATGGGCTAGATGTAGTGACATTAATGTGGTGAGAGAGATAATTGCCTAGTTTCAGATGGGGGAAGTTGATTGGTTTACACTGTCAATGACCAGGATAGAGACTACTCTATTAGGAGTAGGTTTAGAAAAGAAAAATAATGGGTTCAGCTTATGTATTATAAATTTGGGACTGAGATGAAGAATGAGGTTGGATTCCTGGGTAGAGGTCCTTGGGCATGATCTGGTGTTGCAGGGAGTGAAGAAAATGGGATTCAGAAGTAAAGACAGGAACAGTAGTGTTCTACAGGGTAGTAGAAGAGCACAGCTTGTGAAGGAGAATGGGAGGTGGTGTGGGATATTGTCATAGAAATGAAGGGAAGAAAGGCTTTCTCCAGAATGAGTGATTGTATGACACTTAGAGAAAGTAGGTATAAAGGCTGAAAACATCTGATTAAATGTAGAAATTAAAACTCTTCGGCTTCAGGCTTCTCTGTCTGCTTAATTTCATCTAGAGGTTCAACTACAGCTTGTCGTGCTGCAAAACATGTTTCTGTAGTGCAAATGTGCTCATACACAAATGATAAATAGGAGAACAATGTCAGCATAGTTTTCAAGTCTCACTGGTTCCTCTGTGGCTTTGTTTTGTTTTGTTTTCTAGGCAAGGGGAGTTAGAATAATGGGGGTAAAATTAGTTTTTGGCAGGCTGTAAAAAAGACCTAGGCTCTCCTACTGCATTGGCAGCAGAAGCCTCTTCAAGCTTCATTTAAAGAAAATTAGGAGTGCCTGTCCTTCCTTGAGAGATGCACTTCCTCTGCTAGTGGTTTTCAATTCATGGCAGGTTATATTGCCTCCTGCCCATCTGCATGGCAGTCCCTGTATTGCAGAGTTCTACCTTCATCATCTCAACACCCACCAGACCTGCTCTGATCAAAGCGACACCAGCATTTTGGCTGTATTTAATATCAACCATGGCTGCCTGCCCAGAATGTTCAACTTACTCCGTGGTTACTGTCTTCATTAGTGATCTGGTATAAAGTTGGATAGGTTTTGAGTGGATTATTCATATCCTTACTTTTCCATAAGCCATATTATTCTTAGTTCATAATTTTCTAGTGGTTTTCCACTAATGTGTATACTTAATTATAATAAAAACACCTTTATTAACTTTTTTGTAAAATTAGTAAAGTATATAATTTAGGGAACTTTTAGGTTCACAGCAAAATTGAGCAGTAAGTACAGAGAATTCCCATGCTGTGTTCCCCATACACCCACAGCCTCCTCCACTATTGACATCTTTTATCACAGGGTACATTGTTACAGTTGAACCTATATTGACATGTCCTTACTACCCAAAGGCCATAGTTTACATTAGGGGGTTTGTTCACACTCGGTGTTGTACATTCTGTGGGTTTGGACACATGTATAATGACCTACCTCCACCATTCTAGTATCATACAGAATAGTTTCACTGCCCTAAAAATCTGTGTACTCTGCCTGTCCTGCCTCCCTCCCCCTTAACCTCTGGCAACAACTAATCTTTTTAGTGTCCCTAGTTTTGTCTTTTCCAGAATGTCCTATAGTTGGAATATAGCCTTTCAGATTGGCTTCTTTTGCTTAGTAATACACATTAAAGTTTCCTCTATGTCTTTTCATGTATTGATGGCTCATTTCTTTTTAGCACTGAATAATATTCCATTGTTTGGATGTACCACACTTTATTTATCCATTCACCTACTGAAGGAAATTTTAGTTGATACCAAGTTTTGTCAGTTGTGAATAAAGCTGCTAATAACATGCATGTGCAGATTTTTGTGTAGGCATAAGTTTTCACTTCCTTTGGATAAATATCAAGGGATATGATTATGGATCATGTAGTAAAAGTATGTTTAGTTTTTAAGTAACTGCCAAACTGTTCCAAAGTGACTCTACCACTTTGCATTCCCACTAGCAATGAGTGAAAGTTCCATATCTTCACCAGCATTTGATATTGTCAGTGTTTTGGATTTGGGCCATTCTAACAGGTGTATAGTGGTAGCTCATTGTTGTTTTAATTTGCAATTCTCTAAAGACATATGATGTTAAACACCTTTTCGTATGCTTATTTTCCATCTGTATATTTTCTTTGAGGTGTTTGTTCAGATCTTTTGCCCCTTTTAAATTGTGGTGTATATTTTTTTATTATTTAATTTGAGTGCTTTGTATATTTTGGATACAAGTGCTTTATCAGATGTGTCTTTTGCAAATATTTTCTTCCAGTATGTGGGTTGTCTTTTCATTCTCTTGATATTGTCTTTTGCATAGCAGAAAATTTTAATGAAGTCTAGCTTATCAGTTGTTTATTTTATGGATCATGCCTCTTGGCAGTGTATCTAAAAGTCATTGCCATATTCAAGGTCATTTGAGTTTTCTCCTATGTTATCTTTTTTTTTTTTAACATCTTTATTGGAGTATAATTGCTTTACAGTGTTGTGTTAGTTTCTGCTGTATAACAGAGTGAATCAGTTATATGCATACCTATATCCCCATATCCCCTCCCTCTTGCATCTCCCTCCCACCCTCCTTATCCCACCGCTCTAGGTGGTCGCAAAGCACCGAGCTGATCTCCCTGTGCCATGCAGCTAGCTATCTATTTTACATTTGGTAGTGTATATATGTCAATGCCACTCTCTTACTTCGTCCCAGCTTACCCTTCCCCCTCCCCGTGTCCTCAAGTCCATTCTCTACATCTCTGTCTTTATTCCTGTCCTGCCCCTAGGTTCATCTGAACCATTTTTTCTTTTAGATTGCATATATATGCGTTAGCATACAGTATTTGGTTTTCTCTTTCTGACTTACTTCACTTTGTATGACAGACTCTAAGTCCATCCACTACATCACTACAAATAACTCAGTTTCGTTTCTTTTTATGGCTGAGTAGTACTCCACTGTATATATGTGCCACATCTGCTTTATCCATTCATCTGTCAGTGGACACTTAGGTTGCTTCCATGACCTGGCTATTGTAAACAGTGCTGCAATGAACGTTGTGGTACATGACTCTTTTTGAATTATGGTTTTCTCAACTCCTGTGTTATCCTGTAGGGGTTTTATAGTTGTGCATTTTATGTTTATGTCTGTGGTCCATTTGAGTTCTTTTTTTTAAAATTTAATTTTATTTATTTTTTTATATAGCAGGTTCTTATTAGTTATCCATTTTATACATATTAGTGTGTATTTATCAATCCCAATCTCCGAATTCATCCCACCACCACCACGCCCCCGCCCCGCCATTTCCCCACCTTGGTGTACATACGTTTGTTCTCTGCATCAGTGTCTCAATATCTGCCCTGCAAGCCAGTTCATGTGTACCATTTTTCTAGGTTCCACATATATGCGTTAATATATGATATTTGTTTTTCTCTTTCTGACTTACTTCACTCTGTATGACAGTCTCTAGATCCATCCACCTCTCTACAAATGACCCAATTTCGTTCCTTTTTATGGCTGATTAATATTCCATTGTATACATGTACCACATCTTTATCCATTCATTTATCAATGGGCATTTAGTTTGCTTCCATGTCCTGGCTATTGTAAATACTGCTGCAATGAACATTGGGGTGCACTCCTGTGTTATCCTGTAGGGGTTTTATAGTTGTGCATTTTATGTTTATGTCTGTGGTCCATTTGAGTTCTTTTTTTTAAAATTTAATTTTATTTATTTTTTTATATAGCAGGTTCTTATTAGTTATCCATTTTATACATATTAGTGTGTATTTATCAATCCCAATCTCCGAATTCATCCCACCACCACCACGCCCCCGCCCCGCCATTTCCCCACCTTGGTGTACATACGTTTGTTCTCTGCATCAGTGTCTCAATATCTGCCCTGCAAGCCAGTTCATGTGTACCATTTTTCTAGGTTCCACATATATGCGTTAATATATGATATTTGTTTTTCTCTTTCTGACTTACTTCACTCTGTATGACAGTCTCTAGATCCATCCACCGTTTTGTTTGTAGTTTCCTTTGCTGTGCAAATACTCAAGTTTCATTAAGTCCCATTTGTTTATTTCTGTTTTTATTTCCATTACTCTAGGAGGTGGATCAAAAAAGATCTTGCTGTGATTTATGTCGAAGAGTGTTCTTCCTATGTTTTCCTGTAAGAGTTTTAAAGTGTCCAGTCTTACATTTAGGTCTCTAATCCATTTTGAGTTTATTTTTGTGTATGGTGTTAGGGAGTGTTCTAATTTCACTCTTTTACATGGACCTGTCCATTTCTCCCAGCACAACTTACTGAAGAGACTGTCTTTTCTCTGTTGTATATTCTTGCCTCCTTGGTCATAGATTAGTTGACCACAGGTGTGTGGGTTTATCTCTGGGCTTTCTATCCTGTTCCATTGATCTGTACTTCTGTTTTTGTGCCTGTACCATACTGTCTTGATTACTGAAGCTTTGTAGTATAGTCTGAAGTCAGGGAGCCTGATCCTCCAGCTCCATTTTTCTTTCTCAAGATTGCTTTGGCTATTCGGGGTCTTTTGTGTTTCCATACAAATTGTGAAGTTTTTTGTTCTAGTTCTGTAAAAAATGCCATTCGTAGTTTGATAGGGATTGCATTGAATCTGTAGAATGCTTTGGGTAGTACAGTCATTTTCACAATATTGAATCTTCCAATCCAAGAACATGGTATATCTCTCCATCTGTTTCATCTTT
>NC_041223.1:43378370-43379429 GCF_002837175.3 Physeter macrocephalus
TCCTTTTAATGTGTTGTTGGATTCTGTTTGCTAGTATTTTGTTGAGGATTTTTGCATCTATATTCATCAGTGATATTGGTCTGTAGTTTTCTTTTTTTGTAGTATCTTTGTCTGGTTTTGGTATCAGGGTGATGGTGGCCTGATAGAATGAGTTTGGGAGTGTTCCTTCCTCTGCAGTTTTTTGGAAGAATTTGACAAGGATGGGTGGTAGCTCTTCTGTAAATGTTTGATAAAATTCACCTGTGAAGCCATCTGGTGCTGGACTTTTGTTTGTTAGAAGATTTTTAATCACAGTTTCAATTTCCTTACTCTGATTGGTCTGTTCATAGTTTCTATTTCTTCCTGATTCAGTCTTGGAAGGTTATACCTTTCTAAGAATTTGTCCATTTCTTCCAATTTGTCCATTTTATTTGCATAGAGCTGTTTGAGTCCTCTCCCTCTTTTTCTTGATGAGTCTGGCTAATGGTTTATCAATTTTGTTTATCTTCTCAGAGAACCAGCTTTTAGTTTTATTGATCTTTGCTGTTGTTTTCTTTGTTTCTATTTCATTTATTTCTGCTCTGATCTTTATGATTTCTTTGCTGTTAGTAACTTTCGGTTTTGTTTGTTTTTCTTTCTCTAGTTCTTTTAGGTGTAAGGTTACATCGTTTATCTGAGATGTTTGTTGTTTCTTGATGTAGGATTGTATTGCTATAAACTTCCTTCTTAGAACTGCTTTTACTGCATCCCATAGGTTTTGGATCATCGTGTTTTCATTGTCATTTGTCTCCATGTAGTTTTTGATTTCCTCTTTGATTTCTTCAGTGATCTCTTGGTTATTTAGTAATGTATTGTTTAGCCTCCATGTGTTTGTGTTTTTTATGGTTTTTTTCCCTGTAACTGATTTCCAATCTCATAGCTTTGTGGTCAAAAAAGATGCTTGATATGATTTCAATTTTCTTAAATTTACTGAGGCTTGATTTGTGACCCAAGATGTGATCTATCCTGGAGAATGTTCCATGCACACTTGAGAAGAAAGTGTAATCTGCTGTTTTTGGATGGAATGTCCTATAAATATCA
>NC_041223.1:43379573-43436279 GCF_002837175.3 Physeter macrocephalus
AGCCTGTGTCTTTTGGTTGGAGCATTTAATCCATTCACGTTTAAGGTAATTATCGATATGTATGTTCCTATGACCATTTTCTTAATTGTTTTGGGTTTGTTTTTGTAGGTCCTTTTCTTCTCTTGTGTTTCCCACTTAGAGAAGTTCCTTTAGCATTTGTTGTAGAGCTGGTTTGGTGATGCTGAATTCTCTTAGCTTTTGCTTGTCTATAAAGTTTTTAATTTCTCCATCGAGTCTGAATGAGATCCTTGCCGGCTAGAGTAATCTTAGTTGTAGTTTCTTCCGTTTCATCACATTAAATATGTCACTCCACTCCCTTCTGGCTTGTAGAGTTTCTGCTGATAAATCAGGTATTAACCTTATGGGAGTTCCCTTGTATGTTATTTGTCGTTTTTCCCTTGCTGCTCTCAATAATTTTTCTTTGTCTTTAATTTTTGCCAGTGTGATTACTATGTGCCTCGGCATGTTTCTCCTTGTGTTTATCCTGTATGGGACTCGCTGTGCTTTCTGGACTTGGGTGGCTATTTCCTTTCCCATGTTAGGGAAGTTTTTGAGTATAATCTCTTCAGATATTTTCTCATGTCCTTTCTCTCTCTCTTCTCCTTCTGGGGCCCCTGTAATGTGAATGTTGTTGCGTTTAATGTTGTCCCAGAGGTCTCTTAGGCTCATTTCCTTTCATTGTTTTTTCTTTATTCTGTTCCGCAGCAGTGAATTCCACGATTCTGTCTTCCAGGCCACTTATCTGTTCTTCTACCTCAGTTATTCTGCTATCATTTCCTTCTAGTGTATTTTTCATTTCAGTTACTGTATTGTTCATCTCTTTTTTGTTGTTGTTCTTTAATTCTTCTAGGTATTTGTTAAACATTTCTTGCATCTTCTCAGTCTTTGCCTCCATTCTTTTTCTGAGGTCCTGGATCGTCTTCACTCTCATTTTTCTGAATTCTTTTTCTGGAAGGTTGCATATCTCCACTTCATTTAGTTGTTTTTCTGGGGTTTTATCTTGTTCCTTTATCTGGTACATAGCCCTCTGCCTTTTCCTCTTGTCTGTCTTTCTGTGAGTGTGGTTTTTGTTCCACAGGCTGCAGAATTGTAGTACTTGTTTCTTCTGCTGTCTGCCCTCTGGTGGATTAGGCTATCTAAGAGGCTTGTGCAAGTTTCCTGATGGGAGGGACTGGTGGTGGGTAGAGCTTCCTGTTGCTCTGGTGGGCAGAGCTATTTAAAACTTTAATCCACTTGTCTGCTGATGGGTGGGGCTGGGTTCCCTCCCTGTTGGTTGTTTGGCCTGAGGGGACCCAACACTGGAGCCTACCGGGCTCTTTGGTTGGGCTAATGGCCGACTCTGGGAGGGCTCATGCCAAGGAGTACTTCCAAGACCCCCCTCCTCTGCAGGAGACTCTCCAACACTAGCACGTAGGTCTGGGTCAGTCTCCTATGGGGTCACTGCTCCTTTCTCTGGGTCCCGATACACACACTACTTTGTGTGTGCCCTCCAAGAGTGGCGTCTCTGTTTCCCCCAGTCTTGTCGAAGTCCTGTAATCAAATCCCGCTAGGCTTCAAAGTATGATTCTCTAGGAATTCCTCCTTCCGTTGCCGGACCCCCAGGTTGGGAAGCCTGACGTGGGGCTCAGAACCTTCACTCCAGTGGGCAGACTTCTGTGGTATAATGTTCTCCAGTTTGTGAGTCACCCACCCAGCAGTTACAGAATTTGATTTTATTGTGATTGCGCCCCTCCTACCGTCTCATTGTGGCTTCTCCTTTGTCTTTGAATGTGGGGTATCTTTTTTGTTGAGTTCCAGTGTCCTCCTTTCGATGATTGTTCAGCAGTTAGTTGTGATTCCGGTGCTCTCACAAGACAGAGTGAGAGCACGTCCTTCTCCTCCGCCATCTTGAACCAATCTCTAATTCATTTTTGTGGAGGGTGTAAGGTCTGTGTCTAGAATCTTTTTTTTTTTTTTTTTTTTTTTGCATGTGGATGTTCAGTTGTTCTAGTACCATTTGTTTAAAAGACTGTTTTTGCTCCATTGTACTGCCTTTGCTCTTTTGTCAGTAGACTGGTTGACTGTATTTGTGTGGATCTATTTCTGGGCTCTGCGTTCTGTTCCATTGACCTGTTTGTTTGTTCCTTCCCCAATACCACACATTCTTGATTACTGTAGCTTTACTGTAAGTCTTGAAGTCAGGGTGTCAGTCCTCCATCTTAGTTGGTTCATCTCCTTAAGTATTACGTTGGCCATTCTGGAGCTTTTGTTTTTCCATATAAACTTTAGAATCAGCTTGTCACTATCCACAAAATAACTTGCTGGGATTTTTATTGAAATTGCATCGAATCTATAGATCAAGTTGGGAAGAACTTGACATCTTGATAATACTGAGTCTGTCCATGAACAGGGAATATCTCTTCATTTATTTTGTCCTTCTTTGATATCGTTGATCAGAGTTTTATAGTATTCCTTGTATAGGTCTTGTATATACACATTTTGTTAGATTTATACTATTATGTTTTTGGGGGTGCTAATGTAAATGGTAATGTGTTTTTAGTTTCAAATTACACTTGTTCATTGCTGTTATATAGGAAAGAAAGTGCCTGACTTTCATATATTTCACTCCACTCTCTTTTTGCTTCCATGGTTTCTGAGAATTTGTATAAAGCTCTTATCTTTTCCTGTCTATAGGTAAGGTATTTTCTCCTCTGGTTTCTTTCACATTTTTTTAAATCTTTGATTTTCAAAAATTTAAATATGATATGCTTAAGTGTAGTTTTTGGGCATTTATTCTGCTTGGTGTTCTCTGAGCTTCCTGGATCTGAGGTATGGTATGTGACCATTTGGGGAAATTCTCAAATCATATTGTTTAAAATTTTGCTGTTTTCTTTCTCTCTTTTCCTTGTGGTGTTCCCATAAGATGTATATTACAACTTTTGTAGTTATCTCACGACTCTTGGATATTCTGTTCTATTTTTTCCAGTCTTTTTCCTCTTTGCTCTTTAAGTTTTAGAAGTTTCTGCTGTCATATCCGCAAGTTCAGATTGGTTCCTGCGCCAGGTCCAGTCTACTGATAACCACATCAAAGACATTTCTTCGTTTCTGTTTCAGTGTTTTTTGTCTCTAGAGTTTCTTTTCTAATCTTTCTGCCTCTGTTCTTATATTATCCATCTGTTCTTGAATGTTGTCTGCTTCAGCAGTAAAACCCTTAAGCATATTAATCATAGTTTTAAAAAATGTCTGTTCTGATAATTCCAACGTTTGTGACATATCTGACTCTAGTTCTGATGCTTGTTCAGTCTCTCCAGATATACTGATAAAAGGAAATGTGGTAAATAGGCCTTTAGTAATGTCATGGTAGGGTGTGAGGTAGGGGAAGCATTCTCTGGCCCTCTGACTTAGTCTTTTCGTGAGCCTGTGCTCCTGGACTGTGAACTTCACCAGTGCTTCTTAGTTTTTTCTTTCCCACCCTTAGGTAGGACAGGATGGCTAGAGGCAACTGAGTTGGATATTAACCCTTCCCCCATGTGGAAGGCTAGAGGAGCTTGTTTGGGATTTTTTCCTTCTAGGTATGTTAGTGTTCCCTTCTAGGTAGGTTAGTCTCTGGTAAAGTAGTTTCTCCTGAGGACAGACCTTGTTAAGAAGAACACAGAGCTTTGGCATTTCAGAATGGTTTCTTTCTCCTCCCTCTGCTGGAAGCACAAAGGGATTCATTGTGAGGACCTGGTAGAGCTTCTAGTGGTATAATTCAAGAATATTGGGTGTCCCCTATGACTGGGTGCTCCTGGAGTTTTTGACTCTCAGACCTTCACTCTGAGCCTCCAACAAATTCATCAATTACAGTTCTGGTTTTCCTACTTCAGCACTGGCTCCCATGGATAATTCTGTTCCAGTAAGTGTGATTTTCTTTATTTGCCTGTTTCTCCAATTTTGGGGGTTGCAGTTTGCCCAATAACCTCACTTCTCTGACAGATCTAAGAAGAGTTGTTGATTTTTCAGTTTGTTCAGCTTTTCACTTGTCGGTAAAACAGGTTGGCAATTTCTGAGCTCATTATATGCCTGACGAGAAATTGTAAATCTGTATTAACTTTTTTACAGTTTCCTAGCCTATCCTGGCCATTTTTCTGGGTTCTAGACCCATCTCTTTGCCTGATGTTCATATATATTTGTATCTTAATATTAAATTGATATTAACTGGCATCTTAATATCAATAGGCTCTAATTGTAATTAAGTACGTTTGCTTAAACCTGTTCTCCCACATGACCTACTTACCTCTGCTCAGAATATGATCTTCCATGTTACTTAGACTCAGAATTTTGAAACTTTAGTTATCTTTAACATTTCTTGTCCATTCACACCTTAAAAAATAATTTCTCTAAATCCTCTCATTTCTGCTTCCAGAGTTTCTTCCTTCTGTTCTCAGTATTCTTGTTCAGCTCCTTGGTTTTTTCAGCTAAATAGGTTAGGATAAATTCTTAAAGTGATATATTCATATCCATTCACCATATCCTTTAATTCATCTTGTTCATTACTTCCAATTGTTATAGTTCTCTCTTGTCCTTTTTCCTCTGTTCTTTTCCCTTTAATCTAAAGTTACTAAGAGTTTCACTACGGTAAGTGCTAGGGAATACAGAGATTTACAAAACAGAGTTCACAGACTTCTTAAACATGTTACTTTCTTGTTCTAGAACCATCACCGGATTCCCATTTCCTATGAATTAAGGATGAATTCTGAACCTTGTGATTCTAAAGTATGGTCTCACGTAGATGTTTTAATTTTCTCTTATATTCCCCCCTCTTGTAACCTAAACTTTATGGGTACTCTGTGCATATATTCCATCTTTTACCTTTTTAAAATGTTCTTTCTGGAATGCTTTTCTTCCTTTCTCTGTTCCTGCCAGAATCCTCCTTATTTTCAAAGTCTGTCCCAAAAGCCACCTTTCCAGTAAAGCCTTTTCCCTCATTCTCCCCATGCCCTTTTCATTTATCCTCCCACCTTCCAACACTTTGTACTGAAGATGGCTTTTCTTTGGCTGCCATACTATATTGTATCCTGTATATAATTATCTAAGGGTTTCTCTTATGCTTCTGATTAGAATTTGAGTTTGTAAAGGGCAGTGCCTGAGTTGGTTATCTTTGAAATACCATGCACATAATAAGTGCTGTTTATATAATCAGAATTTTTTTCCTTCCAGTTTTATGGGGATATAATTGACATACAGCACTGTATAAATTTAAGGTGTATAGCATAATGATGTGACCTTCAGGCATCATGAAATTATTACCACAGTAAGTTTAGTGAACATCCACCATCTCGTACAAATACAGAATAAAAGAAAAAAAAACATATTTTTTTCCTTGTGATGAGAACTCTTAGGATTCACTTTCTTAACAACTTTAGTATATAACATACAGCAGTATTAATTATGTTTATCATGTTGTCCGTTACAGCCCTAGTACTTATTTATCCTGTAACTGGAGGTTTGTACCTTTTGACCCCCTTCATCCACTTCCCCTTCCCCCACCCCTGTCTCTGGTAACCACAGATCTGATCTCTTTTTTTCTATGAGTTTGTTTGTTTGTTTTTGAAGTGTAATTGACCTACAATATTATGTTAGTTCCTGGTGCACAACATATTGATTCAGTATTTCTATACATGACAGAATGATCATCACACTAAATCTAGTTACCTCCTGTCACCATGCAAAGATATTCCAGTATTATTGACCATGTTCCCCCCACTGCACATTTCATACCTGTGACTCATTGATTTTGTAACTAGAAGTTTGTACCTCTTCATCTCCCTTACCTGTTTGTTCTCTGTATCTATGACTGTTTCTGTTTTGTTATGTTTGTTCATTTGTTTTGTTTTTTAAATTCCATGTATAAGCAAAATCATATGGTATTTGTCTTTCTCTGTCTGACTTAACTTCACTTAGCATTATACCCTCTAGGTCCATCCATATTGTCGCAAATAGCAAGATTTCATCTTATATTATAGCTGAGTAATATTCTGTTGGATGGATAGATAGACAGATAGATATAGATATCACCTCTTCTTTATACATTCATCTATCGATAGGCACTTAGGTTGCTTCCATATCTTGTCTGTTGTTCACTGCTGCAGTGAATATAGGGTTGCATATATCTTTTCAAATTAAGTGTTTTTGTTTTCTTCAGATAAATACCCAGGAGTGGAATTGCTTGATTATATAATAGTTCTATTTCTAATTTTTTGAGAAACTGACCTACTGTTTTCCATAGTGGCTGCACCAGTTTGCATTCCCACTAACAGTGCATGAGGGTTCTTTTTCTCTGCATCCTGGCCAACACTTTATTGTTATTTGTTGTCTTTCTGATGATAGCCATTCTGATAGGTGTGAGGTTGTATCTCACTGTGGTTTTGATTTGCATTTCCCCTATGATTAGTGATGTTGAGCATCTTTGCATGTGCCTGTTGGCCATCTGTATGTCTTCTTTGAACAAATGTTTTTTCAGGTCCTCTGTCCATTTAAAAAAATTTTTTTTTGATGTTGAATTGTATGAGTCCTTTGTATATTTTGGATATTAACCCCTTATCAGAAAAATCATTTGCCATTATCTTCTCTCATTCAGTAGGTGGCCTTTTTGTTGTTGATAGTTTCCTTCATAGTGCAAAGGCTTTTTAGTTTGATTTAGTCCCATTTGTTTATTTTTGCTTTTGTTGCCCTTACTGAGGAGACATAATCCCCCCAAAATTGCCAAAACTGATATCAAAGAGTGTACTGCCTGTGTTTTCTTCTAGGAGTTTTATGATTTCAGGTCTTACATTTTAAGTCTTTAATCCATTTTGAGTTTATTTATTTATTTATTTATTTTTTGTGGTACGCAGGCCTCTGAATGTTGTGGCCTCTCGCGTTGTGGAGCACAGGCTCTGGACGTGCAGGCTCAGCGGCCATGACTCACGGGCCCAGCCGCTCCACGGCACGGGGGATCTTCCCAGACCGGGGCACGAACCCGTGTCCCCTGCATCGGCAGGCGGACTCTCAACCACTGCGCCACCAGGGAAGCCCCTTATTTTTTATATGGTGTGAGAAAGCATCCAGTTTGATTCTTTTGCATGTAGCTGTCCAGTTTTCCCAACACCATTTATTGAAGAAGCTGTTTTTTCCCCCGTTGTATATTCTTGCCTTCTATGTCGTAGATTAATTGACCATATAAGTATGGGTTCTTTTCTGGGCTCTCTATTCTGTGCCACTGATTTATGTGTCTGTTTTTGTGCCAGTACCATACCGTGTATATAATTTTTGAATTGCATCTCTACCTTTTGAAAAAGTATGAGTTCTTCAAGGCCTAGTTCAAGTTCGCTTCTATAAAGCCTTTCCATAGCTACTACACATACAGCTATCTTAGCACTTAGGCAGTTTTTGTTGTCTCTTTGTGTGTGACACTTTATTAAACTGGTGGGACCTTGTTTTATTAACTGTTGACTCCCCAGTACACAATGCCTAACATATGTGCGTAGTAAATAGAAAAATAATCTGTTTCTTTACTTTCACATTACTTTGTTGGTATCACATTCTTATCACATTCTAATTTGTTTGAGGAAATATTTGTATTTCCTGCCCTCCTCTTCCAGGTTGTAATGCTGCAGGAGGAAGGGGAGGGAAGAGATTTTGTCTGACTCTCCTTCAAAGCCTTGCTCATGAAAAGAATAATATATTTATTCATTAAGCAATTATTTTTTAACATTTATTTTGTGGCAGTCACTGCTCTATGAAATAGGGATATAAGAGCAACTAAGATGGACAGAAATTCCTGATTTCATGAACCTTACTTTCTAGTTAGGGGAAACACTCTATTAATACTTACTGAGTTTAATATTAGCTAAAAAATGATCACCTGTGAGGAAATATTTCTTTAGTTTTTATTTATTTCCCCTGAGACTTCACTTCTTTATAATGTACTTTTTATACTCTAATGATACTTTTTAACCAAATAATAACTGCTTTTTATTAAGCTTCTGCTGTGTGCTAGGAACTTTACATAACTTGTTGATGGTAAGGAATTTGAATTGATCATGACATATAACTAGGAAGCAGGAGAGCTGGGATTTATGGTGAGGTCTGTCATTAAAGGCTATTTGTGCTCTTTGTACTGTACCTCATTTCTAATTTCTTTCCATTTATTCAAGACACGTAAACTTTTAAAGTCTTACCTATGTTTTTTTTCTTTCTGAATAGCCACAATATGAGAATACTTCCCTCCAGACTCCATTTTCAGACCAGTCAACATCCCATTCCCAGCAAGAGGAACTTGAGCAAAAGCTTGCATCTACTGAGAAAGAGGTTTTACAGCTCAATCAGTTTCTAAAACAAAGAATAAGCCAATTTAGTGAAGAGAAGAAGAAACTGGAAGAAAAGGTAGGTGTTTTTAATAAAGTTGAATTGGGTCAAGGGCATTCCTTCAACATATGATTTTTTTGTCATCTACTCTATGCCAGGTGTCATGCCAGGTTTTATTTACATTGAAGTGATTAGTTTTACAGTAATTTTTGAGAAACCCTGTGCTATCTACAAAAATCCAGGCATTTTTTTTGAGAGATAAAAATACCACTGTGTATTATATTATGTCTTTCTAAGTAACAGTAAAGCTTTTTTTAAAGATAGTTGTCTACATTGAGATGTGATGCCAATAACTGTTCTCCTTTTCCTTTTTGGGCCCTGTATCTTTGTAATGTGGGATATGAAGGATTGGTAAATGAAATGAAAGTGGTCCTTCTTTCAGAAGCACATGACTTCACGTTATTTAGGCTGAAGCCCTTGATTCAGAATAAGTAGCTGAAAGCCAGATACCTCTATATACACAATACATCTGTCCATTTATTTGACCTTTCTGCCTTTATTAAAGTATTTTCACAGATTTTAACTCATTCCATTATAGTATCATTAAAGATCAAGTAAGATAAGGATACATGCTAGTCCTGATTTATTGAAGAGGCATAGATCCTTAAGCTACTACTTAGTTGCAGAATTGGTTTTAGATTTCTCTTGTTATACCCAGCTTATTATTCTATTAACTAACCTTCCCTTCAAGTGATCTTGAGGTGGTCACCATGATTTCTGTAGGCAGATTTGGAGCTATTAATTGAGAACTCATTGACATTTTTGAGTCAGTACACACACACACACACACACACGAGCTAAAATTTTTATCTTCCAAAAAACTGACAGATTTTACATGGTTTCTCTTTCTCAGCTATATGATGTATTTTATTGTGGCTAACTTGAAAGTACCTTGAAACAGTTACTGTTTCTTGTTCCTTTTGTGTATTTTTTGGGCTTTATCTAATACCACAATCTGGAGGGAGCTATGGAAATATCCATTGGTCATACATAAGTTGGAGGGATTAAAATGTTTTCTCACCTGAGACTTGTTAATTAAAAGATTGTGTGAAAATTGTGAAGATTCAGTGGATGTGGTTTTTAAAATATATTTTTATGTTTTATCTAAATTTTTCTCATCTTTTATTATTTTTGTGTCTATTGCTTAATAAAATCAGTTTATATGTTACCTGCCTATGAGACAGCTCCTAATTGGATGTCTTCAAAATACTTCAGACTTCTCATGTCTAAAATCATTTCTTAATTTTGCCTTCTGTCTGCCCTGTTCTCAAACGACATAAAACAACATTTTCTTCAATGTTCATTGCTGTGTATTCAGTTACTCATGCTAGAAACTCTACTAAGTTAATCAAGCCTGTCTTCTAAATATATACAGGACCTGTCCAACACTACCAGCCTAGTCCAGGTTCTTATCTCTTGGCAAAGCTTTTGTAATGGCTTCTTCATTGGTGTCTGTGAATTCACCCTTGCCCTGTCTACCTGTTCTCCCGTTTTCTCCAATCACTTTTGTTGTTGTTGTTGTTGTAATTCTATGTATTTTATTTATTATACTTTTAAAGATTGAAGCATAATTTGCATACAGTCAAATGTGCAGATCTTGGGTGTTCAGTTTTTATGAATATTGCTAATAGTATACAGTCGACCCTTTAATAACATGGGTTAACTGTGCAGGTCACTTATACATAGATTTTATTCAGTAGTAAATACTACACAATTTGAGGATCTGAGGATGTGGAGGAAAAAGCAGATACAGAGGGCTGACTGTAAGTTGTATACTGCATGGAGGGTCAGCAACCCAACCTCCTTGTTGTTCAAAGGTCAACTGTATACCCATATAACCACTATCTAAAATGAGGTCATAAACATTTCAGTTATCCAGGAAGTTCCCTTGTGCTTCTTTCTAGTCAGTCTTCTTCCCTTCCCTGAAACACTTTTTTAAAATAAATTTTATTTATTATTTATTTATTTTTGGCTGCATTGGGTTTTCATTGCTGCATGCGGGCTTTCTCTAGCTGCGGCAAGCGAGGGCTACTCTTCGTTGTGGTGGGCGGGCTTCTCATTGCAGTGGCTTCTCTTGTTGTGGAGCATGGGCTCTAGGCACACGGGCTTCAGTAGTTGTGGCATGCGGGCTCAGTAGTTGTGGCTTGCGGGCTCTAGAGCGCAGGCTCAGTAGTTGTGGCGCACGGGCTTAGTTGCTCTGCGGCATGTGGGATCTTCCCAGACCAGTGCTCAAACCTATGTTACCTGCACTGGCAGATGGATTCCTAACCACTGTGCCACCAGGGAGGTCCCCGAAACACATTTTTATCACTATAGATTAGTTCTGAGTCTTCTTGGACTTTGTATAAATGGAGTCATACCATATATGTTCTTTTGTGTGTGTTTTCTTTCCCTTAATATCTTTGAGATTTATTTACGTTGTTGCACGTATCAGTAGTCTGTTCCTATCTATCCCTGAGTTGCATTCCATTATATAGATCTCTCACAATGTATCTATTGTCCTGTTAGTGGATATTTGGATTGTTTGCAGTTTGGGAAAATTATGAATAAGGCTGCTGTGAACATTCTTGTACTAGACTTTATTTTGTATACATAGGTTTTCATTTCTCTTGGATAAATTCCTAATAGTGGAATTTCTAGGTCATTTGGTTCATAGTGTAGATGTTTAACTTATAAGAAACTACCCAAGTTCTCCCAAGTGTTTGTACCATTTAACACTTCCACTACCAATGAGTGAGAGTTCCAGGTGCTCCACAGCCTTGCAAATCCATTCTTAATAGTGTGGAGGAATGAACCTTTTAAAATGAAGATCCAGTCATTTTTCTTACTTGGTTAAAACCCACTAATGGCGTCTCATTGTCTTTAAAATAAGAATTTAATATTTTCTATGACCTGAAAGAGCCTGCCTAATTATATAGCCTTGGGCCCTACCAGTCTCCCTCTGGTACACTGTGTCTTGGTATAGTGTCTTACAGCTGTTGAGCAGGTCAGACCTTGTTTCTGGTATAGGTTCTTTACATAAAGTGTCCTCTTTGCCTGATGAATACTTGGCTCTCTTTTCCTGCTCCCCAATCACCAATTTATCAATATTTTATCAAGTCTCAACTTAAATATATTTTCCCTCCAACTGCTTCTTATACATGCTTAGAGCATTTTGTTCTCAGCACGAATTTGAATGTTGCTATGTTTTTTATATATCTCTGTAAGTTTTGTGAAGGCAGAGATGTATCTGAATGTGTCACTGTAGCGTATGTAGCACCAGCCATGGTCCCTGGCATATTGAATGAATGAATGAACAAATGCTTTCGGTGATTTTTGCCACGAAGGGAGAGAAGGGAATGAGATAACCCCAACAAAGGACTAGGGAAAGAATAATTAGAGATATCGAAGATGTCAGAATGGGTGCACGATGGACCAAATTCCTAAGGAGAAACAGGAGAATGTTGATAACAGATGCCAAGCTGGAAGAGTTCCTCTTGGAAAAGAAGAGAAATAGCCTCTCTGTGAAGTGAGACAGTTAAGAATGGACGTGTCTATACCAGTGGACCTTGAGAAGTTGGGTTAATATAGAGGGTAGACTTTGTGTCAGAAGACATGGAGACGACTTGAGTTCTTGAAGGGAGTGTAGAAGCTAGAAAATTAGATTCATTGATAATGCATCAACTAAACAGCACCCTGGGCCCACATGAGATTAGATTGCATTGTTTTCCTTCTGCATTTACTCTCAGTAACCCTGATCAAGACTGATTCTAAGACAGAAAAACATTTAATGTGGTAAGAATAACAAGGGAAGTTACTCTTTGTTGAGCACTTTCTTTTATGCACCAGATAGTATGTTAATGTACATTAAATGCATTTTCTTATTCAATCCTAGTGTCAGACAGAAACCCTATGAGGTATATACTATACCCCATTTTTTAAAAAATGAGGTTACTGAAATTTTGAGAAAAGTTAATTTGTCCAGTTGCATGTAGATAGAAGTTGTTGAAAAGCTGGAAGTAAAATACAAGACAATTTAACTCTCCAGCTGATGCCTTGGTTCTAATAATAATTTATAAAAATTTTAGTGGAAAACATTTTCTCCCTAATCTATTTTGTTCTAATAATTGTATTTAAAATGAAGAAAAATAAATCTGTTTGTAAACCTCTTCTAAAATGGGGAATTGCCTTCTAGGAATGATCTCAGTACTGCATAATACCTCCTTGAAAGAAAAACTTAACTTTTTATAACTAGAATAGGAAAGATTTATTAGTGATGCCTCATTTACCTGTAGGTAATTACTGGAGTTCAGAATTCAGTAACCTCTGTTAATCTGCTAATCTGCAACAACATAAAACTTGGAAGTTAAAAAAACAAAAAATAAAGAGCTTCTCATCAGTGAGCAGGGCTGGAAAAAAAACCCCAAAAAACCAAGATCCAGTAATTATGTGTGATCAGCTTGTGCCCACAAATAACAGAGATGGTATCCAGCAGGAGAGTGTTGGCCGAGATTTGTGATCAAGAGCAGCAAGCTTGACATGATAGCAAAGAAGAGAATTGACCAAAGAAAAAGAAGGAACCTAGGACACATTTGCATAGAAGACAGCATGACTAACTTATTCTAGCGGCTGCTTTTTGAGGACACAATTATGTCACTAAAACAAGTATGTCACATTTAAGACACAAGTGTAAATTAGGGAGCATGTAGTAAAAATAGGCAGGTTAGTTATGTTTACTTCAGTAATTTACAGGGTCATTTGCTAAGGCAAGAGCAGGATTATATGGTCTTTCAGGTCACGACCAGGGCCAACATTCTGTGAGTTCTGATAGATCAAAAGCTAAATTGATACACCAGCACACTTGATTTTAGTCCTAAGAAAGCCCCAATAAAAGGTTTTGTCTGTTTTACCATTGTTGCTCCTTACCCAAGGACCTAAGTGAATCCTAACATTATTGATGGAATGAATAGATGAAATGCGATGTCATTTGTTTTTCCAATTGAAATTGTTTTTTTTTTTAACATCTTTATTGGAGTATAATTGCTTTACAATGGTGTGTTAGTTTCTGCTTTACAACAAAGTGAATCAGTTATACATATACATATATTCCCATATCTCTTCCCTCTTGCATCTCTCCCTCCCACCCTCCCTATCCCACCACTCTAGGTGGTCACAAAGCACCAAGCTGATCTCCCTGTGCTATGCGGCTGCTTCCCACTAGCTATCGGTTTTACATTTGGTAGTGTATATTTGTTTTGTGCTTTGTTTTTCCAATTAAAATTGTTTTAATAAAAGTTTTTATACATTGGACCTGAAAGAAGATAAGGCATGAAAGAAACTGGATTGTGGACAAGCATTAGCTTTAATAAAATTTGAAAGAGTAATCCATTATACTACTAATTACTCGTACTTATTTCCCTGGTGAATATGAGAAAAGGCTATAAAGATATTTTAGAACCCTGTAAGCTTCTGAAAGAATGTTAAATGTTTGGAAGACTGGTAAATTAAAGTAAATGTGAGTCTGGAGTTTACTTTTTAGGCAACTATTTGTATATACATTGTTTTTAATTGATCTTGATTATGAAAGAGCTTTAGAGATAGTATATCTACAAAATTTAAAGATGGTATGTTTTAGGTGGAAAGGTGAAAAAAAATAGTACATAAAAGTCTGAGGTTCAACCTACACAGATTGGGATTTACTAAAGATCATGAATTGTATATATTCCATAGTAGGTGTTCAATTAGCATATTTCATGAGTCATAAGATGACATTAATGGTAAGGCTCATCTTTATTTTATATAGTAAGAGAATATAATGCAAGTTCAGTTTGACACAATGCCTTAACAATAGTCTTGCTTGAGGTATGAATTAGTCTCACTAGTCCCATTATTTGTTCCTAAGTATTTGGTAATTTTGGTAAGTGCCCTAGCTTTGATTGCTTTGCTTTAGTACATGATAAGCGATTCCTTTGTAAGTCTGTAAGTAACAAAACAGCTTTAATTACTTATAGATATCTTCCTTTCTTAATTCACGTAAAACATTGCATGTAACTTTGCAATAAATAAGAAATTAAAGTCATCCTTCCAGAGATGAATACTTGCTTCACTGATTTCTCAGTTGTTCCCTGAAAATGTCTTTCTGGGTACCCAATAACTTTTTTCAATTCCAAATTATAATGTAATATTTCAAAGGTATTTTAAATATGATTTAAACGCAACACACTTTCAACATGTACATAATACTGTTGAAATGACAAAGATATGAATAGCCTTGACCAAATTTGCACATGTGCAGGCAATAAAAACTACATCATTACTGCTGCCTGGTTGACTGCAGTTTATAAGATATCATCAATTGTAAAATCAAATAAAAATTTCAAAACTCTTGATTTCAATGATACAAGAATTTGAAAAAATGTGAATCTTAGAATCTATGAAATAAGATAAATCATACTTAAGTTGGAAGTGGTGTTAACTGTATCTGGAACTGGAACTTGGTGAATTCAGTGATGCCTAAGATTAGAATCTTGGTTTTTATATTAATGTTTTTTGACAAAACCACTGAAGCTTCATAATCTTTTTCTTTAGCTTAAAACCAGAGATAGATACATCAGTAGCCTGAAAAAGAAATGCCAGAAGGAATCTGAACAGAATAAAGAAAAGCAGAGAAGAATTGAGACCTTAGAAAAGTATCTGGCTGATCTTCCAACTCTTGATGATGTACAGAGTCAGAGTCTACAGGTAACATGAAATAAAATGCTGATCTTTAAATGAGAGGGAAACATATTCTTTTTTAAGTTGACTCTTTAGACATTTCATTTTTATAATTTTTCATTCATTTTGTAAATTTTTATAATTTAAAATTTTAGTTGTATATTTGGCTAATTGTAAGTTAAATCTGTGTGCTTAATTGCTGTTTTTAGGATTAACTTTAATTAGAAACTCTGTTCATCTGAGCATGAATAGATCTTTCTTGTTCTTAATTAATATGTGGTTTCCTTCCTAATGAATCCGTCTTAACTCTCTCACTTACTGTTCTACTCTAAAAGGTAGTTTCTAAACCAGTGACACCCCACCACATGCACACACACTCATGCATCTCAGTTCTGACTTTTCCCAGTATTCTGTGGGATCCACCAAGGCTTAACAAGACCTTTTTTTGACCATCTTTCCAGATACTTGTTTTGTTTTCATCATTCTTCATAATCTTTCTATAAATTCTTTCTTATACTTTAATCTATGACCTCCATTCACTCCTCTGACTTCTGACCATTTTCCTTTCTTAGCAGTACCTCATCCAAAGTCTTTCTACTAACTCTGGTGAGGCATATCCTCTTGAAGCCTTCTTTTGTAAATCCATTAAACCTACTCTTCAGTCTTTTCTCAAAATCTTACTAATCATGGGATTTTCAGTCTTAGCACTCTTGACATTTGAGGTTAGGTAATTTTTTGTTGTGGGATTCTGTCCTGTGCATTAAAGGATGCTTAACAACATTTCTGGCCTCCACCTACTGGATGCCAATAGTGCTGCTCCTTCCCTTCCCCCTAAACCAAAAATGTCAGCAGACTTTTCCAAATGTCTGCTGGGCGGAATGGAGGGAGATCACTCCCAGTTGAGAATCACTGATCTAATCCATGGAGTATCATTATTCTGTAGACTCTAGACCTATAATACAATCTCTGTTTACATTAATTTATAAGTTGTAAAACTAACAGAGTGTGATATCATGAAGGAACTGAAGAAGAACCCACAGGAGTTTGAGCAGGAACAGAGAGGACTAAAGATTTTAAAACATGTGTTCATACCACAGTACACCCATTAGGATGGCTAATCTCTAAAGAACAGAAAGTAACAAGCATTGGTGATGTGGAGAAATTATAAACCCTCGGGCACTGTTGGTGGGAATGTAATATGGTGTAGCCACTATTGAAAACCATATGACGGTTCCTCAAAAATATTAAAAATAGAATTACCATATGCTCCACCAATTCCACCTCTGGGTATATGCTAAAAATAATTGAAAGCAGAGTCTCAAACAGGTGTTTATTCACAATGCGTGTTCATAACAGCATTATTTACAATAGCCAAATGGTACCTCAAGTGTCCATCAGTGGATGAATGGATGAACAAACCATGATGTATACACACAATATAGCCTTAAAAAGGAAGGACTTTCTGACGCATGCTACAACATGGGTGAACCTGTGGACATTTTGCTAAGTGAAATAAGCCAATCACAAAGATAAATATTGGGATTGACATATGTGTAAGGTGGGTAACTAATAAGAACCTGCTGTATAAAATATTAAATAAAAACATTTTTTAAAAATGATTACAGTAATTATTCTAGGAATTGAAAAAGAGACATTTAATTTTAAAAAAACAAAGATAAATAGATTAAAGATAAAGAAAAATAGATATGAGATACCTAAAGTAGTCAAATTCATAGAGACAGAAGGTCAAAGGGTGATTGCCAGGGGTTGAGGGGAGAGGTAGATGGATAGAGAGTTTGTTTTAAAAGATGAAAAGAGTTCTGGTGATTCATTTACAACAATGTGAATGTACTTAACTGTACACTTAAAAATGGTTAGGATGGTGAATTTTAAGGTAGGTATATTTTGCCACAATTAAAATTTTAAAAATATCCCCAAATTGAGATCATTCACATTTCTCTGCCTTCTAGAAATTTCTGACCCTATTCTCCTCTTCTCGATAATCTCATTCTCTCAGCTCCCTTTATACAAAGGAAGAGATAAAGTGTTAAGTGCTATCCGTGAAATGAAGATAGTGTAATTTTAACCATCAGTCTATTAATTCTTAAGAACCCAGTATCAATTTCTAGTAGGAACATATTTAATATTCTTTGTGTCATTAACTTAAAAAAATTTCTCTTTAGCTGCAAGTTCTAGAAGAAAAAAACAAGAATTTGCAAGAGACTTTGATGGAAATGGAAAAAAGGCTTGAAGAGTTCAAAAAACAGTGTCAGGAAAATGAGGCACAGCTAATATGCCAGAAAAAGAAAGAAAAGGAGTTGGTAACTACAGTTCAGAGGTAAGAAAACCCTCAGTAATTCTTTTATGTTATTTTAAAGTTATTCCTTATTTGTCATAAAGCATTTCACTTAAAATATGTTAATTTATAATTAGTACTCTATTATTTCTCTTAAAGATGTATTATTGAGAACCAGAAGTATTATGTCATCGAAACAGGTTGTCTCAGTTGTGATTTAACAATTCGATGGAACATACTGACATCTTGGTTTTAGATAAGAGTAGGTTTTAGATGAGAATAGTTTTTTTTTTAAAAAAAAAATCTATTGAAAACTGGAAGCATTAACACAAACCCTTTATCTAATGGCTTTGTCAAAGAATAAGTAAAAATTCTAAGTAACAAAAAGAAGGGCAGCCAGACTGCACTCCTTAATGGGACATGTCAAAGTGAAGTAATTGGCTCCCATTTCACCTGACTGCAGAGTAACAGATGGCGGCCGTTTGCCATGCACCTTCCGAGTTTACTCACATGTCTCTTGCCTCACAGGTCTCTTCGAATTTAATACAGTTAGAACTGCAGTGAATATTATTTGTTAGTATATTTTGTTAATGTATTTAAGCTGGAAAATTAATGTTGGATTCATGAAAAACCTAGAAAACTATGCTATATATGCATCTACATGTACACTGTTTAGTAGAACTTAAAAAACCTTAATAAATTATCAACTATAAGTAGATAACGCTATCCTGAAGAAGACGACAACAAAGCAAAGAACTAAATTTAATAAAGGCACTCTTTATGCTTCTATCAATTATATATAACTCAATGTAACTCACTTTTTTAGTCAAAATCCTCCTGATAATTCCATGTTAATATTGCTTTACTACTATTTTCAAAGACTTAAATATGCCTGGTCTACTTTTTTTACTTAGATTTCAGTGCAGAAAACCTCTGATTTCTGAGACAATTCAGTCTTCTGTGTTTCTAATCTCAGCTCCAAAAAAAATCCATATACTTTTGACTCTACCTTTATTTTTCTCCTGTTTTCTGCTTTCTTGATCTTTAATTTCTTTTTATTACTCCACATCTTATATCCTATTCTCTAGTCTCAAAACAGCTTCCTGACCTCCATTAACTCAACCATATATCTTTTTCTTTAATCTTATGACAAAATGAAAAGAGGTAATGCGTTTGTTCTGTTTTATAGGGCATTACAATCATAAACTCAAGCTGTGTTTTATGAGTAGAACCAGAAACACCTGAAAATAATTTGTTTTGTTCCATTGTGTGCTTTTACATATTTAATATAATTTTATACCTTCTCTTTTATTTTGATTTTCTCTTTTATTAGGTTTTTGGAGAGCATTGAGCCTAGTATTCGTGATTTGGAAAGATTTAGTATAGTGCATTTGAGAATCCATTTTCCATATGCTAAACTTTATCTTGATACTCTCTGAGATGACATCATCCTAAGAAATTTCTCTTGATTTCTAATAGATATAAAGGACTGAAGAAGGCCTTCTAAAATTCTTCAGTACTTGTATGGCTATAGTGTCAGTTGACTTGGGGGTAGGAGTGTTATTTCAGTTTCCTCAGCTATATGATGTAGTATTCCTTAAGTTCGAGAAGAACTTAAGATGTATTATGTGACTATAAATTATATCATTACATTGATCTGTTTTTATATAATATTCCAAGTTTTCTGCTTTGTGAATACGTAAGAACTTTTGGGATTTAAAAATGAGATAAGAAAACTTTTCCATTTAGAAATGAAAATCTAAGTAAAATATGTGGACGGGATTCCTAGTAATGCAGTAGTTGGTACCTTTGCCATTAAAGAGATTTATTTTCTAAGTGAGCATGCTTCATAACGTAAACAAAACGAGAATATATACATGAAAGAATACTTGATATTTTTACATTACAGAGCATATTTTTCCCTCCACATCACTGGCTCTTTTGTTTTCTTTTTAATATGAGGGACCTTAATAGTTTTTTTTTTGTTTTTTTTTGTTTTTTTTTGTTTTTTTTTGTTTTTTTTGCGGTACGCGGGCCTCTCACTGTCGTGGCCTCTCCTGTTGCGGAGCACAGGCTCCGGACACGCAGGCTCAGCAGCCATGGCTCACGGGCCTAGCCGCTCCGCAGCATGTGGGATCCTCCTGGACCGGGGCATGAACCCGTGTCCCGTGCATCGGCAGGTGGACTCTCAACCACTGCGCCACCAGGGAAGCCCTTTAATAGTTTTAATATAACTTATTTTTCTTGAAATGTTATAAATACATAGAAGTAGTGTCTTCACACTGAATTGAGACAAAAACTTATTCTGAGATAGAAATAAATGTATTTTTTTACTTTTAGCCTGAAAAAGCAAATACTTTTATGACAAGTAACAATATATTACAAATCAGTACAGTACATTCATAATATGTAAAACTTCTCTGGTGCCATTATTTATGAACACATCTGAAGCCCTTATTGTACTATTTAGGACTGTCAATTCTTTGTCCACAGACTAGATATGGCAGTTCTTTTTGGGCGGTGGGCAGGGAGAGAGAAAACACGATAGCCATAATACTTGAAAGAAGAAAAATAATGAAAATATCAAAATCCACATTATCACAAGTCTGTTTCTTTTAGTAGGCTACAACTCTTCAGTATGATTACAGGCTAAAGTAGACCTATTCCTAGGTGTCTTCGCTGTTATGTTTTGGTTTTGGTCATTGTTTTTAATAGCATAGTTTCTTTTAACCCAAGCAATACTGTTCTTCCTTTCTCAAAGCTAACATCCACCCCCACTCCCCGTCTTTTATTCTTAATATACCAGAGGGGCTTCCTTTTGTTGTTTCCTCTTCTAAAATGCAACTCTGTGCCAAGCATAGCATAAGAAACTGTTAGGTCAAGAATAAATATATTGGATTGTTGCTTTTCAAAGAGGAGGCCCCACTCAGCATCCAGTGCAAACTCTGGTCACCACAACACCAATCACACCCATTAGGCCAGCACACACTGAGGAAAGACGTGGCAGGCATCCATACTAAAAACAGCCCTCGCATCACAAATGTTAGACTCAAGCAGGCTACACAGGGATGCTCCCACAAAAACAGCCCTTCAAGACCACTAACTGTGGTCTTGAAGAAACAGGTAACTGTTTCTTCTAAACTCATACAGTCAGAGAAATATAAGTAAAATGAAGAAGCAGAGGAACCACTCCCAATGAAAAGATCAAGAGAATTCCCTGAAAGAATAAACAATGAAACTGACCTCTCGTCTACTAGATCCCAAGTTCAAAAAGGAGGTAGTAAAAATGCTGAAGGAAATAAGAAAGGTTATTGATAGAAATGCAGATTACTGTAAAAAGGAACTAGATTGTTCCTCTTATTAATGAAGGAGAAGTGTAATTCTGCTGATTTAGTCAACAACTATCTTTACAAACAAACTTTTGCTGAACTCAGAATGAAGGGCAAAAGACGTGTATCCATATTCTTAGGCTCCCTACCATAATCATCTTAATCAAGGAACTCTCCTTTTGGGGGAGAGGGAAAGAACACGGCTTAGATTGCAGAGCTCAGATTAGGGTCATGAAGGACTTCACCAGGGCCTAAGGTTGTCACACACTAAGCAACTCTTGACTCTGGTCTCGTATTTGCTATTTCTGAAAAGATAATCTGCCTGCGTTATATTTCTTACTTGTATGAAATATAGGTACTCAAACTTAGTCATCTGTTGTCTGTAGGTTTTGATTATTGCTTGCTTTAAAAATATTATAGACCCTAAGAAGAGACTTCATTCATCTACCAAAATCAGCACAGAGAGCTTACTTTCTTCTTATAATTATGTCTTTCTAAAACAGTTTGCAGCAAAAAGTAGAAAGATGCCTTGAAGATGGAATTCGCCTTCCCATGTTAGATGCAAAACAGCTTCAGAATGAAAATGATAACCTGAGAGAACAAAATGAGAATGCTAGTAAGGTTAGTATATATCTTTAATAATGAACTTTGATAGTGAAATCTATACTGTATGGATACGTGCATAGATATATAATTTATCTAGTTTATTTGATTTATATTTTTGCTGATATTTAATAGCTTATGGAATTTTTAGTTTGAATGTTTTTATTAGGAAAGAAAATAGCAATTTAAGTAACTTTAATTTAAATTTAAATAAAAGCCAAACTAAGGAAGTTATATTTTTTCTTAGCAAAAACAAAAGGATATCTTTTTCCTTCCTAAATTATTCAAAATCTGTCTCAAACTTATTTTTATAAATTGTAAAGATTAAAGTTTTATCAAGAGCTAGAGTAAGACGTTTGCAGTTTTACATATGTGTGGTCCCAATCATACGGCTGTTTAAAGGATACTTTGTATGAATACTTTTGTTAAAAAAAACACACACACTTTGATTTAAAGAAAATAAATTCATAATTCCCTGTGCTTTTGTTTTCTTGAAATTTGGTACTTCCAGAAAAGCAATGGAAAAAAAAATTTGATTCAGACTGATATATTTCCTGTGTTGTAGATAATAGACAGCCAACAAGATGAGATTGACAGAATGATTTTAGAAATTCAGGTAAGGAATACTTTGTGCTTATTTTAATTTAGCTGTATGCTGATTTACTCTTAGTAATTGCATATCTAAAAAATATCAAAGCATATATGTTTTTGTATGAACATATTAATAACACTTGAGGTGACATTGCAAATTCTTTAATATTAATCTTTCAGTTCTTTAGAATGAAAATGATACTTGGTAAATCAGTTCTTCAAAAACTGTGAAAATTATTCTTCTCTATTCCTTACCTCTCCTCTTTTCAATTGGGTGCAGTCTATCTCTACTACTGAGAACACATTTGGTTAAGGTCATCAATGATCTAAAATTGAAGACAATGGACTGTTTTTAGTCCATTGTAACTCGGCAAGAGCACTCTCCCTCCTAATAATTCTATATATTATTTTCTGTATTATCAAAGTATAACACTTTGCATATTTGTGTCTGTATCTAGAGCTTAGGGTATCTGACCGAAAATATAAACCAAAATTTGTAGATTAAGTGGATTTTCATTCTTTTATTGATTTGCCAGATATTTACCGAGCCCCTCCCTACATGTATGCCAGGCACTGTTCTTAGCACTGGAGATTCATCAGTGAACAAAGCAAGTCCCTGGCCATTCTAGTGGGGTGAGATGGAGAAAATGGAAATATAATGTCAAGTAGGGATATGTATTATTATTTTTAAAAAAAAGGAGGATAGAGGGCAATGACAGATCGTGCTTCATTATATGCAGTGGTCATGAAGTTTTCCCTGAAGAAGTAATATTTGAACATAGTTCTGAATGAAGATAAGCAGGGGATGAACATTCTAGGCAAAGAGAGCAGCCAGTGCCCTGAATGTGCCTGGTGTGCTCTAAGACTAGCAAGAAGGCTGCTAGTCTGGAGTACAGTGATTGTGAGATATAGTGAGAGGCGACTGATGGTAGAAAGTAGCCTGGGGCCAGATCACATAGAGGTATATGTCTTTGTATTTTATTCTTTGTGTGATAGAAAACCATTGGACAAATTTTGCTGAATAAATTATTTTTATATCTCCTAATTTGAGTATTCTCAAAACTGGAAGTAAAAAAGAAAAACGTAATGGTTTGAGTGTCAGAATTTATGGACAATCTGCTTTGTCTTTTGGCCATATTAAGTGATCTATCAATTTAATCAAACACTAGTCCAATTCGACAAGTGTGTGGGCTTATTGGATTGATTCACAGAGGTTATACTCTTTAGTGTGTATTCCTTCAGTTGTTCTTCAAGCCATTCGAATTACGAGATGGTTAGATTCCTTCAGCCATTATTTGACTTCTTATCATAGACCACAATGAAAGGAATTTCTATTTCATTTGGTAACAATGAATTAGATTTACCAGGAGGTAAATCTAATAAAAGTTATCTCGATCCAAATTAAGGACAGTCAACTTTGTCATTTGGCATTGAGATTTTGGTGGATAAAACATGTAGGATTTATTGTTTTTAATTTGTTTATTTGTAGGATTTATTGCATACTCTCTCTCACATTATAGATGTTTAGGTATATTTGTATTAATTGAAATGTGCATTTTCCCCATTTGTGGAAGCATCGTAATGCAATTTACTCTTACACATTAACCAAGTCTTTAGTCAGTCACATTTAGATATGACTATATATAAATGAATATGTAGAAGAATATATAATGATGTGCCATTCCATGCTTTGATCTTAAAATGCTTGAGTTAACATTCTTTTATTTCTTCAAATTAATTACAGAATGGAAGTCAAATTAATGAGGTACATTTATTTCCAAATATTTGGGCCCAGACAGTATACTCATTAATTCTATTGTCTTTTGGAAGCAAAGCCTATCTTGTTTTGTTTTGTTTTGTTTTTTGTTCTTAGCCATTGTGACCATCTAGGTTTATAGGTCTAGGATATAGTTTGCTCACAGAGAGAGACAGCAAATGTTGATAACTGGCCAACTAAGCTCCATGTATTTACCAAGATATTATTAGAAAATATCTTGAAAATTACAGATGGAGACAAATATACCTCAGATAATGAGAAAATTGCTTAACATTACTTGTTTAAACTTGTTATTTTGGGGCCCTCACAGTTGAGAAAGCTAGGTTTTTTGTTTCATTTGTTATTTGGTGGTTTGTGATGGATATAAAAAGTGCATAATCTGTAAAAACCTGAAATTTTCAGAATATTGCCTCTTCTGAAAAAACGAATACTAATTATTTACCTAGCATTGGAAACTGCAGAATCCTAAAGAGTTTCAATCCTCTGGGTTGAAAAAGTATTCTTGTTGCTTTATACTATAGTCAATGGGCATGTCATCAAGTTGAACCACATAATAGAGCAATTCCTGTCAATTACTGATTATTTAAAGCTCCTAGCTTTTCCTTTTGCTTACATCAAGAATGGCCAACCTTAGTCCTATGTAGATGGTGATGTCCTTCCAACATGCTATAGCTCTGTTTTATATTACTTCAAATTCCTTGGCATAGCCAAAATAACACAAAATACTTTATAATTAAGAACAACAGAGAACTTCCCAACCATTTTTAACATGAATTATGTATTTTAGCTATTAGTATAGTATTAAATTTATTATAAAACGTCACTGCCATTATAGTTTGCGTGTTTTGTTCCTCCACAATGCTGGGAAGTTGTTCCATTTTCGGGTGTTTAGTAGACAAAGCCAACTTAGTATTAATCAAGTTTCATGTTGCACTGCTTCTTTATGTCCCTGCAAACTGTTGAGAAGATCAAATTTGTTAGAAGTTCGTTTGGCTGATTTGGAGTACTTCATTGCCTTGGGTATATGCAGGTTATTCTTATAGCTTAAATTTTATGACACAAGTGAAAAATAAAATCCCTTTCCATGTTTATTATGTCCAGTTTATAGGAGGTAAAAATAAGGCATCGTTATAGAGTGAAAATGCTATATTTAAAATACAACTATTGAACTTCCCTGGTGGCTCAGTGGTTAAGAATCCGCCTGCCAATGCACAGGACACAGGTTCGAGCCCTGGTCTAGGAAGATCCACATGCTGCGGAGCAACTAAGCCCGTGCACCACAGCTACTGAGCTTGTGCGCTAAAGCCCGCGAGCCATAACTACTGAAGCCTGCGCGCCTAGAGCCTGTGCTTCGCAACAAGAGAAGCCACTGCAGTGAGAAGCCCGTGCACCACAGCAAAGACTAGCCCCAGCTCGCCGCAACTAGAGAAAACCTGCGCGCAGCATTGAAGACCCAATGCAGCCAAAACTAAATAAATAAATTTAAAAAAAGAAAATAAAATACATGTAATTTGCTACCTTGCACCAGGACTCAAATAAATACTTAACCTGGTTTAGGTCAGTGGGAAGTTTATTGATTCACAACTTTGGAGGCTTGGGGAGAAATCAGTCTTCTACTAGTTATATTGTATTTGTTGTTGAATATAGAAAAAGTTTTACTTCATGTAACAGTATATGCTGATTTTGAAATTGAGTTCAGTGTTATAAAAACACAGATTTATCTACTATTTTGTTCAGCCATCAAGATGATACTGTTAACTGGCATGAATACCTTGATTAGTAATTGATCCTTTAGAAATATTGCCTTTCCTTATATCTATGAAACCAGTGTAGCTAAACTGATTTCTCCTCTTACAGGTTTTTCTTCTGTCAATATATATACTATAAAAAGACATCTTGCAGTAGAATGTTTCCCATCATTTCCATAAACATGGCTAAAGTCAGAATGTGAATGAGTTCTTCACTGGGCATTATTACCTTCCTTCCTATTTATCCCTCAAAAGGATATTTCACCCATATAACCTTGTTTCCAGTAAGCTGCTATCTGTGTATGTTATCATTGTAATCTTTTGGCAGAGGAGATACAAAGTAAAAAAGTTTGTTATGTTTACTTGTTTTCTCTAACATGTTGAAAAGTTTTCTCATTAAAAGAACTTACGCATTTAAATGGCCTTTCTGAATTGACAGCTATCAATGAATGATTATAATATTACAAAGTAAGAATGACACTTTTAAAAGTCTTTAAGACTGTTCACTTTTAATGGCATGGTTGGGACCACCAATCTCAAAACTGTGACAGTCTGTCCTATTTATAACGCTTCAGGAGAAGATGTTTCCACAGCCTCAGAAGATTTTATTCCAATTTTTAGCAATCTCTCTTATTAAAGCTTTCATCAAACAGGTTTTTTCAGTAGATATGGTGAGAAAATGGATCATAATCCAATACAGTGTCATACAGGCAGAATATGATTTTTCTTTAACCTAAATAAATATTGATTTAATGTTTTTCATTATTATCGTGTGATTTTATCTCCTATTTTTTGTTATCCTAGTTTTGTAATGTGTCCTGACATGAAGTTCTTTCTTCCCAAAGTTTTTTAATTTTTAAAAATTTTACCTATGTGTAAATGCTTTATATAATGCATGAAAAACTGAAAATATTCTCATCAGAAATCAATACTAATTTTTGAAAATCCTAACAGCCAAAAATATGTATGCTATCAAAGGAAAAGTAGATTTTTAAAAAATAAGCTTTCTCTCTAGTCTTTGTACTTACAAAGAGAAAAAATCTTTAGTGTATAGGCCTTTTGTGTGCACAGTATAGTTGTTAATTAAAATCTTAGAATAACATATGTAAAAGGTGGATTTAACTTTTGAAGAGTCAGTTCTTTGTGTCTGAGGTGGGAAGTTGCAGAAAGGGAGTCAGCTCACTTGAATCATCAAAGAGTATTCTTGAGCCTGTGCTGTGAGTGGTCACCAAACCTATATGGATATTCAAAGTACTTGGGATGCTTTTTAAAATACAGATTTCTGGGCCCCATTGTGACTGATGAGTCAGTATCTCTGGGGTGAAGCTTGAAATAATGTATTATTAACAAGTTCTCTAGGCAGTTCTTCCTTATAGCCTAGTAGCAGTCCTAGTCCTAGAGCCTTTAGGAAGTATTGTACAGTCCTCAGCTTGCTCATGGGACCACAAGTGGGACTTGACTGGGAAGACTGAGATTTAAGTTAAAAAAAAAAGGGTTTAATTCTGAGACACTAACCTTAGGTGTGTAATGGCACGTTTAAACTCTTTTGGTAGCTCTTGCTTTATAAGCCTGAGAAAATCAGGACCTGGAAGAAAAGGAACCCAGGCAAGTGGTGTTTTTTTTATATTGTGCTGATTTTTTTTTTTTTTTTTTTTTTTTTGCGGTACGCAGGCCTCTCACCTCTGTGGCCTCTCCCATTACGGAGCACAGGCTCCGGACGCGCAGGCTCAGCGGCCATGGCTCACGGGCCCAGCCGCTCCGCGGCATGCGGGATCCTCCCGGACCGGGGCACGAACCCATGTCCCCTGCATCAGCAGGCGGACTCTCAACCACTGCGCCACCAGGGAAGCCCTGTGCTGATTTTTTTATAACAGTTTTATTGCTATATATAGTTCACACACCCTATAGTTCACCCATTTAAAGTATACAATTCAGAGGGACTTCCCTGGTGGTCCAGTGGTTAAGACTCCGCACTTCCAACGCAGGGGGCGCAGGTTTGATCCCTGGTTGGGGAGCTAAGATCCTGCAAGCCCAGTGGCCAAAAATAAATATACAATTCAGTAATTTTTAGTATACTCACAGATGTATGGAACCAAGACCACAGTCAATTTTAGAACGTTTTTGTCACCTCCAAAAGTAACACCTTTAGCTGTCACTCTCTTAAACCCCATGCCCTCCTCAGCATAAGCAATCACTAATCTAATTCCTGTATTTATAGATTTGCCTGCTCTTAGACAGTTTATATAAATGTAATATGTGGTCTTTTGTGACTCTTTCTCTGACCGCACCAGTTGTTGAGCTCCATTAATTGCCAGCTCAACACTGCTGTTTTCAACAATGCCCTGTGGCATAAATTGCTTTATAGACTGGTCCATTCTGGCTCCTTTGAAGGACTAGCTTCCTGGGTTAATGTTTGAGATTTTTACTGTTCCCAGGAGTGTCCTTCCCAGCTGTCTCTTTTACTGTTTCTCTCTTGCAAGCTAGCCAGCCTACAGTAGAACCTGTTGCTCCAATGAATCTAACACTGTCCTCCCAACTGTCTTTGCCACAATCTCTCATTGTTTTGAGAGTGCCCTTAGGATTGAACTTCATACTCTATTGCAAAAGAATTCAGTTCCTTTAGGGAGACCTTCAGCGGTCTCTGTTCTGTGGCCTATTTCTCCCCAGGCAAAATCTCTGAGCCTAGTCATTGTGGGTGGGAACAATGTCAAGATTCTGAGTGACTCTAGCTGAGTGCTAGTGGAGGGACAGTGGGCAGCAGCTCTAGGTCTCTCGGCTTGCCTCTTTCAGTGGATACTCCTGCCCCAGAAGCCAGCACAAGGGCAGCCAGGGCCCCAGTATTCTCGTGGCTACACCCCAGGTAAAGCCTTCCTCCCTTGAGGCGGCCTGGGTGGAAGAACGGAGCCCCCACCTTTTGGCTGCACTTGCCTGGAACTTAGCTTCAGCTACAGATGAGAAGTGCTGATGCCCTGCCCTTCCTAGGAAGACAGCGGTCCAACTAGGAGTTGGGGGAGAGGGAGCCCTCTGTTCTTGGCTGTTCCAGTCTGGAGTTTCCATCTTGCTTAACTGTGAGAGGGTAGGAATCAAGTGGATTTTGTTTCAAATACCACAGACTTCAGCTCTTCTGAGTTTTAGTAGCTTTTCTTGAATATGTTTCTTCATTTGCTTGTATGAACCATTTCCAGGAGCTTTAACTGTGTTATTTTATGGTTTTTCACCAGTTTCCTTGGGGAGCAGGTCTGAGGAGCTCCTCATGCCATCATGCTGAAAGCAGAGCCCTCAGGCAGATTATTTTTAAAATTATATCAGGTAGCAAGATGATAGTTAAGAAAGGAATTTGAGGTGTACACTATCTTCAATTATTATTAAACACAAACCTAAAAAATTGCAATTTTTATGGTGCTTGCATATTCCTTAGATTTACAAATATTTTGAAAATTCTCTTTTATCAGTATGGATGAATGAGGAAAAGGGGTTTACTATTTGTCCACACTGAGGCCAAAGTGAGAAATAGAACCTCTGTTGCCAAATGCAGAGGTGTCAGTGATGATGCTAGTGATGATATTACATGTTACAGGAGCGGTTCTTTCTGGTTTATGTTTATTATCTCTAAGCCTCAACAGTAATCTTACAAGGTAAGAAAGAACATATTTTTATACATGAAGTTGCTGAGATTTTAAAAGGTGTGCCCAAGGTCTCAGCTGAGATTCGAATTCATGTCTGTCTGACCTCAGAGTTTGTGCCTTGGGCATTAATCCTGGATGTCTCAAAGTGAAAAGTCCCAAGAAAAAGAAAAAAAAATGTTAGTCTGATTTCTTCCTTGTATAAGCCTTCGGGGAGGGAATTGTTTTAAGGGTCTTTTCCTGGAATGAAAGATATTTAAACTGGAGCACACTGGGAAACTAGTCTTCTGCGGAAAGCACCTTATGCTCAGTTACCTAGAAGCACAATTTGGAAATATTGTCTCCAAAGTGAAATTTTTTAGTACATTACACTCTACAGTGTGGTGGCATTATTTGCTCCTTGAGATGAATAAAATGCCTTTTTTTTCTGATACATTTATTTCAAGAGCTCTATAATGGGTGCACTAAGGTCTTTGAACATTCCTTATCCAGTTCAGCACTTAGCACAGTGCCTTGTGCCTAAAAGAGGCTCAGTAACTGTTTTGACTGAGTAAACACAGCTTCTTACTTAAACAAAACTAGGTGTTAAATAGTTACTTTTTCATATTTTGTCGTTTATTCACCAATTCAGCTCATTTAGTAATTATTAACTGAGTTTCTGCCATGGGCTAGGCACTCTTCTAGGGGATGACTAGTGAAAAAAGACAAAAAAAACCTTTTTCCATAAGAAAATTCACCCCTAATGTTGAATTTGGAATAGGCTCTTTTTTGTTGTTGTTTTGTTTTGTGTTTTTTTTTGTTGTTGTTGTTGTTTTTAATTTTGGGCCACACCACGCATCATGTGGGATCTTAGTTCCCCGACCAGAGATTGAACCCGCACTGGTCCACTGGTCTGCCAGGGAAGTCCCTGGAATGGGCGCTTTTTTCCCCCAGCTTTATTGAAGTATAGTTGACAAATAAAATTGTAAGATATTTAAAGTGTATATCGTGGTGATTTGAAATAAGAAATGGGCTTTTAAATATTAGTATAAGAAGAAAGGAATTAGTGTTAGTTGCATAAATATTTTGTACTAGGTAAAAGTAATTTAGGCTTTTTGATTGTAAGCAACAGAAGCAATTCAATTTAGCCTAAGCAAAAATAGTAGAATATACTGTATTACAGGAATGCAGAGATATCTGTGGAATCAGATAGGAATGAAGCCTGGCTTCAGGAAGGAAAAGGCTTTGTTGATGCTCACATTTCCATCTGTTTCAGTCTCTTTTCTCTCTCTGCAGACTGACCTCCTTTCCTCCTTTAGCTCATATGGCAGAATATGGCTGTCCCACAGCCCTGAAGTTCTATAGTTCATTTCCCACCACCTGCAGAGACTAACTCATAGACTTTGGGTCTCACTTCCTCAGGTTTGGTCAAGTGTTCATTCAGCCTGACCCAGTGAGCTATAACCCAAGAATATAGAATCCCAGTACAAATATGACTACTTATGTATGATTCATGGGATTTGTGAATAGGCAGGCATATCCAAAGGTATTGTCTACATATATAACACATAATTTTTACAGTACTTTACAAGGTTGGAAAATCTTTCTGATGAATTTGGAGCCTAGAAAGTTTGAATAACTTACCTATGATTACACAACACATAAGCTGTGCACCCAGAACCTAATTTTGTCTGACTCCAAAATCTTGTCTTGTTACCATTAACTCTATACTTTCTTTCAAACTGTTATAACATTAGTTTCAGGTGTACAAAATAGTGATTTGATATTTTTATATGTTACAAAATGATCACCACAGTAAGTCTAATAATTAACATCCATCACCACGTAGTTAAATTTTTTTTTCTTGTAATGAGAACATTTAAGATCTACTCTCAGCAACTCAAATGTACAATACAGTATTGTTTTTTTTTTTTGTTTTTTTTTTTTTTTTTTTATGGTACGCGGGCCTCACACTGCTGTGGCCTCTCCCGTTGCGGAGCACAGGCTCCGGACGCACAGGCTCAGCGGCCATGGCTCACGGGCCCAGCCGCTCCGCGGCATGTGGGATCCTCCCAGACCGGGGCGCGAACCCGGTTCCCCTGCACCGGCAGGCGGACGCGCAACCACTGCGCCACCAGGGAAGCCCCCTACAGTATTGTTAACTATAGCCACCATGCTGTACATTACATCCCCAGGACTTATTTGAAAACTGGAAGTTTATACCTTTTGACTCCCTTTGCTCATTCCCTCCCCACTCCCACTCCCTCCCTTCTGGCAACCACACATCTGTTCTCTGTTATCTCTGAGTTTGGTGGGTTTTTTTTTTATATTTCACATATAAGTGAAATCATACAGTATGTCTTTCTCTGTCTGACTTATTTCTCTTAGCATTATGTGCTCAAGCTCCATCCATGTTGTTGCAAGTGGCAAGATTTCATTCTTTTTATGGCTGAATAATATTCCAGTGTGTGTGTGTGTGTGTGTGTGTGTGTGTGTATTATATAAAATCACATTTTCCTCATCCATTCATCCATTGAGGGACACTTAGGTTGCTTCCATGTCTTGGCTATTATAGATAATGCTGCAGTGAACAGTGGGGTGCACATATCTTTTCAAGTTAGTGTTTTCATTTCCATTGGATAAATTCCCAGAACTGGAATTGCTGGATCACATGGTAGCCCTATTTTTAGTTTCCTGAAGAACCTCCATGCTGTTCTCCATAGTGGCTGCACCAATTTACATTTCCACCAACAGTGCACAAGGGTTCCCTTTTTCTCTACATCCTAGCTAACACTTATCTCTTTTTGATAATAACCACCCTGACAGGTGTGAAGTGATCTCATTGTGGTTTTGATGTACATTTCCCTGATGATTAGTGAAGTTGAGCAACTTTTCATGTGCCTGTTGGCCATTTGAATATCTTCTTTGGAAAAATGTCTATTTAAACTTTTACCCATTTTAAATTGGATTTTTTTAAGCTCTTGAGTTGTACAAATTCTTTATATATTTTAGATATTAACCCCTTATCAGATATATTATTTGCACATATTTTCTACAATTCTGTAGGTTGCCTTTTCATTTTGTTGGTGGTTTCCTTTGCTGTGCAGAAGCTTTTTAGTTTGATATAGCATCCTCCCCTTTTTATATTTTTGATGCCACAATTTATCTTGTCTATCCATTAACAAATTATTGTAGTTATAGTTATTCTACTACTTTTGCCTTTTAACCTTCATAGTAGCTTTATAAGTGATTAACCTACCACCTTTACAACATTAGATTATTCTGAATTTTACAATATATTTACCTTTACTAGTGAGATTTATACTTATCCTGTTACTAATTAGTACCCTTTTGTTTCAGCTTAAAGAGTCCCTATTTCTCCTTCAATTCTGAAGGACAACTTTCCAAGTGGAAAGTTATTGGTTGGCAGTTCTTTCCCTCCCCTCCACCCCAGCACTTTGAATATATAGTGCCACATTCTTCTGGCCTGCAAAGTTTCTGCTGAAAAATCTGATGATAGCATCATGGGCTTTCCCTTGCATGTAATAAGTTGTTTTTCTCTTGCTGCTTGTAAGATTCTCTCATCTTTAACTTTTGACAGTTTCATTATAATGTGCCTTGCAGTGGGTCTCTTTGGATTCATCTTCTTTGGAACTCTTAGTTTCCTGGATCTGGATGTCTGTTTCCTTCCCCAGGTTATGGAAGTTTTCAGCCATTACTTCACTTAAGTTTTCTGTCCCTTTCTGTCTCTCGCTCCTCCTTCTGGAACCCCTATAATGTGAATGTTGGTCTGCCTAATGTTGTCTCTTAAGTCCCTCAGACTATCTTCATTCTTTTTTTCTTTTTACTGCTCTGATTGGCTGAGTTTCACTGCCCTGTCTTCAGATGTACTGATCCTTTGTTCTGCCTTATCTAGTCTGCTATTAAACACCGCCTATTGTATTTTTCAGTTCAGTTATTGTATTCTTCAGCTCTGTGACTTCCATTTGGTACTATCTTATACTTTTTCTCTCTGTGTTGAAATTGTCACTTTGTTCTCCTTACCTTGGTGAGCATCTTTATGACCATTATTTTGAAGTGTTTATCAGGTAAACCACTTTTCTCTCTTATTAAGGTCTTTTTCTGTGGTTTTATCTTGTTCTTAAATTTGGAACATATTCATTTTCCTTGACTCTCTGTGTTGGTTTCTATGTATTAGATAAAACAGCTATCTCTCCCAGTCTTGAACAAATGGATGGCCTCGTGTAGGAGATGAACTTTTCTTAACTAGTTTTTAAAAAGATGTTGAGAGAAAAATATTAAATTTTATTAAAAGAATATAGTCTTCTTATTAATGATTTCTAAATGCCATTATCTTGTTAAGTATGCATGCTCTTTATTAATTGCTATTTCTTATGATAGCACTATTATCTTACCTTTTATGTATAGTTACATATGCTATTGCAAAAATAGTGTGCTTGTATTAATAAAATCATAACAGTTACTATGAAGCCTTTCAACTGTTCTCAGCAATAAACTTAAAGTGACTGACTTATACCTTGTTTCTAGATAATTGAAATATGTACAATAAAATGACAAAAGAATTCAGAGGAACTTGCTTTTTAAGATTTTTTTGGTTGTTTTTGTTGTTTGATTTAGCTAGACACAATAAATTTAAGGTCTGTAGCATAAATCCTATTGTAATGTATAGGCAGGTTAGTAGACTAGTATATAAAAATTGGACATATTACCTTATTAGAAACTTCCAGTTTATAATCTAGGGATAAGTTTAGTTTCATTTGTGATATTTATGTTAAGGTTTATTTTGAAGACATGTATCATATTCCAGCGAGCAAGATTAAGAGGTACAAACTTGCAGTTACAAAATAAATGAGTCACAGGAGTGAAATGTACAGTGGGGGAATATAGTCAATAATAATGTAATAACTTTGTATGGTGACAGATGGTAACTAGACTTATCATGGTGATCATTTTGTCATGTATAGAAATATCAGATCACTATGTCGTGCGCCTCAAATTAACATAGTGTCATAGGTCAGTTATACTGCTAAAATACACACACACACACACACACACACACACACACAGTGTCATATTTCAAAAAAGGGGTTTGTTTCTTTACTAGGATTCTCTATTTATACTTCTCTTGGTGATCTTACCCAGTCTTACGGCTTTAAATATAATGTGTGTGCTCACTACTCCCTAATTTTTATCTCCAGGTCAAAGTGCTCCCCTGATCTTACAATTTGTATATCCAATTGCCTTCTCAACGTCACCACTTGATGTATTAGACATAACATTGTTCAAAAGTGATTTTCTTATTCCCCTAAGCCAAAAAATAATAAACCCCCTATACCTTCCATATTTCCCATATCTATTAATGACAGATCTGCCCTTCCATTTGCTCTGTCTGGAAACCTTAAGACTTATTCTTGACTTCTCTTCTGCCTTACATTTTGTGAGCAAATCCTGTTTTCTTCAAAATATATCTAGCATCTGACACCTTCTCCTGACCTCCACTGTTGTGCCACCCTGGTTCAAGCCATCCTCATTCTTTATCTGGATTATTTCTTTCTGCTTCCACCCTTGCTTGCCCACAGTGTTTTCTCAGCAACCTGAGTGAGCTGTTAAACAAATATCAGATCACATCATATCTTCTTAGTACCCTTCAGTGGTTCCTCATTTTTTCCTGAGTAAAAAAATCAAAGTTTGTAACACTGGCTTAGAAGAGCTTATGCAATCAATTCCCCACCTCGCTTTCCTTCTCTGACTTGATCTCTTACTCTTTTCTGTCTTCCTGGCTTTCTTGCTTTTTCTCAAACAGAAAAGCCACCATCCACCTCAGAGCCTTTGCACTGACTGAAACATACTCTCTAGATACCTATGGGACACAGTCTCTCACCTCCTTCAAGACTTTGCTCAGCTGTCACCTTTTTCCATGAGCCCTTATTCTACCCCATTTGAGATTTTAACCCCCCTGCCTCACCACGCCCTATTTATTCTCCAAAGCACAAGGCAAGTCCCAGTGTGTGATGCTACGTAACTTATGTATTTATTATGTTTATTTTCTTTGCTCTTTTCCCTCCTAGTACAAGTTCCACAAGGACCAAGTGTTTTGACTGTTGTGTTCATTGGTGTACCATCCAGTGAACAGATAGTGCTTGGCTGTAATTTCTGCTAAATGAATGATTGTAGGAAGGAATGTATTTGTGGAACTCTTGTATGGCGTGCGGGGCAGGGTGGGGTTGGTCGCTTGCTGTGTTTCTATGGTAAAACTGCTAACGTCATCACCACAATCCAGTTTTAGAACACTTCTGTTACCCAGAAAAGTCCCTTATACCTGTTTGCACAGCTCTGTAAATTTACTAAAAATAATTGAATTGTATACTTAAAATGGATGTATTTTATGGTATGTAAATTATACTTCGATAAAGTGTTTTAAAAATCTCTGTAAAGATATGCAAGAACAAGTAACATTGAGTAGCTCTGGAAAAGAAAGATGGGTGCCTGGGGAATGGGAGAGGGAAGACACTTTATCAAATACTCTTTTATATATTTTTAATTTTGTACCATGTATTATCAGTTTAAGAAATGAGAATAAACAAAACAAAAACTTAAAAAAAAAACAAACAAACTGCTAACGTCAGTGGCTTTCAAAACACTTCCTCCTAAACTGGGTTTGTGGAGTACATAGAACACGCTGAGTCAGGCATGTTTGGCTTTCCTTCATTGGAGTTATTTGTATATGCACCAAAAAATGGTTAGCGTTTCTGGGTATTTACATCAAAATAAGAAATGAATTTAAAACCACTTTCAACTGCAAGAATGATTGTGATCAATACCTGTGGATTAGTAACTGAGACTTTAAAAAATCGTTATTAAACAGGAAATTTAAAGAGAAATTGTAGAAATTTAAATATGATTTCGTTTTTAACTTCAGTAATCCCATTCTAAGCTTAGTAGAGATTCCCCTCACCTTGCTTTTTTCTTAAACTTTAAGCATGTGCTTCTTCATACAATTTGGGATAGAGAAGTAATTAATCTTTTAGGTGAAATGTTATTGTCAGACAGCTATAGCACTCACACCTAGTATTATCCTATAAGTTGTACAGCATTTGGTCTTACTAGAATGTGTCTGTGAACTCTCTCTTCTATTAAAGGGCTGCTTGATTAGTGCCTTTGAACCTAACCAACATAACACGTTACGCTTAATGTATTTCCCCAATTCAATTTTCCTTCTTATGACAAACAGCACTACTGCCAGACATTTCTGGTTTATTCTGATGGAGATTACCTTTTTCTTCACTGGTTTAAATTTAGTCTTACACAGTAATGTATTAGATTTATTAGCTACTTATTAGTCACATTCAACATGATAAAAATAAAAACCACTATAATCTTCTAAAGAATTATATTACAGCATTGTGAAAATACCTCTCTTGGGTTCTGTTTTCACTGTTAAAATATGAGATTTAGAGTAGTTTATTTGTGGTGCCTTTCTTCTACAATTCTAATAAAATAAACAGTCACAAATCTTAAGAAAATTTAGGATGAATTCTGGATTCTAGACGAATAATCTTGTCATGCTAGTAAGTATGAGTTTTTAGCTAGGTAAATAAATCCCAACATATCATTCAATCAAATGGGTTTTGATTCAGTTACAAAGGAATTTCAATATCCAAAAATATATATTTTCAGATAGCCCATGTGACTTTGTACCGTGGAATTCATCTTTGTGGAATATAAAACAAGTTTTCCCTGGAAGAAAATGTACTTGTTATAGAGCTTGATTCATTTGTATCCAACTTTTGAGTAATTAAATATAGTATTTTTACAGAGTTTAGCAAACAAATGAAATTAAAAAGCAACAAGGTTGAATACTGTTACTGAGAAAACTGTTTTATATTTAGAGTCTTATCTCAACCCGTGGTGACAGCTATCCTCTCTTATTCCATCCAGAGATAATGTGAGGGGCAAAAAAAAAACCTTCACAGTAGATTGTGTGCTATTTAGGTCATCAACATTCTGAAGTATTTTCAGAGTTGAGACTAAATATAGACCTGAAGCAAAAAAATAATGAAATTTCTTCTTTAGTCATGTTTATTGATCTTGTGGTTTAAAAGGGGAAAAGTTGATAGAAAAAAAAAAAATCACTGATAAGTACAAGGTTTATGGCAAGTTCTTCTTTGGTGTGTAGCTGAAAATCAGATTTATAAGCTGAAATGACGCAAGTTCTGCTTTGGTATACTCAAGATTATCTCACAATAGTATCATGTCTGAATAATTTATAATTTTATAATGGAGTTAAGAGAGATTAGTTTATCCAAGTCCCATAATAGACCTTTGCCCTGAATTGAGCATCATATTCACAGCTTGGCATACTATACACTGAGAGAGGGTGTTTAGCTGTTTCAAATGATAGAAAACAGGGATAGTCTTATGACCTTATTATCTTGTACCTTATCAATCATAAGAAAAAGGGGTTTTTTTAAAGTATAGATTTGCTAATACACTCCCAATATATAAACAAAAATCAATAAAATAAGAACTGTTTATAATATAGTTGTTAAACAGCAACATTAGATTTAACATGTTTTACCCAGATTAAAAACTGTCTTGGTAAAGATGATATTTTCTCCTTCCTCCCTCCTCCCCTGCTTTGGAATTATCCACTCTAGAAGTAATATGGGTTGATTGAGAAGTGAAGGCTTCATCTTCCAAGGGGTTAGGGAGGTCAGAACATCTAAAGTATTCAGAGCCAGTATTCCTGGTTACCTACCTAATTGCATTTTGCTTTAAGCATTAACATGCTTTGCTTGCAATTCTCTTTATTCTAGTCTATGCAAGGGAAGCTTTCTAAAGAAAAATTGACTACTCAAAAGATGATGGAAGAGCTGGAAAAGAAAGAAAGAAACCTTCAGAGATTAAGAACATTGCTTGATGTGAGTAAAAGAAACTCAGATAGCTTTCAAGGATGATTCAGTACCTACTTAAGTTAAAGCAAATGCCTATTTTGTACATATTCATAAATCATTTTTTAATTGAAGACTTGATTTTGATGTGCCAGTTAATTAAATCCATTAGGTTTCTTACTAAAATTATAATCTAAAAGACAAACTTTTATTTTTCTAATGTCTTAGAAACAATTGCACAAACTTAACTATAGCAAAGTCAAATGGTATATAGAGATTAGATCCTAAAGTCATCAAATGATGCATAAGTTAAATATAAACAAAATTACCCTTGAAAATCCTTAAGGAAGGTGCAATGTAGACACTTCATCACTGGAACAGGTCCACTTTCTTCATTTAAGTATGAGATGAAATACTTGGCTTGCATTTAAGGACATGTTATACCAAAAATGCTTATTTTAGTTTTTGAGTTGTCATCATGACATTTTCCTCTAAATACTTAGGAATGCATCTCCAAACTTAGGGACAGTTTCCTATATAACCATTTCACCATTGTCACACCCAATAAGAATAATAATTTTCCTTGATGTTTGATAATACCTAGTCTGATGAAAATTTCCCTCCTTCTTCCCCAAATGTTTTTTTTTAACATCTTTATTGGAGTATAATTGCTTTACAGTGGTGTGTTAGTTTCTGCTGTATAACAGAGTATATCAGCTATACGTATACATATGTCCCCATATCCCCTCCCTCTTGCTCCCCAAGAGCAAGATATGTTTTTTATGGTGGCTGTTGAAACCAGCATTCAAACAAGGACCGTGCGTTGTGTTTCATTTTGTCTTATAAACCTAAAGTTTCTTTCTTCTCCCTGAAGAAACTGGGCATTTTGTCTTACAGACCTATAAACTTGTCACCCCTAGATTTGTCTGATTGCTTCCTCATGGTGTCATTTATCTTGTTCTCTACCCCCTGTATTTCTTGTAAGCTAGGAGTTAAAGCTAAAGATAGTCGATTCAGTGCAAACATTTTTTGGCACGAATACTTTGTAGGTATTGTTCACATCATCAAATTATACGTGTTTGTTTATCTCACTGTAAGTGTCACAAATACCCATCTCACTGGGTTAAGGTGGTGACAGACTGATTCTTTCCATTGTAACATTGTAGCCTCTGCAGTCAGCAGTTTATGGGGTTGTTGATACTTAGGCAAGTGTGTGAGTGTGCAGTTTGCCAGCAACCTTTCCCTTGATGGTTTTAGCTTACACCAGTGATCATTGTCTGAATCATTAGATGATTAAAACAACAGTAATTTTTTCTAATTATATCATTCCCTTTACATTTATTAGCTGGCATTTGTCTGTAAAAAATTGTATTTTCCTCATCAACCCAGGCTATTTGGCTTTTCTGAAATACAGTTCCAACTGGAAAGCTAGTTAAACTTACCTTTAATTAGCAGTTTTCAGGATGAGGAGTAAATGGTGATAATTTGGGGAAGAGGTGAGCGTAGCTTTTTCTGAGCATAATAAATCATGAGTTTGTACTGATACTTCCAATTCAAATTTAACAATTCAGAGTTGTTTGGGGTTTTTTTCCTTTGATTTTATATTTTAATTTCTTTTTCTCTTACACTGAAAAGTTTGGTTTTTTAATGTCAACATTAACATAGTAACATATATACTTTTTTCCCAATGTACAAAAAATAGTTTCAGGGTAACTAAATCACTGTGGCTACTAACAATAAAACTGTAGGATGAGGTTTAAGTTTTCTTTGCAGTTCTTTTTGTTCTTGGGATACATCTCATAGCAAAATATATACACAACCTAGGTACTTTTTATGTGAGACCATGAGAGACCCCCTAGAAACTGAGACTGTTTGAATTCATGTTTCCTCTCTCAAGTTTACTCTAGGCCATCAGATGGCACCCTTTCCACTATTTAAATTATTTTTCTCTCCCTTTTTATTTTTCCTGCTATATGTATGCAGTTAAATTTGGTTAATGTGCATGTAATATGATTCCACTGTTTTCTTTATAGAATTAGATGGGGGAATATTAACCTTTATGGCTTTTGAGTACCTTTCCTCTGTTCTAACAACCAGATTTTTGTTTTCTTTATCCATTGCAGAACCAAAGACAAACAGAAGAGACCTGCTCTTTATTGGATCAGGACCAGGAAGCAGACCAATCCAGGCAGCAGACCATTCTTTCCAAAAGGCCACTATTTGATTTGAGTGTGATTGATCAGCTGTTCAAGGAAATGTCCTATTGTTTGTTTGACTTGAAGGCATTGTGTAGTATTCTTAATCAGCGTGCTCAGGGCAAAGAGCCTAATCTTTCATTATTACTGGGAATCAGATGTAAGTGGCTAATGACTTGTTCTTACTGTATTGCTTTACAATTAGAAACATGTCTTCATGAATCGGAAACTTCTGACTGCCTTTTCCCTATTTGTTTTTGTCTCCTTTCCTACTTAGATTTATATATTTCTGAATCATTGCTAGAACTTGCCTCATTATGCTTATAGAAATGAGCAGGATCATAGTTGATATGGACTGCCACTCAGAAGAATGCCTATAACTGTGCCTGCTAGGAGATGTTTCCTATGCTGATTCTGTTAATATGTGACTGGAATGGTAGTTAGGTGTGATTTCCTGATTACTCTTCTAAAAGTAATGATTCTCTTTGCTTTCATGTGGCAGTTGTATTAAATTAATGACCCAGCCATCAGTCCACTGGTAAAATATTTGCGAGAAGGTACTCGTAAGCTTTCTTATGTATGTTCTGTGGCAACTATTTAATGTAAGTGCCAGTGCTGTCACATGAGCCAATTTTCATGGAACATAGATCTTTTGCCCTTGTGATGCACACCTGCTGGCTTTGTCCCATCCAATGTGACACCCACCCATTCTGCCTCAGTTCTGCCTTCCTGAACACATAATGGTGAGAACCACCACAAGAATATCCTAGTGTCTCTTCCCATCTGTGCTAATTTTGCTGGAACACTCAACTTACATGGCTCTAAATTATTATAATATTGATATGTTGGTCTCTTTTTAATATGGAGGAAATGGACTTCAGTAAGGAGATATGAGTAGAGTAAGACCATAGTGTTTATGTACCAACATGTTTGTATTGAGTAGTTGCCTAATAATATGGTTAATATGTGACTGAGTGGAGACTAGTTTTGTTTCCAGTTTCATCAAAAAGATTCTACTGTCTTGCCTCATAGTAGTTATTTTGGCAAACCAAATAATACTCCTTATCGAAGTATCTCACTTGTTAAATGAAACATGTAACTGTACTCAGAGATGTCAGCTGAATTTTCCCCTCCACTTCATAAATGTGAGAACACATGTATGAGTGTGGGTATGTAAAAAACACTTTTTTAAAAAAATTGAAGTATAGTTGGTTTACAGTGTTGTGTTTTAGTTTCTGGTGTACAGAAAAGCAATTCAGTTATACATATAAAATATTTATTCTTTTTCATTATAGCTTATTATAAGACATTGGATATAGTTCCCAGGAAGACCTTGTTGTTTATTTTATATATAGTAGTTTGTATCTGCTAATCCCAGTTTATCTGCCTAGTTTATCCGCCTCCCCCTTTCCTCTCTGGTAATGAAAGGTCTGTCTTCTATGTCTGTGAGTCTGTTTCTGTTTCATAGATACGTTCATTTGTGTCATATTTTAGATTCCACATATAAGTGATATCATATGGTATTTGTCTTTCTCGTTCTGACTTACTTTGCATAGTATGATAATCTCTAGGTCCATCCATGTTGCCTCAAGTGGCATTATTTCATTCTTTTTATGGCAGCTCTATTTTTGGTTTTTTAAAGACCCTCCATACTGTTTTTCATAGTGGCTGTACCAATTTACATTCCCACCAACAGTGCAAGAGGGTTCCCTTTTCTCCACACCCTCTCCAGCATTTATTGTTTGCAGATTTTTTGATGATGGCCATTCTGACCGGTGTGAGGTGATACCTCATTGTAGTTTTGACTTGCATTTCTCTGGTAATTAGCGACGTTGAGCATCCTTTCATGTGCTCCTTGGCCATCTGTATGTCTTCTTTGGAGAAATGTCTATTTAGGTCTTATGCCCATTTTTTGATTGGGTTGTTTGTCTTTAAAAAACACTTCAATGTTTAAGTATATTCGCTCACTCAGTAAACGTTTATCAAATGCCTTCTGTGGTCCAAGCACTGAGGTGCTGATAATGCAGAAAAGTTGAATACAGCCCTTCCTCACACATTAACCAGACTACTACAGCATTGTGGTAAGTGCTGTAACTGAAGAGTGATCAGAGAGCAGCGGGAGCACAAGGGAGAAGCCAACCCAGCCTCTTGGGAAGGGCTGCAGAGGCGCCATGGAGGGGCTGGTGTTTGGCTGGAATCTTAAAGGGGGAGAGGTTTGCCAGGTGAATATGGGGTGTTCAGTTAGCAGTGATCTCTTGGAGCAAGAAATAAAAGCTCACACACAAAAGACTGGTTTTCTCCACCATTTTAGAGCTGGTCATCCCTTCAGTTACTTTGTAACCTTCTACATCGGCTCTGTCCTGTGTAGTAGCATTTATTATTTTTTCAGTACCAGGATAAGAGTGTGCTCCTAATGTGAGCAGAAGGGAGACTCAGCACCTCCCCGCACAGTGTACAGCCCTTCCAGTCTTCAAAGTCTAACCCCGGAACCCTTACCTTACAGGCTGGCATTGTGCAAATTTGACCAGCCAGCTAATTTCTCAAAAACAGTGGAGGTGTTTTGAACCCTTATCTCATCACTCCTCAGCTATCTGTTGATAATGTTCACCCCACCCTTCTTAAATCTGGGCTACCATGGTTTCCATGACATCATTCTCAAGGTTCTGCTTTTACCTTTATGACTGCTCAGCCTCAATCTGTGAAATTCTCTACCACTTAAATACTGGCGGTCTCCCAGGAAACTTTTCTTGTTGGTCTTTTGTTTCTATTTACTTTCTCTGAGTAATCTTGTACATATCCACTTGTTTGCTGTTTTCCCTACACCTTTGACCCATACAGACATTCATCTCTCACCCTGCCTAGAATGTCCCTTTTGGGCTCCTGACTGTACTCACCTGTACATTAGAACCAGCAGTTTCATAGGTATCACAGACTCAATATGTTTGAAACAGAACCTACTTTTCTTTCCTCCCTACCCTAAACCTGTTCCTCCTCTCAATGAGTAGAACCACTATCCACCTATCACCCCAACCCAGATTTTATCCTCCACCATACTCGTTCCCCCATCTGTGTCCTGTGTCCAGTCCCTGGCCCCTTTCCAAGCTTGATAATCTAACTTCTTCATGTCTATGAGTCCCTTCCCACTTGTGACGTTTATTCCTGGTGCCACATCTCCACAGCACTGTTGCCTTAATTCAAGCTTTCGTAGACCTTCGTCTGGACTGGTTTCTCTGCCAAGCCTTGTGCCCTCCCCACCCCAGTCCATCTTTACATTGCTGCCAGAGCCATCTGTCTAACCTGTGATTCTGATTTCCTCATACCCTCCCTGAGAATAGAGACTCCCACCTGCCTCTCCAGCCTTGTTTCTTGGACCTCCCCTCTCATAATTTGTGCTCTGCCATTTTAGAGCTGGTTTTCTTGATGTTTCTCAATTTCTATCAGACTATTTTGTTTTCTGCTCTGTATACCTTTGTTCATTCTGCTTCCTTGTCCCATTCAGTGAACCTGTCCCCTCTCCAGTGAGGCCTTTTTTTTCTCTTCTTTGTGCTAATGTAGCCTTTGTGTAGTGGTAGGTCACCTGTGGTACCTGACTGAATTTACTTGTTTATGAAACTGTATGTAAATCATTAAGAATAAGCCACTATATGCATTATTTTGCTGACCTCAGCACTCAGCATAGTGGCCAGATCATGAATCATGAACAGTAAAACAGTTCAATTACTGTTTGTTAAAATAACAAGTTATCTGACTCCTATGCCTCCAATTAATTAAAAGCTAGCTAACTCAGGGCCTTACCCTCAGTGATTCAGCCATTGGGCAACTAGCTATGAGCCTGATTCAGTTGTTTAGAATCATAGGGTCCCAACACACACACACACACACACACACACACACACACACACACACTCGATTGTTAATACTTTGCAGTCTGTAAAAATATAAGATAATGCCCTTCAGTTACCTTGTAACCTTCTACATCGGCACTGTGATTTTCAGATTTTTGTCTCTAACTGAGTTTGAAGAGAGCTGTTAGAGCATGTTCCTTTTTACTTTTGGAATATTGTCATCCATAAACCTGTTGAATTTGTGTGTATCACTGTATGAATTTAATGCATTTTAGTTAGCAAAATTTTAAAAGGACCAAGTAGATAAGATGCATTTACTATTGAGTGATGCATAATTTAAACCTGAGCCTGACTTGTATTCAGTATACAGCATTATATTTACAATGATAATAAGTTGAAAAATCCTAAAATGACTTTGTTCCCAAAAAATGTGAGATTTTCTCCATGATTTATTTCCACAGCAATGAACTGTTCAGCTGAAGAGACTGAGAATGACCACAGCCCAGAAACACTCACTAAAAAACTGTCAGATGTATGCCAGTTACGGAGGGACATAGATGAATTACGGACCACGATATCAGACCGCTATGCTCAGGATATGGGAGACAACTGTGTAACCCAGTGACCAGTGTTGGTCCCACAGCAATAACGACCCACTGTTAACATGCTGCTGTGCTAGGTTCTTCACATTTCTTTTCAGGAGCCATGATAGAAACTTGCAAGTGACATACGACTTGCACCTAAGTTTTTTTTTCTGTGGATTTGTTCTGTTGGGGAGGAATTGGGATGTGAGGAAGTATCGAAGGGGCTTATCTAATCAGGCAAAAAAATTAAATTACCATTTGAAAAATATGATAAAATGTATAAGAAAAAAATTTCTGTATTCTCAAACTACTGATTGTAGGACCAAGCTGTGAAGAGTGCCCTTCAGATAAAGGGATAGGATTTCTTTTAATCCTGTAGTTGTGTGTGTGTGTGTGTGTGTGTGTGTGTGTGTGTGTTTGTGTGTGTGTTCACAAAATTATAAAGATTTCTAGGATCAAAGCAAAGCTTCTAAGAAAGGCACACACTGTATTCTTGTGCTTCTTTTTCTTTCATGGAGAAGCTTGTGTTGTACTTGGGGTTTTCAAGGGCTGGCTGAACAAGAGTTCCCACAGCAGGCAAGTGTTCAAATAGTAGTACAGCAGGCGAAACCATCTGTGTTTGAACAATCCCTGTGCTGAGGTGGTGAGGTTGTAGGGTTGGGTTGATTTTAGTACTGTAGATAGGTCAGCTGTTTTTCCAGAGTGCTTGTGAATTGCCTAAGAGATGTGAAATAGTGATGTGATGGTTTTCCCGTTAGCATTGTAATGTATGTATTACAAAGCAATTTAACATAATCTGAACTAATTTTAACATGTCCCTTACTATTTACAACTTTTTGTTTATATATTATATCTATCTATATCTATCTATATCTCTCTATATATATATATATATCAATGTAAACAAAGCCATATATAATTAATGCAAACCTAAGGCCTCAGATCATTATTGTAAAAGAAAGATTAACAAAGTGACTCTGGAACAATAGCTTATTTATCCAAACTTCAAATGTTTACATTTTAAGTTTTGTACCTGTTTTAAAGTTGAAACTACTTTAAGAAAAAAATCAACCTGTATTCTTTATATCTGAATTATCACTAGCATAAAACAAAATCTAAACCCAGGTGATATTGCAATTCCTTTTGTTAGGTAAAGTACATTAAAAACAGGGTTCTTCATAGAATACAAATTTAGCCAGGTTAGTTCTTCTGGGGTACAGGATATCACTATGAAATACAACTGACTTTTTTGTAGACATATAATCATTTAAACTTCCAAATGAGTATTTCCCTGTCTTAATTGGTATTTTGGAAGGACTATATATTTCATTGCCTTCAGAGCTTTTAAATGTACGTTCTTTTTAATGTACTTAGTTATGGCAGTCATTGTCCTTTACAAGTTGTTTTGATTTATCTCTTGATGCAACCCCAGGTCTCATTTAGGTCAAGACTAAATAACAGGTAGAAGGAATGAGGGATGTTAATCAAGCAGGAGAATATTGTTTGAGGCAAGAGCAGATCACATGTCTGTTTTCTTGCCGGGCTTATATACTGGTATAAAGGCTGCTCCTAGAAAAATACGCTCCTAAATGTTTTCAGCACTGAAAACATATTTGGGATAAGGCCTTCAAGGAAACTACCCAGGAAGACATTCAGTTCAGAAATTGGCTTATATACAGCTCTCAATAGTTATTTTATAGTTATATTTCAACAATCAGTTGTAATACATTGTAAGGACATCAGACTTTCCTTCTGTTCAGTGCCTGAGTCCTCCCTGCCCTTTTAACTCTTAGGATCTGGGCACTAAGAAATCAGTGCATTGTAGTGATTCTGCATCCCAAGGTCCCTAACCTAATAAGGAAGGACTTAGTCACTAGCAAGAATTTGGCTTTCTTATGTGTTCTTTTGTTTTTGAACGTTAGTGGTTTGAAGACAATCAGGGAGTAGTAAATTTGTACCAAAAATCTGATGCAAAGAATTCTGCCTTATAAAAATTAAGATCTGTAAAAATGGCCCTTTACAGTAAAGTAGGTAATAGCATCTGAAATAGATAAGCCACAAGTGTAGCACACAACACTTTTACATCCTCTTTGAATAGAATCCCCTCCCCCACACCCCCAGCCTCCATAATTTTGAAAGTAAAGGTACCCTAAAATGATAGTGATAATGGGCAAATAATCACTGATTTGGGTCACTAGATTCTTAAATATATATGTTTGGGGGTTTTATGGTTAGTATTGTTGTTTAAACAAACTTTTGATCGTTTGTTTTGATCACTGTAGATACTTTGTTTTCCGGCTTAGTTGGGATTAAGTAATTTATATTTTTAAAATATAAGTTAGCTTTCTAAAACTTAACAGAATTTGACTTAGTTCAATATCTTGAGGTTAAAACAAATTTAACCTAGTAGAAAATTAACTAACTACTGCTGATGTATTTCAGTTTCTAAAATGTGTACTCCACATAAAAAGGGGATTTAAGATGTGATAGTGTAAGTATAATCTTGAAGTACAGAATGTAATCTCTTGGAGTCTGGGTTTTGAAAAGGGGCCTAGATAATAAGTAGACAGACTTGGAGGGAATTTGGGGGTAAATAAAACTAGTAGTAGTCTAATTTGTCAGTATTTAATTTTGATTTTTATTTTTCAGAAAATTCCCCTTTCCCAAGACAACCTGTTGTGTTAGAATAGTAAGAATATCAGTATCTCATTAAAAACCAAGATTTTACTGTTAGGTTAGGTAAGATGGGCAAATACAAACACTATAGTATCTTGTCCTAGTTTGAACTAGGATATTCTTGGAAGTTATTACAGTGATTGTATGTCTGAGGTGAAAATTAACCTAAAATTAAGTTTTAAAGTAAATCTATTTGAAATTTTGCTTAAGTATTAACTAGGTAAGCCATGCCTGAATTAAAAAAAAAAAAAGTGTGGCCCCTTTTTGTATTTGAAATAGGATTCAGTATTTAATGTTAACAGTATTTTATTTTAGTGAAATTTGTTTTTTGGTCATGACAATTTATTAAACTGAATTAGACTTCTTCCAGTAGCCTGTTAGAGACAATCTCAAGAGCCGGAAAGTGTTGCTAAAATGGATATTGTACATTTCTGACTCACTAATGAGCTTATAAATTAATTCTGTCATAGTTCAAGACTTATTAATAGGATTCTCTTAGAGGGCATTTTTAAAGGAACTACTTTATTGGGAAAATGTTCTTTCAGTATCACTAATAGTTCATTGAATAATACAGTAGCTGAGAACTTGGACTATATTTTTACATCACACAGTTCAGCTCAGGCACATCTTCAGTTTGGATTATTGGCATTCTCTTATGCAGCTTTCTATCACTGTAGATATGTAATTACAGAAATAAGCAATTCTCATAACCATGCTCACTCAGACTGTGTCATTTGAAACTGCCAGTAGCTAGAGCTCTCAGAGCCAAAGTTAATTCATTTTGTTTCCATTTTTGACAGTTTTTTTTCCAGTGTTCACAAAACATAAAATTTCTAGCTTCACCCCAAAATGTCATGGTGGAAATTGCTGCATGATAATGTTCTACATTTAATCATGAAGAGGGAAAGGTTTTGGATATTTGGATTTTTTCTTATTTAAAAGAAGTATTGAGTATATAAAGAATGTAGTTTCAAATCAATAAGTCATTAACAACACTATTACAGCTGCATACAGAGAGAACCTTTTGTGCCTTTTTGCCTGCAGTAAGCATTCATTTCTATTTTACATGAGCTGTAAGAATGTTGATGATTATTGCACCTTGTTCTTCTGTAAATAGACTTGATTAAGATTTTTTTTTCCTTTTTTTAAAGCAGGGAGCAGTTTTTTTCGTTACTAGTAGATACCTTAGTAAACATGAGGGGAGGTATCAGATATGTGTCTTTGGAGCCCAGCCTTTTCCCTGTTTAGTGAGCAGGAAACTCCTTTGGAGTATAGTCATTTGTGTGTATATGTGTACATATATGTATAAATAGTTATTTAAATATGTAAACATAAAATTCAGCATCACATTGGTGTGATGACAAGAAGTAGTAAGGTGCTAGGTGGTTACATTAAAAGCACAGCAGAGTGTATAATCAGTCACTATGACTGGTGGTTTTTGTAAACTAGGTTCAGTTTTTGAACCACCCAGAATACCTCATGTGTAAATACAACGGTCATGACTTAATTGAAATACAGTTATTGTAAAAAGAATGTGAAGCCACTGGTTGGCTGATGCCTTCTGATCTATCATCCTTGCCTCTTTTTTTGTAAAGGGGTTGTTTTTTTGTTTTTGCTTTTTAATAGGGTTTACAGCTAGAATTTTGAATGCCAAAGTTCTATTTATTAAATAAAAAAAGTTTTCAATGTTAATGGCTAAGTATTTTTCCACTGGACTATTGTTTGTTGATGTTGGAATTTGTATTAACAGAGAAATAAATTTTTTTATAAAAGATTTATGTCTACCAAGCGCCTAATGTTATTATAAAAATGTATTTGAAATTTCAGACTCTCCGAATTCTCAATAAGAATATGCTGACTTGACTTTTTAAAGTTTTCTTTAAATATGCAAGAGAGAATCTTACTAGATCGGGGACACTTCTGCCTTCTAGGTCTATCTTACAGTTTCTTTTCAGTCATCAAAAAGCTTTTTCTCAGGGCCTTCCCCTGAAGGGCACTGAGATTTTCTGATGGCAGGTGCTGTAAATACAAGGGCATGTCTCTGCATTTCAGCTCATAGCACTGTGTCTGTACTTTGAATTTCTAAAACACTTATTTGAATCAAGTCTTCTTTCTACTTTTCCAACAGACAAATCAGATTTCAGTTTTTTATATTGCTGAAAGCTTGGGCTGGCAAGTTAAATCTTTTTTATTTTTTCCCTTCTAATCAGAGATTAAAACCTTAACTGAAACATATACAAATAAGACCTTGTTAAAAGGTTACTCTGCAGAGGCCTTGACATCTCAGCTTTGATGGCACCCTGGATCCTTGTTCTAAGTCATATGTGCCTTAATGTCTCTAGCTGGTTAATATTTGGATTAGCAGCATCTGTTTCTAGTCCAGCTAACTTGGCATTGCTATCAAGCGTTTTAAATGAGGCATCTAATTCAGTTAACAGGAAAAAGAATCATGCATTACAGACCCCTTAGGTTGCAAGCAAATGACTTGGAAATAAAAATGGAATGGATAAAATCCTAGAGTATTTCCAAGGTGATTAATGAAGAGGTTTCTCCTTTATAATGAAAGATATTATTTTGATCTGGTTTAAAAACAGTGTTTTGATGGAGTCAGCAGAGGACTTATGGGGTACATCCCCGTGATTTTGCCAGTAATTTGAGCTGCTCTTTATTCCAGCTTTCCCAACCAACTTGAGTCATTCTATGTAGAAATGCAGAGGACTCAGTTAAAACAAGGGGTAGAATATGCTGTTAGTGATGGTGCAAAATGGCAGCATGTGGCTCCAGTAGAGCAAACCGTTTACAAATGAATAGCACTCTAACATCATGTCAGTTAAGATGGTCTCCTTGATTTAGAGGAGATTCCAGTTTGAGGACTGAAATTGGGATAAAAGATTTCTTCAATGTTTAAATAACACTGCTGTCCCTGACAAATTCGGTGCGATCGCACACACACACAAAAAAACTTTCCATTTTAGCCAACCCGTTTTTACTTAAACACAGTCTTGCTTCACGATCTCTATTGATTCCCTTATAATAGAAGTTTTGATTAAACATACACCTACCCTGTGACCCGGAAATTCCACTCTCGGTGTTTACTTGAGATAAATATAAACACTCATCTAAAAAGAGACTTTTAAATGAATGTTCACAGCAGTTTTATTCATAATAATCAAAAACTGGAAATAGCACAGTCATCTGTCAGTAAGAGTTCTCGGCCTAGAGTTGAAAAACAGCATTCTTTCACGACCTCAGGTTTTAATTGATTGTCGCTTATATGTCAATCCTTTGGGAAAATGGAGTAAAATTTAATAGACCACAAGGCAATGGAGCATCAGAGTTGGAAAACAGACCTCCTTTCTACCAGAGGCACTTTTGTTTACACTTCCCTCTGGAGCATTTTCCTTTGTTATGCTGCCACCTGTGTTCCATGAGTCTCCACACTTGATGTGAAGCACTTGGTTTTACCCTTCTTGAAACAAATTTTTTATACCATTGTTTGGGTGCTGGTCACTCACCAGACTTTGAGCTCTTTTAGAGCAGGCACTCTGTCTTACTAAACTTTGTGTTTAATGAGCAAGGAGGAAATACTAACTCCAGAGATGTGCAAATACCTGTCCTTAGCCCCAGGAAGGAAGAACGATTTCCAAGAAGAAAAGAAGTGATCTTTAAAGCATAATTCATCCTAGGAGGGTGTGGTGCTTTTAATGGGACAGGTAAAGTGATAATAAACCCTACTTAGGCAAGTTCCATTTTCCTCCATCTCTTGGACCTCTTGCTAATCTCTCCTGTGACTGTCCTCTTTCTGCCCTCTGAGGCAGAAAGCCTGCCCTGCAGGCTCCAGGATTGGACACAATTATTTCCCAACCCCAGTGTTCTGGAGCATAGCAATCTCATCGGGCTTTAGGCCAGCTGTGTAGGTTTTGTAAGGGCAAATCCAAGGTCTTAGAAGAGGAACAAAATGTCAACTTGAACGATGAATGCAGTTTCATCTCTCTAGATATATGTATACATATATATATATATATGCACAAATCTGGAGAATAATCATTGAAACAGAAATAGTACAGCTGGCATCCCTTCTAAACAAGGAAGCAAGGTAGTTTAATTTACATTTTTTATCCCTACACTGATATTTGGTCATAAACCAAGCGGTTAAAGTTGTGTAGTGGCCTGTGATGACTAAAAACAATACACAGAAAGTGTGTTTTCTATATCATCATCATCATTATCATCAACCAACATTTGAGCATAAACCAAGTACAAGAGCCTTGCATAAATTATCCCATTTATTCCTCTGTATAATCGTCTATGAAGTAGGTGCTATTATTATTCCTATTTCACGTGAAAAGATTGAGGCACAGAGAGGTTTACTATCTTGACCAAGTTGGAATAGCTTGTAAGAACCAGGCCTCTTAGGCTCCAAAGCTTGACTGAACCACTCACTAGAGTTCCTCCTGTCTCAGTTTTGTGCTCAAAATTAAACTCCTCCTCTTTCCCGAACCTGCTCCCTCATTAGGCTTCTCCAATTCTGTGCATTGCACCTTCATTCCAGGAATCCTTTCTGGATCTTTCTTTCCCCTACATCCCCATTTATATTAGTTTATAACAACACAATTTGTTACCTTACATTCTAGAGATCAGAAGTGCAAAATGGGTCTTACTGAATTCAAAAGGTGTTGACAGGACTGTGTTTTCTTTCTGGAGGCTCTAAGAGAAGATCTGTTTCCTTGCTCTTTCCAGCTTCTGGAGTTTAACACATTCCTTGACTCTTGGCCCCATTCTCTCTTCAAAGCCAGCAATGCAGACCCTAATCCGTCTCACATTGCCACCTCTTTGGTTCTTTTCTGCCTCCCTCTTTGCCTTTTAGGAACCCCATGTAATCACATTGGGCCCATCCAGATAATGTGATATTCTCCCTATTTTAAGGTTGGCTGGTTAGCAATCTCAGTTCCTCTTTGCCATGTAATCTAATATATTCAGAGGTCCCAAGGGTTATGATGTAGTCATCTTTGGGGGACTGTTCTACTTTCCATACTATCTCATAAATGAATCAGTTGTCAAATCTTGCAGATTCTGTCTTCTTTGATTCTTTCACATTTGTCTTGGGTATTTTGTTTCCAGTTCTTTTGTTCCATCTAATTGAGGCCCAAACTACTGTAAAACAGATGTCAGATACTTGAGCTTAAAAAAAAAAAATTAAATTGGAGCCTCCAAAGTCAGCTTTAAAACTATATCATTAATGATTCATGATTCAGGTATTTGCTTCACTCAAGAAAAGACATGTAAGACTCCTGATTCAACTTCTCAAAAGAAAAAAAAAATGCTTTTTTTCTGAGAATTTCTGAATCTTTATAGCATCATTATTTGTTAATGTCTTATAGAATGTGCCAAAATCTGGACGTCTGATTCTTTCTGATGATTAGTTTTAGGGTAAACATTTTTGGCGAAAATGCTACATGAGTAATGTGTGTTTCTCATTCATCGCATTTGGAAGTTTATGATAATGGTTTGTACCATTATTAGTGATGCTGAATTAGATCATGCGGTTGTGCTAAATGATCCCCTTTAACATTAATTGTCAAACGAAGGACAGATGACAAAGCCTTGGTCCATATAAGGTAGAGGGTTGGAACTAAGTAAGACCTTTACATAAAGCCAGGATCTCCAAAAGATCACATATTCAATGAAAGGAAGAAATGAGGAAAATATGCCCTCTAGTAAAAGGAAATTTAGTTTTCAAGGACTCAGCTGAGGGGGATAAAAAATGTCCCCTTGAGAATTTGCAACCATAACGCTACCTTCATGTGGAATGAGGTTTGAATTTATGCTACATTTGCGAGCCAAAAAATCCTAAGGCTAGAAGTTAAAGAGTTCTGGGTTAGCAGCTCCTTGGAATCCTGGGAAAAACAAAACAAAACATATCTTCCCTGGAGGGAAGCATTTTGAATTGAGTCCTCACGGAAGTCGCATGGATTTGTCCCTGTGAACATCAGCTCAAAATCTAAAATTTTAAAACATAAGGAAAAAATAAAGTCTGCAAGCCAACAAATAACAGAGTTAGGCCCTAAATGTGTCAGATAATGAAATTATCAGATGTATATTATAATATAGAAATTACTATGTAATTAAATTTATATAAAATTTAAAACTATGCAGAAGTTATGTACGAGATGGTGACTAGAAGAGGCACAAAGGAACTTCTGGGGTTCTGGGCATATTCCATTTACATATTGATCTGGGTGATGTTTACACAGATGTTTTCACTTTATGAAAATTCATCAAGCTGTACCTTTATAATTTATGCACTTTTCTATAGGTATGTATAATTCAATTAAAAGTTTACACTAAGAAAATAAACAAGGAACTTTGGGAGAAAAATAGAATTTTTAGAAGTGAAAAATATAATTTAAATTTTAAAATTAAATGGAGCAATTAAGTAGCATATTAGGTACAAACAAAGAATTCATGAAGATAGTCAAGAAGAAGTCACCCAGATAAGAAGGTTCAGAAACACGAAGGATATAATGAGACAGTCTAATACAAAATTTTAATTGGAGTTTTCAAAAGGAGAGATTTGAGAAAAGGGGGACTAGGAAATATTTAAAGAGATCATATTTATTTAACAGGATTGGTGAATTTTTAAGGACAGAGAAAAACATTAATTTAGAGAGTCATGAAATTCAATTAAACTGAAACCAGAAAAATGAAAAAGAAATTCTACCTGGATACATTGTAGAAAAACTCAGAATCTTAAATTTAAAAGGAAGGTTTTTAAAAGAGGTAGAGAATAAAAGGTAGAATAACTTCAAAGAAGCAATTAGACCAGCAGAATTCTCATAAGCAATAACAAAACACAGAAGACAGTAGAATATCTTCCAAAGACTGAAACAAAATAGCTGTCATCATAATCATATAAATTATTCACAAGTAAGACCAAAGTAAAGACATTTTTCATAAAAACAAAACTTGGAAAGAGTTTCAAATCAATAGACCTTAATAAAAGAATTCCCAGAGGGTAAATTTCAGGAAGAAACATTAAATTCAGAAAGGAGGATAGAGAAGTAAGAAGGAACAGTGAACAAAAAGCTGGTATACAAAAAACACTGTATAAAACAATAAAAGAAATATTTACTTTTTGGCCTTTATTATGTTGAGGCAGTTTCCTTCTATTCATAGTTTGTTGAAGGTTTTTATCATGAAAGGGTGTTGAATTTTGTCAAATGCTTTTTCTGCATCAGTTCATATGGTCACATGGAATTTTTCCTTTGCTCTGTTAATATAGTGTATTACATTGATTTTTGTATGTTGAACTGTTCTTGCTTTCCAGGAATAAATCCCACTTAGTTGTGATGTATAATGGTTTTAATATGCTGGTGAATTAAGTTGACTAGTATTTTGTTGTGGCCCCATCTTTGTTTTTTAGTTAAATTTACTGTGATGCACCTAGGAGTGCTTTTGTTTATATTTTCCCTGCTTAGGTTTGACAGGGCTCTTTGAATCTGTGAATTGATGTTTTTCATGACTTTCAGAAAATTCTCAGTCATATTCTTTTTTTTTTTTTTTTTTTGGGGGGGTGGCATATATTGCCACCCTTCAATGTATATACAATTTTATTTCTTAGGATAGATTCCCAGAAAGGGAATCAGAGTGTGAAAGGGGAGGTGATTTTTAAAGCCTTTGACATAAAGAAAGCAGTATTTCAAACCAAAGAATGTGCTATTTAACAATTTTCTTTTTTATTTGAGAAGGTCCTTTACTTGCCGTAGTGCCTTCTTATAATTAGAGGATGAAGGCACTTGGACTCTCTTCTGCTCTGGAGACAGGAGGTCTCATAATCAGATTTACTGGTTTCCTAGAGACAGCCTTGAGAACACATTTTTCCAATACCTTTGGTGACCGCGGATTTATCTCACATGAATTCAGCGTGTGCAAACCTCATTTTACTTTCAACCTCTCCCCACATGCTAAGAAAGATCTAAAATGCTTCCAATTTGCCTTGGCTTGTGGTGAAAGTCCTAATGAACTGTGAACTACTAATCGGGCCTTGGGGATTTAGGAATGGAGTCAGAACTAAATCCCAGGTCACGCGTTTTCAGCAGGGCGACCCCCTCGACTACCCTCCCCTTCTAGCTTCTATGAAGTTAAGCGCCTGGAGGTAGGAGGAGAGGGGCGGGACTCCATGTTTCCTAGCAACCGCGCGCCGTCCCCTGATTGGCTGGTCGCCGCGCGGCCGCCATTTTCAAACCCCGGAAGATGGCAATGGCGGCGGCGGTGGCGGCGACGACCACCTGACAGAAACCCTTCTCCGGGCCGAAGGGGCCGGGCGCCGCGCGGCTCCCGGCGGGCCTCCCGGGCACCCGGCCACCGCGCCGCCCCCTCCACGCTATGGAGTCCGAGCTGGCAGCCCAGGAGCAGAGCCGGCCACGGAGGCGAAGCCGCCGGGCCTCGGGACTCAGCGCGGGCGGCGCCGCAGAGCCTTCGGCCGACACCCCCGGGCCGGGGCCAGACGGCAGGTGAGCGCTGGGGGCGGCGGCGCCTGGGGACCCCTAGCGTCGGGTCCGAGGCTGGGGAGGGGGTGGGAGGAGGGGAGGGGCAGGGGAGGGCCGGGCTGCCTACTCTCCTCCCCCTTCTCCCTCCTCCCCCTTCTCCCCCACTCTTTTTCCTTCTCCTTCCCACCTCCTTTTTCTTCTCCCCGTTTTTTTCTTTCCTCCTCCTCTTCCCCCTCCTCTCTCCCTCTTCCTTCTCCCCCTTCTTTTCTTTCCTCCTCCTCTTCCCCCTCCTCTCACCCTCCTACTCCTCTCAGCCATATTCTTTTGCATATCATTTTTGTCCTGCTTTCTCTTTTTTTTCCCCACATCTGTACCTCCAGTTATGTGTATCTTCTCTTTTATCCACTATGTGTCTTATGTTCTTTACTCTTTTGTTCCTCTTTTCTTCATTCTGAATATTCTCTTCTGATATATCTTCTAATTTACTATTTCTCCTTTTTGCTATATTTAGTTATCTGTGAAATCCAACCATTGCATTCTCAATATCAGGTGTTGTGTTTTTCAGTTCTAAAATTTCGATTTGGTTCTTCCTTAGAATTTTCAGTTTTCTGTCAACATTATCAATTTTGTCATTAATTTCTTGAGCTCATTAAGCATAAATATTTTAAAGCCCATTATCTGTATCCCCAGTTGGTTTGTTTCTACTGTCTGTTGTTTCACTTTCTCCAAAGAAGATATACAGATTGCCAACAAACACATGAAAGGATGCTCAGCATCATTAATCATTAGAGAAATGCAAATCAAAACTACAATGAGATATCATCTCGCACCGGTCAGAATGGCCATCATCAAAAAATCTAAAAACAATAAATGCTGGAGAGGGTGTGGAGAAAAGGGAACCCTCTTGCACTGCTGGTGGGAATGTAAATTGATACAGCTGCTATGGAGAACAGTATGGAGGTTCCTTAAAAAACTACAAATAGAACTACCATACGACCC
>NC_041223.1:43436637-43472317 GCF_002837175.3 Physeter macrocephalus
GATAGGGAGGGTGGGAGGGAGGGAGACGCAAGAGGGAAGAGATATGGGAACATATGTATATGTATAACTGATTCACTTTGTTGTAAAGCAGAAACTGGCACACCATTGTGAAGCAATTATACTCCAATAAAGATGTTTAAAATAAATAAATAAATAAAATAAAGTCTTTTTTCCTCATATACCTGATCATTTTTTTATTGAGAGCTGAATATTTTATATGAAAATATTTGAGGCTCTAGATAATGTTATATTACTCCAGATAGGATTTAAATTTGCTTCTGGTAGGGCTGGGGCACTAATCACCCTAGTCAACTCAGGGCTTCAGTTGATTTAGAACAAGAGTTTGAGCCCTTGGGAGAGCCCCTCTACATCTGGCTCACCTAGCAGAATCCCAACCCAAAGTCAAGGGCACTTGCCAGGGCTTCCCTTCCTAAGAGAGCTATGGATTCCAATTTTTACCTCCTAGTCCAGGGATTAGGTGAGCAATGACCTACAGACCAAATCTAGCCTACCACTTGGTTTTTGTAAATAAAGTTTTATTGGAAAACAGTCATGCCCATTCATTTATCTATTGCCTAAGGCTACTTTTGTGCTAAAATGGCAGAACTGAATAGTTGTTAGAGACTATATGACCCTCAAAGCCAAAATTATTTATTATTTGCAAAATTTTGCTGACCCATGTCCTGGGTCCCTAAGTATAAGGAAAGCTCTGTCCAGCTTCTCTGCCTCTGAGCTATCTCTTGCAGAAATGGCAGATATCCCTAAAGGAAAAATAGCCCCTTTTTGTTTCTTTCTTGTACTGGATCTTGATCCTGTAATATTTTTTACTGCACCATTAGCTCTCTGATGTCTTCAAGTAGATTATTTTTCCAGCATTTTCTAGTTGTTCTCTGTGGGAGGGTTCATCTGAATTTCTTAGTTTGCCTTTATTGGAAGCAGAAATCTTTATAAGACAGTTTTTATTAGACATTTTAACCACCAGTTTTTAAACAAATTCAGTTTGACAATGGGTACTCCACCATCCCCTCTTGTTGGTTAAAATATTGTTTGCCAGGGATATTGTCCTTTATTACTTTTGATCTCTTCTAGTTGCTTGCTCTAGTGATGTAGGGTGCAGTTATTCTAGAGTTAGTTCTTATACTAAGAACTGCTATCACTACACAAAAATTCCTTCCTTCCTAGATTATTTCAATAATATATTTATTTCACTAAGTTCCTTTCCCTTTTAACCTATCCTGCATATCTGCTTCTGAATAATCTTCAAAATGACAGTCCTAATCAGGCTCTCAAAACCTTCAATGATTCCCATTGTCTAAAGAAATCCTTAACTTGACATTCATGTTGTGTTTTGTTTTTTTTTTCTCATCCTGTTTTTCAAGTTTTTCCCTTTCACTAGTCTGGTCAAAATATTTTGGTTACATACACTGATCAAAGTGGACACTCAGCTCTGCTAAAAAAATACCAAATTTTACTTAGTCAACTTAAAGCTTTTTTCTCCTTTAGAATGAACTTCTTCCCATTTCTACTTTTCAAAATTCAATTCAGATGGCATCATGTCTAACCATATCTTCCTTATCCTTTTATACCTCATAGTGGCTTGCACCTGGTGCTTATTCAATAAACATGTTTTTCACTGGAAATAAGATTTGGGTTCTGAAATATTTGCTTTGAGTAATTTCTCAATCAATATTTATGTTATAGAAACAAAGATAAGCTATTTTTCATTGGAGTATTGTCAGTCTTTTATTATTTCTTCCATAAGTGTTTGAATCATTAATAAAGTAATTGCTAAAATTAATGAAGTTATATCTAGCATTGGAGTGGCTAGATAATAATAATTGAGGGCTGTTAGATATGGTATTGACAGATTTCTTATAACTTTTAAACTGTTGATAACAGTTGAATAATTTTAATGCACTAATTTCCTTTTTAATTCAAGTAGCAAGGTAAACCATGTGACTAGTATCTAAGAATTCTAATATTTTAAACATTTAGACCCCTTATTAGTTCTCCTAATCTTGAATCTATGGGTAATTTTATGAGAGCATTTTCAAGAATAGACTCAAGTTAGTTAATTTAAGAATCCAGAGGAAGATGTGTGGAAGGTTGGTTTGAAAGGATATGGGTTTTAAAATTTTTGAGCTAGACTAAAATGTCCAATTTTCTAATGTATGTAAAGTGGGGAAATCTTGTTAATCCTTTTCATAAATAACCTTTCTGTAGTATTTGAATCTGTGATAAAAAAAATACTTGTATTTGTATCTTTCAACAATTGCCCTCAATAGCTCTAAGACGTGTTGGAAAGTGGCAAGTAGTAAACAGCAATAACCATAAGGTCAGAGCTAGAGGAGGTGCCTAGAGTAAACACTGTAGTGGAGAATGAAGGGTGGTGGAACAGAACACCGACGCTGATGAGAGCACCAAGAATTGGTAAGCTTGGTGTGATAGCAAGTGTTTTTATCTGGCTTTTGAGTTCAAAATGAAAGTGATAGTAACTTTTATGTGCAAAAAGTGTGGCCAAATGTGTAAAGATTTATGATTCGATGCTAATATTTTCCCATCAATGAATCTGGGGCAGAAGCAGAAAAAAAAAATGAATCTGACTAAGAAAGAACGAAGTAAAATCCCTCTCTGGTGCTCAGGAAAGCCACATTATTGATAGATAGGAGGAATGCTTGCCTCTATTTTATGTGAATGAAGCGACGTAGGGGGGTTTGCTTATTCTGAAACATCTGCCAATATTTCACAACTAGTGATTCACACTTTTGTGTTAAACATTTTACTCAGCTTGAATTTCTCTTTTAATAGATTTTGTTTTTAGAGAAACTTTAGGTTTACAGAAAAATTGCACTGAAAATATACCCACTCTCATTCCACTGCCGCACACAATTTTTCCTATTGTTAACGTCTTCCATTAGTGTGACACATTTCTTATAAGTGACCAACCAATATTGATACATTATTTTTACTAAAGCCTATAGTTTATAATAGGGTTCACTGTTGTTTGAACAGTGCTATGCATTTTGGCGAATACATAGTGTCAGGTATACACCATTGCAATACAGTATTAAACAGAATAGTCTGATCACCTTAAAAATACTCTGTGCTCCACTTATTCCTCCCTCCCCCCAAACTCCTGGCAACCACTGATCTTTTTTGCTGTCTCTATAGTATTACCTTTTCCAAAATGTCATATAGTTGTGATTATATAGCATTGTAACCTTTTTAGATTGGCTTCAGCCACTTAGCAGTATGCATGTAAGATTCTTTCATACGGCTTGATAGCTTATTTCCATGGCTTGAAGGGTTAGTTCTTCTTATCATTGAATATTCCACTGTATAGGTATACCACAGTTCATACATTCACTTACTGAAGGACACTTGGTTGTTTCCAGATTTTGGCAATTATGAATAAAGCTTCTGTAAACTTCTGCATGCTGGTTTTTTGTGTGGACATGTTTTCAACGTTTTGGAATAAATACCTAGGAGTGCAATTGCTGGGTTATATGGTATATTTAGCTTTACAAAACACTGCCAAGCAGTCTTCCAAAATGACTTACCGTTTTGCATTCTCACCAGCAATGAATGAGACTTCTTACTGCATTTGGTGTTGTCACTGTTTTGGACTTTATTCTAACAGGTGTGGAGTGGTGTCTCATTAGTGTTTTAATTTGCATTTCCCTGATGATAGACAATGTTGAGCATCTTTTCATATTATTATTAGCCATTTCTATGTCTTCTTTGGTGAAGTGTCTGTTCAGATCTTTTGCCCATTTTTTAAATTGAGTTGTTTGGTTTCTTATTGTTGAATTTTAAGAGTTCTTTGTAAATTTTGGACAGAAGTCCTTTATCAGGTGTGCGTTGGCTATGGTTTATATTTTCCAATCTGTGGCCCATAGTTCATTCTCTTAAAAGTGTCTTTCTCAAAACAGAAATTTTAACTTTTAACGAAGTCCAACTTTTAAATGTTTTCTTTGATGGATTATGTTTTTGATAGGGTATCTAAAAAGCCTTGACCAAACCCCAAGGTCACAGATTTTTTTTCCTATGTTATCTTCTAGGTGTTTTGTAGTTTTCATTTTATATTTAGGTCTTGACCCATTTTGAGTTAATTTTTGTGAAAGCTCTAAGTTCTGTGTCTAGATTCACTTTTTTTGCATGTGTATATCATGTTTTTCCAGTACCATTTGCTGAAAACACTCTCCTTTCTCCATTAAATTGCCTTTGCTCGTTGTCAAAGATCAGCTAACTGTATATGAGGAAGTTGCAATTCTCTTTTAAAATAAAGCTCCTCCTGGGAAAGGAAAGATGTTGAAAGTTATTAATATTTTAGTGTGAAAGAGTTATTCAGAATCTTCTCTTGACAGCAGAGACTGGGTTAGAGAATACTGGCTGTTGAGGTAGTCATAGTAGGTTGGCAGAAATTGGCAACTAAAATGTACCAAAGACATACTCTAATTTCTTCTCAACTTGGTCTAGGGCCTGAGTGTGTGGGGATGAGGGGTTACCTGAAGTCAGAACGTCAGTCTTGTGGGTCCTCATCCTCTAGGTAAAGGATGGGAAGTTCACTTACCTGTTCCTTTTTCACTTACTCTGTGACATGTAAATTGTCAAGTTGTTTGAATGTAGTAGCTATTGCATTGTTATTAAGCAATTAATTATTTTTAGAATTACATTGCTGTCAATCTCAGCTTTAATGTATGTGATAATTCACAAAGCAAGCCAAATGAATTCACATTTTCTATGGCTGTATCCCAGTTTTTCCTTAGATCTGGAGCAGAGCTGGTCTAGAAAACTTCCAGAAGTGATAAAAAATGAGGACACTATGGAAAAACAGTACATTTAATAACCTTGAACTGTCAGTCCCTCTATGCAGGGATTAATGCTTTCATACAAGAGTGCTATTCCAGGAATATGTAACAAGAATATATAAATTCACTTAAATTTAATCTAATGGATAGATTTAATTTTCAGTAAAAATTGAAGACTTCTTTTCAATCTGAAAGTGGTGGGATGTTTTTGTTCCATAAATCTGTAAAAGGATAACTTTTTAAAGTAATATGACTCATATGAATATAAAGTGAACATTCATCAAAGATTTAATTTAACTCATTAATTAATTGCAGGAACTGGAAAAGCTATTACAAATAATTCAAAAGAGAATCCAAAGAACAAACACATTTATAAATTAGGAATACTGAAATGAATTTGCAAGTGGTTGCAAAACGCTTTTCCTTTGTGGGGAAGGGAAGTCAACAGAACCTCCTCTAGTCAGAATTTATCACATATTGACAAACAAGAATTCTCAGTAGACAGTTATTTTACCTTATTATCAGTTATCTACAATTTATAAGAGTTGTAAAATAGCTTCAAGGCAATGACAGGCTTAAATCAGATAACCTAGAAGACCGTGCTCTAAATAATGCCTAGCTTTCTGTTGAAGATACTCAGTAACCAGTTTTTCTTATTGCAAATTTCCTTACAAATTTTTCTGTGCTTCTATTTTTCTTTAGATTATGGGACATTTGTATTACTTCAAAGATTGTTGAGGCTTGTGGGTATAGATGATGTTTATAAATTCTTCCTGAACCCAATCCAGATGTGCAATGTTTCCTTACCAGGCTACCTTGGGCAAAGCAACACAGCACTGAAACAGCCATAAGTATATTCTGTTAAAATATGTTTATTTAGAAAATAAATCTTCACTTGGCTTTAATTTTCTATTTTTTGGAAGCACACCTTTATTTTTCTCTCATTATTGACTGGATAGTTTCGTAGCTTACGACCCATTTGTTTCAGCTTGTATATCTGATACTTAGGCAATGGGTGTGTGTGTGATTGCCTGATCTCTACACTTTGAGGAGATAACACTTTCTACCATTAATGTATTAACGAGTATTTGTTATTTCCTCTGGATTCTTTCTTCATACAGGTCTAGATGTTTAGGAAGGGTATTCCTAAAGAATCCCACAGAAAGAGGTCAGCAGTAATTTTGTGTGAATTTTCTCCTTTCAATGTCCCAGAGTCCCAGAGACTATTGTTAACAAGGAGATTGCGGTTGGGGACAGGAGATGGATGTAAATCATGGTATTCTAGAGGAAACTTGCTGAAAGGAACATCCAAAGGCAGATTTGGGGGAGAGCTCTGTTTATAATTATTTTTCTACCTATATTAGGAATGTTGGCAACAGCTGGTTTGAAGATCATGCAAGATACTATCAGTGGATTCCAACCCCCACGCGAGGTAATCTTTGACCTTGAATGACCCCATCTAGTGAAAAGCTTATTTTCAAAATAAATAAAAAATCTCCTCTCAGCTGTGTACTAATCCAAATCATAAGAAATCCTCTTTTCACCTTGATAATTCTTCATATTTAGAATATTAGAAGAAGCAAATAGAGCTAAAAGGAGGTATAGCTGCTGTACTATACTATACTGTATACAGGTTGAATAGGGTTCCCCCAAATTGATGTCCACCTGGAACCTCAGACCTTATTTGGAAGTAGGGCCTTTGCAGATGTAATTAGTTAAAATGAGATCATATTAGATTAGGATGCGCCCTAATCCAATGACTGTTGTCCCTATAAAGAGAGAAAACAGAAACACAGACAGAGAGGCAAGAATACCATGTAAAACAGGGACAGATATTGGAGTGGTGCATCTCCAGGCCAAGGAGTACCAAGGACGGCCGATGACCACCAGAGGCAAAGAAGAGGCAAGGAAGGATTTTTCCCTAAAATTCTCAGAGAGGCCTTGTTGACACCTTGGCTTTGGACTTCTATCCACAGTGTCACTGAACCAGGTTCCTTTGCCCAACATGCAGCAAGCCAAACGCTGAGACGCCGAGCTTTGCAGCAGAGAAAAAGTTTATTCATGAGGCAGCCAACTGAGGAGACAGGAAAACAAATCTCAGATCTGCCTCCCTGAAGGTGGGGAACTTGGGATAGCGACAGGTGAAGAATAGGGTGGTCGGAGGTGCAAGGGAAAGTGATGGAGGCAGGAAAAGGTGATGTAATCATCTTCCTGTGCGGGTGCTGCTGAGCTACACGCTTCTTCCTGGGATGCATGTGCAAATCCGGGGGGAATTAGTGTGAAACATGGGGAAATTTGGGGCTGTGACATCAAAAGGTCATCTGTTAAACAAGCAGGTCTATTCTGTGCAGACTCGGCTCAGTCATTTTGGTTCCATCTGGTTTCAGCCAGATTTGTTGTGTTACAGGCAGAGGGTTTTTTTTTTTAACAAGCTGTTCCCTTATCTGCTGTTCTGTTAGATAAGCCCAAGAGCTTCTGTTAGTCACCAGTTTTTATTAACCCTATGGGGCATGGTTTCAGGGGGGTGTTTTTTGGCTTAAAAAAAACCATACATTTATTTTTCACAGTTCTAGAGACCAGAAGTCCAAGATTAGAGTGCCAGCATGGTCTGGCTCTTTTTTTTTTTTAAACATCTTTATTGGAGTATAATTGCTTTACAGTTGTGTGTTAGTCTCCCCTCTATTGCAAAGTGAATCAGCTAAACGTATACATATATCCCCATATCCCCTCCCTCTTGCGTCTCCCTCCCATGGGGCACAGTTTCGTGAGACCCGGGAGAGAATATATTTTGCTGTTTTCAGCTACCCAGTTTGTGGTACTTTGTTATGGTAGCCCTAGGAAAATAACACAGTGCCCTTAAGCAAAATGGCGATGAGGCATGAGTGGCTTCTTTGTCCCTGGCAACCCTCCTTCTCACTCTTGCTTACATATTCTTTAATGGGTTTTCATTCCAATGTTTTAAATGGCACCTTGAAAGGCATGTTTCAAAGGAATGAAAGACTCTGAGGTCCTGTCAGATGCTACAGCACCTGGGCTAGGAAGGCTTTCAGGGCAAGTGGGAACTTCCCAGAAGCTTTGGCAGAACTATCTCCCCTTCTCTCCAGGGTAAGGGCTTTCAAACAAACAGGAGCCACAGTTCCCCTCCTGCCTCCAAACAAGTCCCTCTCAGCTCAGAGGGTACCTGACACTCGGATGCATCCTGATATTTGCTCATTTGCTACATGTCTTTGTCATCACTTCCTGTGCTGCCCGTGGGTGTCCTGAGTATTTCTCCCAGGAAACAGGCCCTTCAGACTCACAGCTGTGGTGTATAGTGCAGTGACCACACAGCTAAAACTTGCTGCTAAAGCTTTACTCAGAATATTCTCAACAAACATCCAGGCTCCTGATCTTTGCGTAGAACTCGGTTGAGGGAATATTGCCTCCTTAACCTGCCTATGGTAAACACACAAAATAAGTACAAATCAACTTATTTCACCAGCCTAGGGTACAAATATGGCTATCTTTTCCCTATTAATGGCTAAATTTTAGCAGAGTATAGCATCTTCCATTTGAGTTCTCCTCTCCCTTTTGATTGGTCTAGAAACGTGGCGGCTACTTCAGTTCAGAGGGTGAGTTCTGCCTTTGTAAAAAGGAGACCCTGGCAGCTTGGCCAGGCGGGGGCGCTTGCAGCCGCAGCCACGTGCCCTGCTGGACCCTGCTCTCTCACGCGCCCACCTGTGGCCATCGTCCCTGTGCTGCAGGTGAAGTCCCCTTTGGGGTCCGGGCTGTCCTCTCTGGCCAGCAGACTTGGGTCTGAGCCATTCTGGTCCACTCTGTCAGCTAGAAAATAACTGGGGGTGTTAGGAAGGGCGTTTGGAGTTGGGCTTTCCCTTCCAGGAGTATACAAATTATCATGACGCTTCCCAGAGCTCTGAGGGGAGAGGCGACCTTTTCTAAGTCACATAAAGTAAAAAGGTCCAGGTGTGCAGTTTTCCCAGGGTAATGGGTACTAACTCAGTTTTCTGAAATAAAAAAGATGATTGACTGTCTCCTCCTTTAGCTAAAAAAGAAGCAGTTTTAAAAATTTCACCTCACTTCATTTCATAAACAGTGAGTATACTAAGTCAATTGTCGTCAACAAATCATTTATTTTATTTAAAAAGTACTTTTAAATATATGAAAACAGTATGTGCTTATTGTAGAACATTTGAAAAAGATCATGTATTTCAAAGTGAAAAAAGCCGGGTGACACTGGTCAGTCTGACTTCCAAACTACTTACCAGGACAACATCACTCACTTTTCTACTTGGATTGAGCCCGTGTAGGGGAAGTAGCCAACATCTTAAAATGTCCAAACTTAGAAAGAAAACCTGCTCTCATCTGCAAGGAGAAAATCAAGCCCTTAATAGCCCCCTTGATGGTAAGAGAGAGAACAGAGAAGCACATGGCTAATGAAATCATCAACCTAATAGAAAAGTCATGACTCTTGCATACAATAATAATTGTAAAACTCCAGGTGGTAGAAATCTTTGATTATGGCAGGCATTCTTATAAATTTCAACCTCCACATGATTCTCCCCGATAAGAATTCAGTGAACATGAAGAATTATGGCCCATCTACCCGATCCATTTCTTCCTTCTGTGAAAAAAGGACTTGGTGATCACAGTTAAATGTCACCAGCCAAGCAGAATTTGATAAGAGATTCAGTAAATCTACTTTAGAATTGTTGCTGATGATGCTCAGGGAAATATATGATTTGCTCCAAGTTTTTTTTTTTTTTTGCAGTACGCGGGCCTCTCACTGTTGTGGCCTCTCCCGTTGCGGAGCACAGGCTCCGGACGCGCAGTCTCAGCGGCCAGGGCTCACGGGCCCAGCCTCTCCGCGGCATGTGGGATCTTCCCGGACCGGGGCACGAACCCGTGTCCCCTGCATCGGCAGGCCAACTCCCAACCACTGCGCCACCAAGGAGGCCCTGCTCCAAGTTTTTATGTACAATTTTCCTTTAATCCAATTGAGGGAGGGACAAGTCTGTCATCTGTGACTTTTCGTCACATTGCTGCTGGTCACCAGTTAATCGGTTCTAACTACACTAAACTGATAGCTGGAAATGGGATGTGAATGATTCGTAATTGAATCTCAAATGCCTGCATGTCTGAGAGTCTAGCTAATGGAAATGTGTAGGCCTAAAATACCACTGGTGCAAACATACGTGACTACCCACCCTTGGATTCACACAACAGGCCACAATTACATTGATAATTAAGCTAAGCTAATATCAATTTACAATTAAAAGGCAAGAATAGCAGCATTGCAAACAACAATAAGCAGCTTAAGAAAACACTGCTATGTGATGAAAAGTGTGGTTTTTTTTTTTAAGTGTAGGAATTCTAACTATGTGTGTGTCTTGTTTTGTTTACAATACTTTCCTTATTAAAATATGAGCTCATGAGAGCAGGGAGTTTCCGGTTGTTTGTTTTGTTTAGAGGCACTCCCAGTTACTAGGCAAGTGCCTGGCACAGGGCACTGCTCACCAGTAGTTGTTGAGAGAATGAATGCACTTTACATAATTACAGTCACACCGCATGACAACCAAATCTCCCAGTAGGAATCTCCACCACTAAGCAGCACTTATTAGAATATAAAAATTAAAGTCTATGGAATTATACTTTACCCCATAAAGTTGGCCCTCAGCCCACTATGGCCCTCCCTACTCATGTCTGACTGTGAGCCCTACTTTGAATATCACAGATCTAGACTCTATGGCCTACTACAGCTGTCCCACGGTATCCATGGGATTGGTTCCAAGACCTCTATGGATACCAAAATTCTTGGATGCTCAAGCCCCTTATATAAAGGGTGTAATGTACAGTTGGCCTCTGAGCAGCGGGTTCTACATCCTCACAATTGGTTGAATCCGCAGATGCCGAACCCAGGGATACAGAGGATGGACTGTACTGTGCTTTAAGTTCTTGCTATTCAAAGTCTGGCTGGGGAAGCAACTACATCCACATCACAGGGAGCTTGATAGAAATGCAGAATCTCAGGCCCCCCCACTCGGACCTACTAAACCCAAATCCACTTTTTAACACGATTCCCAGGTGATGCATATGTGTATTTGAGTTTGAGAAGCACTGCTTTAAGGACTGCAGTCAGTACAGTGTGTTGACTATAGTTAACAACACTGTATTGTATACTTGAAAGTTACTAAGAGAGTAGATCTTAAGTGTTCTCACCACACACACACAAACACAATCTATGTGCCATGATGGATGTGGTAAATAACCTTATTGAGGTAATCGTTTTTCAAGATATACATATATCGGGCTTGCCTGGTGGCGCAGTGGTTGAGAGTCCGCCTACCGATGCAGAGGACACGGGTTCGTGCCCCGGTCCGGGAAGATCCCGCATGCCGCGGAGCAGCTGGGCCCGTGAGCCATGGCCGCTGAGCCTGCGCGTCCGGAGCCTGTGCTCCGCAACGGGAGAGGCCACAACAGTGAGACGAGCCCCGCTTATCGAAAAAAAAAAAAAAAAAAAGATACACATATATCAACTTGTCACATACATCTTGAACATACACAATTGTTGTAAGTCAAGTGTATCTCAATAAAACTGGGTGAAAGATACTGCAGTCACTGCTATAACAACAGTCAGCTCTGATCCCCGGGCCCTGCACCCAGCCAACTCCAAAAAGAGGCAAATAGAAACATCTAAGTGATTAGAGTGGATCTCTAGTTAGTCCATCAATCAAGAAATGTCTATTGGGCATCTCCAAGGTGCCAGTCACTCTAGGTGTCATGCCTTTAGCCCCCGTGTGTCTCCCTGAAATACTATTAGTCACATGGAGTGACTAATAGTTCTCACTAGTCACTAACAAATTCTCACTATTAGTCACTTGGAGTGTCGAGCCATGAGGCATCTCAGAGAAGACCTCGTCCAACCCCTGTATTTTGCCTGTAAGGAAACGAAGTTTGTGTGTGACCCAGGACATACAGAACAGACTAAAATCCAGGTTTTTGTTTATTACATCACACTTTATTCTTCTTCCATATGTAAAACTCAAGAGAGATATGGTTAGATTTGACCCCTACGCATTCCGAGGTAGGGATAGCTTGTCCCCAGAAGTCCCAAGAGAAAGTGACATGTGTCACTTGGGAATGAACTTCTTACATTCACCTTCTATCATGGATGAGAGGGCATTTAGAAAGGCATAAAGTGCAGGTCACATTTTGACAGGAGGAAACGGGTACAAGGGAGAGTATTCCAGGCACCAAGATCTTCCCAGAGATGAGGCAGCAGAGGTCATGTGTGGAGACCACAAAAGGGTCAGTTTGGCAGGAGGTGAGGAGACTAGACTGTGGAACTGGGGTCACATCTTGGAGAGTGTCAGCTCTAAGCTAGGGACAGAAAAGCACTGAATTTGCAAATAATCTTTAAACCCCTCCCTAATTGTTTTTTCCAAAGCCAAACTCTCATCTTTGGCTCAGAGCTTGACAAGGAAAGTCACTTTCTGCTTCTAAGTGTGGTCGGTTTCTCCCTCCCAATTGCTCTTCCACACGTCTACCAGCTGTTTTTTTTTTTTTTTTTTTTTTTTTTGGTACGCGGGCCTCTCACTGTCGTGGCCTCTCCCGTTGCGGAGCACAGGCCCGGACGCGCAGGCTCAGCGGCCATGGCTCACGGGCCCAGCTGCTCCGCGGCATGTGGGATCTTCCCGGACCGGGTCACAAACCCGTGTTCCCTACATCGACAGGCGGACTCTCAACCACTGCACCACCAGGGAAGCCCTACCAGCTGTTTTTAAATGCCGCTTGGCTGTGTTGCCCTACTGCTCAAAATATTTTAAGAACTTAAAATAGAGGACAAAGTAAGGCTGCTAAGCCTGGCATTCGGTGCTCTCTGCAACCTGACCCCCACTTTCCTCTCCGATTTTATTTCCTGTGACCTGCTCTAGAGCTTCCTGCCCTCGCCAAGCTGGAGAATCCACTGCTTTACAGTAAATTAAGTGCATTTCTGCCTTATGGCCACAGCCCCAGCTGGAACAGCATTTCCCTTCTCTCTAGGTCCATGAATCTCATCTTCCTTCTGCATCTAGCTCCTCTAAGATTCCCCTGACTCAGCCCACTATCACCATCAGCTACCCTCTCTTCCCAAAATCCTTTGCATTTTCCCTCTTATTGAAACAGCAACTGGCTCATTCTTTCATTCAGCTGAAATTTGTTGGATGCCTGCTGTGTGTCAGGTCCTAAGAAGATAAGTGTCTCAATCCCAGCATTGGAAGAGCTGACAATCTAGTGGGGGAATGATTCACTGTTACAATGGAATATGATAGATGCAGCCATAGCAGTAAAACTGAGTAACGTGAAAGCACCCAGCACAAAGTAATGGGAGGGACAAAGGGTGGGAGGGAAGGAGACAGGGGAAAAGGCAGGGAAGGGGGAAGGGGGAGAGAGAGGGAATGTGAAGGCTTTTTGGTAACTGATTTCTCAGTTTAGCTTTGAAGGATGAGTCGTAGTCAGAAAAGGATGATGTGATGGGGAAGGATGAGTCTGTGTGAAGTCTTCAGGGGACAGTGGCAAATTTGAAAAATCACTTAAGCTAACTTAGCGGGTACTTGTTGATGATGCTCGTGGAAATATGTGATTTGCTCCATGCTTTTAGGAACAATTTTTCTTTAATCCAGTCGAGGGGCAGCTGCATTATCTGTAACTTTTTGTCACATGGCTGCAGGTCCCCCAGTTAATCAGCTATAGTTAGACTGTGCTGATAGTTGGAAAAATATTTTAAAAATCAGCAAATATTAAAATTCTTCCATGAAACAAGATCTTTTAAAACAGAACCTGTGTCTCTTCTTCACTAAACTACTGATGATTATGATAATGAATTACTGGGGACATTTTACACCTCTTCAATCAATAACTCAGACTATTATAATAAAATTCTATCCTTTCAGCAAATACTTATTGAGTACTATGTTAGACTCCTCTTACGTACCACTTCCTATCCTCTCTTCCTCTGCGCGAGCTCTTACCAACTTCCCCCTGGTGCAACTAGCCCACACGGCCTGCTCACAGCTTTTCTGTTGACCACGAGGTATGGAACTCTGGGGGTTCCCATACACGCACAACTCAGAAACATAAGGGAGACCAGTGGGAGATGGGGGCCAAGGGATGCCTTCTTCTCTCTTCCTCTCCCAGAGGATTGTTTTGAGATGCAGTTTCTACACTTAGCAAAGGATGGTCTTAAAAGATCAAATGAAACATTTGCTCTCAGAACCCCTTGCCCTCACTTTTGCTCTTCTGGGATTTCTTCCGTCAGCAAAGTGGTTGAATTTAAAGCCTTTGTCTCAGGCTCTGCTTTCTTGGGACTCCAGGTTAAGACAAGCATTTACTATGTGCCAGGAACTGTTCTAGACTCTTGGGCTATATAAGGAACAAAGACTACTGAAGTTTATCACCCACAAGCTGTTTTTATGATCTTGATGAGGAAAGTGAAAGCACAAATTGTATCATTTGTGTAAATGCAAATATTTTATTTTTTAAAATATTTTTCCCACTGGTCTCTGCTAAAGGAAGAAATGAAAAAAAAGGTATTAGAATAGAACATTAAATAAGCTATATGATGCATAATTAGGGCATATGGAGCTACATAACTATGGAGAAATAGAAAACAAAGACAGTGGCTTCATGGAAAATTCTAGGTACTATGGATATAAGTTTTTTTCCAGAATGTGTTTTATTTCTCCCCTTTTGTTTCAGTTGTAGATATTTCTTTCTGGATTCCCACCCAAAACCTCAACTCCTTTTCCCTTAATAATCAATTTTTCTTTTAAAATGCTTTAGTTTAAACAACTGGTGTGTATTCTCACTAGGCTATAACATTCTTCACAGAGAAATGATCAGCATATCAGGATGTCTGCTCATTAGCTTATATTTTAGGAAGACTGAGAACCTGTTCAAAGTTCAGCCTTAAAACTGAATGTCATTCTTACCTGTTTTTTTTTTTTAAATAAATTTATTTATTTATTTTTGGCTACGTAGGGTCTTCATTGCTGCGTGTAGGCTTTCTCCATTTGCAGAGAGCAGGGGCTGCTCTTTGTTGCGGTGCGCAGGCTTCTCATTGCAGTGGCTCCTCTTTTGCGGAGCACAGGCTCTAGGCGCACGGGCTTCAGTAGTTGTGTCACAAAGGCTCAGCACATGGGCTTAGTTGCTCCACGGCATGTGGGATCTTCCCTGACCAGGGCTCGAACCCGTGTCCCCTGGATTCTTAGCCACTGCGCCACCAGGGAAGTCCCTTCTTACCTGTTTTTAAGGCTTGGTGGCTTAGATCACACAATTCCCATGCTAATAACATTATAAATTTTCATTTAAGCATAGGAAATTGACAAAGAAGAAACTTTTCATTACTGAAGTCTTTGAAAATATGTCGAAGGGAAGATAGTTAACTTTCATTTCATTAGTCATTTTAAAGCATTCCACAATGAAATAGGTGTCATCATTCCTGCTTTTCCTGAAGAATCTCCCAAACCTGCATACCTATTTTGATCTCCTGAATGTTTTAAAAACACAACATCCCACCTCCCCTGCCCCTACCATCTCCACCTTTAAATTTCTCCCCTCAAAAAAGAACTTTCCCACATCCTCCTGGTGAGTCTCTACCTGACCATGGCCCGTCATGTGGAGCCCCATGTAATTTCATCAGCCTCAGGTCCATTTGTCACTATGAAAAAGAACACCATAGACATGCCACTTAACTGGGCTACTCTTGGGGGAAGCAGCCTCTGGTGACTGTTCCAGATAATTTCCAATACCATCACCCAATCTTGCACTCACAGAGACAGGTGAAAAGTCATGAATAGGAGGTATTTATGCAACCAGACTTGCTTAATTTTTTCTCAGGCAAGCGTGGCATTGATGTACCAAATATTTGAATGGCTCATCTTTAGATAAAATAACCAGTGTTACTTTCTTCTCCCTAGCCTCAAGTTGGCTGGGTTTTGATGCCAGTTTTAAATTCTGGCTCTTGTCAAAAAAAAAAAAAAATCAATCATCTTGCAGACAGAAGTTCTTCTGCTTCTTAGAAAATAGCAGGAGACTCTATTTATAAAGGGAGAGATTCGAAAAGACTAAATTGTGGTTGCCACCTTTAAGTAGGATTTAGCACTTAATGCAATAACTTTTGGCAAGAGTTTGACTGGTTTCTTTCCTGCCCAGAACTATTTGCCGTGCCTGCTTTATTCTTAGCCTCCTTTTCAAAACGAAGCACCTGTTGGTTTTTGCGTCTCTTGGAAGGCAGGGATCCTATTCTTCCAGCTTCTTGAACTGAACTGCAATTTGTGGTTTGGTCCCGGAGATGTATTTTCTGTGATTTTTTTTCTTTCTGGAAAGTATAAAAATGAAATGCAAATGAAAGTTAAAGTCTTAATTGAGTTTTAATAACCACATGAACATTAACCAAGAATTATCCAAGGCTTATCATTCCATAAATGACATATTTTTGCACAACTGCAACTTCAGGGCAAACTTGCCTAAATGTTCACATTTCTAGGGAGTTGGGATGATTGGGGAATAGCTGTCTATTTTTCAGCTAATAAAGGTTGGAGACACTTTAGGAAATCTCTGCTTATGGACTGGGGATGGCTTTGGAATTATTTCTTTTGCCCTAAATACTGTAAGTTCTCACCCTATGTATCCATGTGTCATTTGAAACTTCCCTTTCCTAATGACCTCCACGTTTGTACATTTTGTATCACAAGTCAGGCTTTGGTTCCTGATTGACACCTAGTTCCCTCCTGGGACAGGAGCTTTAGTAGAGTGGAAGTCACTTGTCAGGACCAGAACTCTCCTGGATTTTCCATCCTCTCCTGCCTTTGTGTTCCTGACTACTGTTTTCCCCCATGTCAAGCACTTGAAGCCTTTCATTTCAGCTAATCCAAATCCTCTGCTTTCATCCAGACTCTTATTAGGAGTCTTGTTTCTGCATAGGAGGGCATCTGTCCCCTTTTCTTGCCAGGGTAAGTGCTAGGATTGGAAATGTTGCCTCTCTCCATCTTCTTATTCTGCCCTTCCCCAAGGGAGGAGTGGCAGTGCGGCTCGGAATTGACATCTATTGAGTTTGAGCCAAGTCAGCTGGTGGGTGAGTAACTGGGCCCCTGAAGCCAGGTTCAGTCTCCATCCATTTGTCTTTTTTCACTCCTCTGTTCAGGGGCAGGGGGTTTCTCCTCTCCTCTTCTGAATCCAGGCATGGGGGGGGTGCTCCTCTGCTTTCTGTCCTCAAGCAGTAAGCACACCTGGATGGGGCCAAGGTCCACGGCAGATGGTCCTCTTTACAGTGGTTGAGAGGACAGGATTCAAAATCTGCCCTTTGAATGTACTTAATTGCCAGAGACAGTGTGGCCATGGTTACCATGGTGAACAGCTGAGCTGAAGTCGTCATAAGAATAGTCTGACACGCAGAAATCTTTGGCATTGGTGATTGATTGTGGTGTCCTCAGAATGAAAGTAGGTGTACCTCCCACTAAAGTCTTATTCGATTTGTATAAATAGAAAAGCCCTAAGTCTGACGAACAGAGGTCTGACTTGAATCACCAGAATAGAGTCACATTCTCTCAACCAGCCTTGAGCCTCTTGACAAATATAGAGCCCCTTGGATGAAGGATGCCTTAAAGGAGGGATCCTTAATACTTGTATCTCAAATACATAAGAATATTCCTATGGCTGTAGTCCACATGCATTCTTTGGCGTCCAAAAATTCATTGCATTTATTCACCTGCTATTTGGCTATTAAAAAAATATTTTAAAGTGATGAAACATGGGGTTTCAATGGACTTTTCTTCTTTAATTTAAAGAACCAGGAATGTCATAACTGCACTGAAAATATACTTTTTTTATAACCTGTAAAAAATAAAAATAAAAAAATAAAGGAGGGATCCTTGAATACTGAATTCTCTAAAGGGAAAACCCTGCTACACAGGCAAAGTTCATATGGTAACATTCCTCATAGCCTTCCCAAAACGGACCTGTGGGTATTTCCAAGGGTGACTGTGCAGTGGGGAAAGGAGACTGATCAGATGTTGTGACTCTGGCTCTGAATTGACACTATCTCCTGGAGACACAAAATGCTACTGTGGTCCACCAGTCAGAGTAGGGTTAAATGATGTCAGGTGATCAAAGAACTTCTGGCTCTTGTTAATGTAACAGTGTGTTCGGTAAGTTCTTGAACCCACCCTTCAATTCTAGATTGCTCTGTTAGAACAGACGTGTTCAGCAACTGGCAGAAGCCCCAGACTGGGTCTGTGAAATGAGAGCTGTTGTAGTAGGGGGAGCAAATGGACGCCGTTAAAGCTTACCTAATTAGTAAACAAGGAGTAACGCTGCAGTCTTAGAGGTACTGCAGAGATTTGCGCCACCATCAAGGATTTGGAAGGTTTAGGTGGTGATTTCTACCAAATCTGCATTTGCTATTTGGCTGATGAAGAAGGCAGACGGATCATAGAGAATGATAGTGGATTACTGTAAACTTAATCAGATGGTGACTCAGATTATAGTTGCTGTTCCTGATACGGCTTCACTGCTAGAGCAAATCAGCAGATCCCCTGCTGGCTTGGCAACCCCTGATAAACAGTGTTAGATGGTTGAGCTTAGGCTGAAGTGGAGGCCACAATGTCCTCCTTTCCTCTCAATCTGGGCCTTGTTCCTTACCTGTAGGGAGAGCTGTTTCTGCAGAGCGCACATTTTCTCCAGCCAACCCCACAAAGAATCATGGCTGTTTAATGACCTGATGTCTGGCAGAACAGAGGCCCAGCTGAAAGGGAGACGGATGTGTTACTGGCCTTTCAATGCTGTGCCTTATCCCCACCCTGGTCAGCTTGGTAAATATGTGCCAGATTATTCTCTGTCTCTTCAGACAGATCTGTTTTTATTCTAATGAGGAAAAATGAGTAAAGGGACAAAGAGAAGATCCAGAAGTATTCATTCCAACACTGCTCCTTCATCTCTGTGGAAACGTAGAAGGGGAGGCAGGTGTTCCCCCAAAAGATTCTAACTGGGATGCAGACACTGCTCTTGTTTTGACAAGAGCATTCTTTTTTATGTATTTATTTAAATTTTATTGAAGTAGAGTTGATTTACAATGTTGCATTAATTTCTTCTGTACAACAAAGTGACTTAGCTATATATATATTTTTTTTTTTCATAGTCTTTTCCATTATGGTTTGTCACAGGATATTGAATATAGTTCCCTGTGCTGTACAGTAGGACCTTGTTATTTATCCATACTACATATTATAGTTTGCCTATGCTAATCCCAAACTTCCAATCCTTCCCTCCCCGTTGGCAACCTCAGTTCTGTTCTGACAAAAGCATTCTCGTTGGATGTTGCTGTGGGTGGGTATGAGATATACCAGAAAAAAATGTTTAAATTTTGAAAGCTTAGTTATAGCTTTAAATTACTTTTAGTTTAAAATAATGAATTTAATTTGAATTAGCTATTTGCTAATTTGCGAATAGCCAACGACTTAACCTTTTTTGCTTGTTATAAAGCAGGGTAGAGTATTTCTCTTCTCTGGCTCGGTTCCCTTGAGTACAGAGACTCAGAAATGGGAAATCTGGCTTATACAGAAACAACTTCAACTCTCAAGGTCAAAGAGCATACTGATGAGCTCGAATTTCTTTATTTATAGAATCTGCTTACTCTGCCTCACATCAAACAGTGTAGTCCATATGCCTTTCTACAAAGAAAGCTGTGGGGTATTGCATAAAACTGCTGAATCATCATCATGGTACAGATGAGTGCAGCGTCTTTAGGAGACAGGCTTTCTCTCAACCAGTATTTCCTGAGTAATTTCTTATTATATTGTATGTGATGCTGGCATAAGTCCTGGGGATGTGATGATAGACTTTGCACTGTCCTTATCTTTCATGAACTTCAAAGAATCAAGCAAATAACAGTATTTAGTATTTTTAATAGAATCTCATAAATTTACACAAAATTCTGGTTGATAAATACAATAAGACTGTGTGTAAAGAATATGTTATTGGTCTACAAATCTGGTCACAATATAGATCAAATTGCAATCGCCTCTATGCATTTCTGTCCCTGTAGCCCAAGAAGAGAGTTCTCCGTATGATATTATATGGCATTTTATCAGAGTTACTCAAGATAAAAAAATGCCTATTGGTCATGCAAGAAAGGGAATATATTGGCTCAGGTAACTGGGAAGTCTAAGGGGCATCGGGCTTGAAACAAATTTCAAATAATGTCATGAGGGTCCTGCTTCCCCTTATGTATCATTACACTTGGAAAAGATGGCTAATTGTAGCTTCAAGCCTACATATGCTGCTCTTAATCCCAGCCAGCATCCATCGATTACATTTCAAGGAGGACTCTGTTCCAGTTTGGCTCACATGTTCGTGCCTGAACCAATCACTGTGGCCAGTGCCTTGCAGTACTATGACTCAAGTCACCCCTGAGGACAGGGAGAGCTGGGGTCTTTGTGTCTCCACCCTTCGGCCCAACTGCATGGAATAAGAAAGAGGTAACTCCACAGAGAAAGGAATAATGCTAAACGATGAAGAGGGAAAGAATGCTGCATGGTAAAAAACAAAGCACATTTAGAGCAATGAACTCTCCAGAACAGGCCCTTCAGATCTACTCACGCTCTGAAACAGCAAGATTCTTACGCTGTTTGGTAGTAGAGTGCTGGTAAATGTTTGAAACAACTGGAGGTCTGGTGAAAAACCCTGCTTTGTACAATTTGTCAAATTTCATGGTGTAAATACTCCAGCAAAGCTATTTTCAAGCTACCAATCTCACATCACTGCACATGGAGCTGGGAAGAGATGTGCAGTAAGGCTCCATCATGTGCTATTTCTACCACACAGATACAATCCATGTAAATTACCTCAAGCCCACAGATACTAGCAAATGTAGTAATGTAAGTAGGAAGTGGTGGGGTTTGAGTATTTAGTACATTTGGTTTTGATATATTTAATTGCAAGTTTATATCTTACAGGTTTTAAAATTATTTTATTGAAGTATAGTTGATTTACAATATTGTGTTAGTTTCAGGTGTATAGCAAAGTGATTCAGTAACAGATATATAGTATATTTATATATAATATATATTATATATATATATTATAATGGTTTTAATCTGCTCGCTCATTTTGCCTCACTCTTCCGATTTCAAATCTACACTCACCAGTCACACCCTACCCTGGAAATTTTACAATTTACCTGTCTGGATTCAAAAGGCCCCCATCAAGAACTTGCTTCTCCAAGTTCTGTTTTTGATACAACAAAGTGTTTTTCCCTCTTTTCTATTTTAAAACACAAAGTAAAAGCTGTGTTCTGAGCTCATAACAACTCATTTTCTTTGGCTACCAGTAAGCTTAGTTACACTGAAGCAGGAGAGAAATTTGTTCATCATTTAGTTATCTTCTTTTAGAAAAACCTTTAAAAATCCACGCAAAACCTATTTCCACAGAGAGTAGATCAAACACAAACTACATCACGTTAAATGAATAAAATACAGTCTTAGAGGAAAAAAAACAAGTTAAAACCAAGACCTCGATATCAGAATGTCAAATAAACAAAAATCAAAGCCACTGCTGCAGAACTCCTCTTCGAAATTCAAGGAAAGATCACGCAAAAGTTCAAAGACTTGCTAACAAGCAACTCCTATTCTTTTTCCAAGGAGGAGGCCAGAAAGAGGTCAGGAAGATTTCATTTCTTGTTTTGAACGAGCTCTGAGATAACTTGCTTTGCGGGTGCTGTGGCCCAAATAGACAGGCTGGAAGCACTCAGAGAACCACTGACAGAACTCAGAGAAGAGACTATTGCCAAACGAGTTATTTATGACTAACATGTGTTAGGATGAAGGGTGGGCAGGGAAACTGACACCAGGTGAAAGAGAACTCTGTCCTGGAAGAGAATTCTCACCTCTGACATTCCAGTTGCATCTACATGAATTGCAAGTTACACCAGATCATTTTCACAGGCCAACTCGAAAGTAGGGAGCTTCTCCCTGTCCATAACCAGTAGTTTCTTCAGGAAGAAAATGTATAAATCACCATCTCACTTTGGGAGTCATTGTTATTATCTGGAACATTTATTCTCTAAGCTGCAGAATGATGCCAAAGGCAACAGAAATAATTCTCTTTAATTAATTTTCACCGTGGTCACTTTTGACCATGATGGTAGACCATTGTTTAATCAAATTTCCCTACCAGTTGCGTGGGTTTGAATTTCCCTAATGTTCCGTTTATAGCTGCTCAGTGTGTTGCTTGGAAAATAATGATGAAATTATAAAGATAGCTCAGTGACTTCACCCAAGACAGGAGGAAAGAAATAGGTGGCTCATGAGTTAGAAAGTCCTTTTTAAAGGCAGAAGCCCTTTTAGAAATGGGTAACAATGGCAACCCCATAAATAAGCTGCTCCCTTATCACAAGGGGACAATTATCTTGTTCAAATGAATTTGATTCAAGATGATATGTTATAAATACCCCTCATCTCTGTAAACTCCCTCGATATATATTAAAAATCCCCATGGTTCACTGTAAAAAATTTAAATTCTATAAAAAGGAAAAAAAAATGACTGTTTCTGAGACCAAAAATCAGCTTTGTATATCCCAGTGCATCCTCATTCAGAAGAGTGTATCTGAATAGGGGGTATTTTTTATTTCTCGGCTCTGGGTGAGGTATTGTTGAACAAAATTCCACTGAAGTCTGTGAGATGTCAGTTCTGGAAACACTGCGAGGCTGACGAAAGGATGCCTCTTGCTAACTTTAGGTAGGGGTTTTACTTTCTGATGAGCTCAGAACTGGCCTTTGAAGTTTCTGGGCATCAAAAGAGTACAGGCTGGACAAAACAAAGAATGAAGTGGGGCCATATGAGGAAAGAGGGCAGGGCTGTCATTTGATAGTGGAGCTTCATACTCTATGAATTCAAGGGCAAGGAAGAAAATCTAAGCCGAGTAGAGGAAGTAGGGAGATGTCAAGCTGGGGAAGAGGCATTAGTGCTCGGAGGTGACCCAAGATAGATCCCCGAATTCAGCTCTGCAATCTTGTTTTCTGTTCCCCCAGGGTAGAGATACCAGTGGTCAAGTAGACTGGTTTCCTTCTTCCTTCTCATTTCTTGCTCAGGTTTGCTAAGGATACCAGTCTAGGGAAGTCTCTTATCAGAGGCCCCTGGACCTCTAGGTCACGCGAATCCGGCAATGAGACCCTGCATATCGGAGGCCATTTGTACAAGATTAGGGTTTGCCTCTGTCTTAGAAAAGACACAGAGATGGGGCCATATGTAGAGGTTTTAGAATGGATGGACTAAGACACTGTAAATTACCATAGTAAGGGTGCTGTATGATACCACTATGGGATTGGGCTTTGACTCTAGTCATGCCTGCCATAGGCTTGATGACACAGCAATAAATGGGAAACAGAAGTGCATACATATGATGCAGCAAGAATTTTTCATGAGTTAATAGAGTGAATCCTTGCCTACTGGCAGCAAAAAGGGCTAGGCTCTTGTGACCTAATGTAGTCCTTTCTCCACAGATGCTGAAGTCCATATAGATCTACAGGTGGGCCTCAGTGAGGGATGAGGGTGACATCAGGAACCACTTCCACTCGCCTGTATCAGTTCATTCATAGATGTAACAAATATTTGTGACACCTGCTGTGTGTCAGGCACCAGAAATACAGAAGTAAACAAAACAGACAAAAATCTCTGCCCTCTGAGAACTTATATCTGTCAGAGGGAGAGAGACAACAAACAATTCTAGTTTAAAGGTAAGCAATTAAAATCTTTTTTTGTTCAGGGATACGTGTACCTGTGGTAAAACTACCGAGAAGAGCAAGAGAATACTAAACATAAAATAGCTGGCCTGGTAGTAAACTGAAGTGACCACAGACCCTTCTGGAGGTCACTCTCAAGCTTTCTCAGGTTGAGGCCAGCTCAGAAGCATTTCTGTTCTGTACAGTGCTTCACACCTTACCAGCCCAGAGAAGGACTGTGATAGGATTTTGATCATTTGAAAAAATGCTCCTAGTTAAACAATTGGTGTGTGCAGGAGCTGGGAATAGATGGATGTCTCTGAATAGTCCAATGGTCCAACCTCTGACCTGGGTGCCCATGATAAGTATCCTGTTCCTGCGGACCATTCTCCTGCTGGGGTGTTCAGGGGGGCCCATGTCCTGGGCACTTTTGCTTTCACCACCTGTTCTCCGAATCCTTGCTCGAATAGCTGCCAAGTGCTATATGAGGCAGTGAGAACAGTGTCTCCACAAACAAAACAAGCTAAAGCTGACACTTTCTCATGTCACTTGCATCCTCTCCTTTATTATAAAAATTCATCGACTTGCTACTGGACTTCTTTTTAAAATGGGGATTTATTAGCTATTTTTCTTTTTTTTTTTTCTTTTGTATTGGACCATAGCTCCTCGGAATTGGATTAATCACATTTTTGGTTTATGACACTCTTAACATTGCTCCATGAAGGGTCTCTTTTATTCACTTCTTTGCTGGTTGGTTTCCTTTAATAATGTCATCAGCAATTGACATTTAATAATCATCACATTAAAAAGCTTCTGCACAGCAAGAGAAATGATCAACAAAAGGAAAAGGCAACCTAACTGAATGGAAGAAAACATTTGTAAATCATATATCTGATAAGGGGTTAATATCCAAACTATACAAAGATGTCATACAACTCAAGAGCAAAAAACCCAATTTAAATACGGGCAAATTTCTAAATAGACATTTTTCCAAAGAAGACATTCAAATGGCCAACAGGCATATGAAAATGTACTTATCATCACTAATAATCAGAGAAATACAAATTAAAACCACAATGAGATGCCATCTCACATCTGTTAGAATGGCTATTATCCAAAAGACAAGAGATAACAAATGTTAGTGAGGATGTAGAGTAAAGGCAACCCTGTGCAGTGTTGGTGGGAATGTAAATCAGTGCAGCCATTATGGAAAAAAACATGGTGGTTCCTCAGAAAAGTAAAAAGAGAACTACCTCATGATCCAGCAAGTCCACTTCTGGGAATTTATCTTAAGAAAATGAAAACACTGACTTCAAAAGATATCTGCACCTTCATATTCACTGCAGCATTATTTACAATAGCCAAGACATGGAAGCAACCTAAACATCCATCAATGGATGAATGGATAAAGAAAATATGTCATATATATATATTCCATAATATGTATAATTAAATGTGCCACTATATATATAATGAAATATTACTCAGCCATGAGAAAGAAGAGCATCCTGCCATTTGCAACAACATGGAGGACCTTGAGGGCATTATGCTAAGTGAAATAAGTCATACAGAGAATGACAAAAACTGTATAATTTCATTTACATATGGAATTTAAAAAAAAACAAATTTATAGTGACCAGGAAACAATTGGTGGTTGCCAGGGGCAGGGTGTAGGGGTGGGGGAAATGGGTGAAGGTGGTCAAGAGATACAAACTTCTAGTTATAAGAGGAATAAGTCCTGGGGAAGTAATGTACAGCATGGTGACTGTAGTTAACAATACTGTGTTGTATATTCGAAAGTTGCTAAGAGAGAAGATCTTAAAAGTTCTCATCACAAGGAAAAAATTGTAACTGTGCAATGTGATGGATGTTAACTAGACTTACAGTGGTGATCATTTTGCAACATATACATATAACAAATCATTCCATTGTACACCTTAAACTTATACAATGGTATGTCAATTACATCTGAAAAAAATTGGGAGAAAATAATGTCACTCATGAATATACCACTCAGTAAACAAAACAAAACAAAAGAAACCTAGAACTAAGATGATAACCTGCATGTTTATTGGTCCTTCTCCACCACTCCCCTGTGCCCCCCCGCAACATAAGGTAACCTCCATTCTGCATCAGTGTTCATTTTTCCCTTGTTCTCTTTTTCATTAGAATTATTTTTAACTTTACCAAAATGAGTATCACATTGTATGTTATCTTCTAGGACTTAACTTTTTTCGCCTAATGTCATATTGCTAAGATTCACTCATAATATTGAGTGACTGTAATTCATTTTGGCTGCTGAACTCTTTGATGTGAACATACCAATGTTTATTCATTGATCTCCTGACATGAGCTCTTGGGTTGTTTATAAGTTTTGTGATTATGAACGATGGTGTTAAGTATCTCTCCTCTTAGAACTGCTGTTCACAGGGGGTGTCTGTGTTCACCTTTATAATACGAAACTGTTTTCCAAATGGTTTTAACACTTTTCATTCCCTTCAGCTATGTATAAGAGATCCTGTGGAATCACGTTCTCCAAAATACTTGGTATTGTCAAACTTTAAACATTTTTTGTTATTTGAAAGAATATAATATGCTATCACAACTTGTTCTCAATTTGCGTTTCCTCTGTCACTAATACCACTGAATATCATTTCAAGTATTTATTTGCCATGCATGTTTCCTCTTCTATGAAATGCATGGATGAAATGATGTTTGGGAAAAGGTGAAATTAGAACCTTTCCACATTTCATATACAAAATCAACTTCAGATTTATTAAGGACTTAAATATAAAAAAGGAAACTTTGTGCTGTTGTTAGAATATATAAGTGATTATGTTTTAGACCTTGGTGTAGGGGAAGGCTTTCTAAGCAAGACATAGAAATTACAGCTATATGAATATTGATATATTTGACCATACTGAAGTTGAGAAGTTTCATTTATCGAAGGACACATTCAAGACAGTGAAAGGACAAGTTAGAAACTGGAAGAAAATATTTACAATACACACCATCAATAAGAGATTAGACTCAAAATAATATTTATATTAAGAATACCTGTATACCTTTAAGAAGGACAGAAAAAACAAAAAAATAAGCAAAAGAAGTGGATGCATACTTCTTTTATTTCTCATTATATACTAACTTATTTTTACATTTGGATACAGTAAAGTAAAATGATTAATAATATGAATTCTGGGGGGATTCCCTGGTGGCGCAGTGGTTGAGAATCTGCCTACTGATGCAGGGGACACGGGTTCAAGCCCTGGTCTGGGAAGATCCCACATGCCGCGGAGCGGCTAGGCCCGTGAGCCACAACTACTGAGCCTGCGCGTCTGGAGCCTGTGCTCCTCAACAAGAGAGGCCGCGATAGTGAGAGGCCCACACACCGCGATGAAGAGTGACCCCCGCTTGCCACAACTAGAGAAAGCCCTCGCACAGAAACAAAGACCCAACACAGCCAAAATATAAATAAATAAATAAATTTTTTAAAAAATATGAATTCTGGATTTAAAGAAAGAAGCCCGAGTTCAAATCCTTGCCCTGGCACTTATTAATTATACAATCTCTGGCAAGTTTCTTTAAACTTTCTAAGTCTCAGTATCCTCAACAGTAAAATGTTATTGTGCCATCAACTGATGAATGGATAAACGCAATGTGGTGCATCCATACAATGGAATATTATTCAGCCATAGAAATGAATGGAGTACTGACACATGCTAATGACATGGATGAACCTTGAAAACATTATGCAAAAACAGAGAAGCCAGGCACAAAAGGCCACATATTGTATGATTCCTTTTGTAGGCAAATCCATAGAGACAGAAAGTAGATTAGTGGTTACCAGGGACTGGGGAGAGAGGGATGGGAAAGGACTGCTAATGGGTGTGGAGTTTCTTTTTGTGGTGATACAATTCTGGAATTAAATAATGGTTGCATAACTTTGTGAGTATACAAAAAAACAACTGAACTGTACAATTTAAAATGGTGAGTTTATGGTATGTGAATTTTAAAAAAGAAAAAATGTTATTTTGAGTATTGAATGGGATAAGTTATAGAAATGTCTCAGTCTATTGCCTGGCACATAGTAACCGTGCAAAAATGGTAGGTAGTTTTAAAAAATGCTATTTTATTATCTTTTGCTTCATTTTTCCCCTAGCTATAAATATCTCTCTCCAGAATGTATGTCATTTGACCCAGGTTTCAAAAACAGGAACAAAAGTACTATGATGACTGTTCATGAAAATAATAGTTATCACTTATTGACTGCTTAGTACTCATCAACCCCAATATTAGATGTTTTCTAAAAAAGTTTCATGGTAAAGCTGCAGAACAATCCTACGAGCTATCCCTATATTACATTTGAGAAAACTGAGGCTCTTTTGCCCAAGATCAAACAACCAGTGGATCTGGGAATAAAACAAAGAAATTTTAAACTCCAAAATCCACTTCTCTGTGCTATCCTACATTAGACAAAGGTATAAATTACTGTGGGGAAATGCTGAAGAATATCAAAGAATGTTATGAAGTAGTTTAATCCAATAATATGTTCATATCTTTTGAAAATAAAGCTGTCTGTATAGCAGCAGGATTTTTTTCTTTGAACAGGAAAGATTTTGTTTTATAAAGAGACTGCTGCTGATGGTGGTGGCTTTGCTCCTGAAATTCTCCAAATCTCCTTCCATGTACGATACAAAAGTATGGATGAACTTATAGAATGGAAGAGGAACCAAATTTGTCATTTAAATGTCAGTGCTGTGAATGTCACTTTAATCAAAGCATTTGAAATCCCCTTATCATGATTCTTCACAGCATCTTTCTTAATTAGAAAGAGCTTTGAGCCAATACTATGGTGTTAGAAAAATTTGCAATTGACAGCATATAACTGAAATATCATCAGTGAAAATACCAGACTGTGAAATCATTGAGAAATGCTGCCTTCTAGCAAGTTGGCTTCTACGAACAAATCTCCATAGAGGTTTTATTTTTACCCCAGGCTTTATTTGATCTACTGGAAACCACAGGACTTTGAGCTAGGGCTGAAGGCATCACAAGAATAGTTTCTTTCATAAGACGATTCTTCTCATCATTGTACTGAATTCTCACAGACAGTTCTTCATTAGAAGTATGGTGCTTGAGGTCACCATGCTATCAGAGGAAGCCCCAGAATGAAGCTAAGGTGTTTGAATGGAAAGCACATTTTTCTCTTTCCACTTTGACAAACTGCGTTTCATAAAGAAGAGCCGGTGTTTCAGGGAGAAGAACTTTTTTTTTCTCATGTATAGCAGAAAGCAGGCGTTCCACATCGCCACTGAGTCTCCTGCTTTACGGAGAAACTAACCTTTTTAGGCGCAGTCTGTGAGACAGATACTATACTATTTATCCTCCATACGCTGTCTCATTCATCTAATATCACTGCTCCTCTCCTACAGCCAGGAATTGAAGCCTAAGGCTGTTAAGTAACATACACAGCTAGTAGGTGGAGGGGTCAAGATTAGAACTCAATTCAATCTGACCCCCAAATCTAGGCTGCTTTTATAACGTTATGTTACCTCTCAGAGAAATACATTGGCTAAGCAAGGAAGAATATTATGAACCTAAGAATGACCTAGTTCCTGTTATACAATGTACTCTAAGATGGGATTTTTAAAGATATGTGATGCATAATTATTCTAGTCTAAAATTAAAGCTATTCCTGGTGGATAGCTAGTGGGAAGCAGCCGCAGGGATCAGGGAGATCAGCTCGGTGGTCTGTGACCACCTAGAGGGGTGGGATAGGGAGGGTGGGAGGGAGGGAGACACAAGAGGGAAGAGATGTGGGAACATATGTATATGTATAACTGATTCACTTTGTTGTAAAGCAGAAACGAACACACCATTGTAAAGCAAATATCCTCCAATAAAGATGTTAAAAAAAAAGCGATTCCTATTTGCATAGTTTAATAATCTTGATTGTTAAGGGAAAAAAATCATATTCGTCATTCTTTATGTTTCCAGGGGAAAACTGCTAGCTCCTTTTCCCACCGTGTTCTCATTCTTCCCCAGGGAAGGAGGGTGACCACCGGGAGAATGCCAAGAATGTCACATCCAGTGACCCTCCTCCCACTAGCCCGCCGGGTGTGACGCAGGCCCTTCCTCATCTCAAGTCCTTGCTTACTGGTCCGTCTGCCTGGAACACACTTGCTCCAGACATTCTGGATCCAACCCCCCAACCGCAGTGTTCTTTGCTCAAATATTGTCTTCTCATAAGGTCCACCTGACCAGCCTATTCAAAATCACAAACTGCCCACACCTCTGCCCCCAAGTCTTCCTGTCTACCACTGTTTTGTTTTCATAGCACTTACTATTTTCTAACATATATAATTTACTTATTACATTTATTGCTTACTGTATTTCTCACCAACTGGAATATAAGTTCTTTGTGTGTTTCGTTCACGGATGTATTCCAAGTGCCTGGGACATATTTGTTTAATGAATAAACAAGTGATTGAATGTGCAACTACACATTTCTGTACTTCTATTTCCTTCAAATTCTACTTTCAAGTCAGTCATTTATTTACTGCCTTCTGATTTCTGTTTTTTGGAAAGCCATGCTAAAGATAGCAAGCAATGAGCAGGCAGCAAACACAAACTTTCAGCTCTGTTCAAGTACTTTTCCTGTACTACTGATGCAATAGGTTCATTATTGCAGATGAATGTTTTGCATGGTCTACAAATGTCACCAGCTTTCCGGCTTATAATATCTATTTCCTTCTCTGTATATTATAGTAGAATGAGGAATCTTAAGTTTTCTATGAAAAAATGCTCAACTGTGCCTTATTTTTGGTGACACCTGGTACAGTCCTCTAAAACATTTTTTTAGTTCTAAAACATTTTCCAACCCCCCTCCACCAGGAAATAAGAATCACACCTTCTTTTAAGGTTATCTAGACAAAGAAGCTCTATCGTCCTCTTCAATAGCTCATTTCCCCCCAGATCCTTCCTTCACGTCTAATTTCTGATGGCCGTGTTTAAGTGGTTCTGTTTCCCCTTGTAGCGTAAAATCCTCATTCTGCATTTGAAATCTGCTTCATTTGTCATTTGTTCCCAGAGGTAGAGTGCCTTGTGGACGCTCTCCACTGTGTACACCTACACTGAAGATGCCGATGAAATCAACGGAAAGTTGGCCTAATAACCCCAGTGCTCTTGTTTCTTTTCCCTTTGTTCTCATATCAGTAAGATCGATGTTGCTAAGGTTCCTTCTGTTTTGCAGATGAGGAAACACCACTTTCGAGAGGTTAAATGATTCACTTAAATATACGAGAGCTATTGAATTGCTGCGCATGATTTAAACTTTGTTGGCCTGAGTCCAAGTGTAACGCATCCATTCATTCAGCAGAGATTTCCCAGCACTCACCGCAAGTTCACTCCTCCTGTTATCCACTCATTGTATTAGAAGTGCCAAGCGAGCCTGTAACTATCTGGGGCGAACATACTTCTCAGGCTCCGTTGCAGTTAGTTATGGCCAGTGCAGTGGGGGCAGGGTGGTGACTTCCCCTGGGTGGTTCTTCATGCTCTTTCCCCTTTCCAGGACACTGGATGGTGACATTCAGGACAAGTCTGGAATACTAGAATAGTCATCAACCTGAGTCCCTGAATACCTGCTCTGGTTTGTTACATGAGGAAAGAAAAAACACACTAAAAAACTTTTTTTTTTTTCTTTTCCTTTTTTTCTTTTGGGCCGTGCTGAGTGGCTTGCAGGATCTTAGTTCCCTGACCGAGGGTCGAACCCGTGCCCCCTGCAGTGGAAGCGTGGAGTCCTAATCACGGGGCCACCAAGGAATTCCCAAAACCTTGTTCTTTAAGTCACTGAATCTTTTGGTTGTATTTGTTGTTTCAGCTTAGGTTTCTCTAATTTATACAACCCAGATCACCATTTTGCATGAAGATTTTCAGTGCTGGCAGGTTTGCTACTTTTCAAGGCAGTAAAGGTTAACTTTTTTTTTTATGTTGAGTCAAAATATCTTTTTTCCTATTTCTTCTAGTTTTTCCCTTTGGAGTAAGCAGAATTTCAGTACATTTCTTCAGAACAAGCCTGCAATATTTGACTACAGCTTAAAGGCAACCAAGTGGACTCTTCTTCAGAGCTTGCATATAAGCGTTTGTGTTTTGTAAACATAAAATAATCACTAAAACTAAAAGCTACCTCTCTCCTAAAATGTGCTATATTGTATGGCATTCAGTATTACTTTTTTCTTCTGCTGCTTCTTTTAAGGCCAGGGAGGGCAAAGCCATGCAAGACATTCTCCTCAGAGAATTTTGGTTCAGTCCTCTCCCTGATTTAATCTTGCTGTCTAAACGGACTCAGAAAAATCTGATGAAATGGAGGTATTTGGGGATCACAGGATCTAAGCTGACTTTATATTACAGGTGATCCCTTGAAGAGAGAAAGAGAATGAATAAAGGATGGTGAGCACATGACCCCGCGTGCCCATGTATGAAATGAAAGCTTCACGGAGATCTGTGAGGAGAGAAGGTGGTGAGGAGTTGAAAAGGCAGCAAATGGTTGGAAAGGTCTAGAGTCACTCCTTCCAAGGAGGCAATCGGTGCCTTCCCTGCTCCGTGTTTCCCTAATACCACTAGGGGGCGCCCACCACTCTCAGCAGGACCCTGTTACCTGCCAGGTGACCTTTCCCCTATCAATTTGCAAACACAGCTCCTCACCAGGACATCCCCCTGTCTCCACAGCTGGGGTGTACCCACCGAAACATGGCAGCCCAATATTCAGCCAATCGTTTGTTGTCTCCCAATTTTAGACACTTCACTTAAACACCTTTCATGTGATCTGATATAAATGGGTCCCCGGACTGGCCCAGTCAGCTCAGAGATGTTCTCACTTGCTTGATTCCTATCCTGAAAGGATTGCTAAGTACAATGAGCAGCTGAGGTACTTAAACATAGGATATTAACATAGAGGGTACTCAGCACAAATCACCTCTGAGACCCCTTATGGAGAAGGATGGTGGGGGGACAGGTGAGACCGTGAAGAGTTAGCTGGACTCACTGCCCTGCTGACCTCACCCCAAACTATCAGTTCAGTGTCTGAAGTTGAAAATAATGGACAGGGCTTATGACTCTATTGGCTGAGAAGAATGACGGCCTTCTTGCTGAATTTCATCAATCTTCCATCCCCATAAACTTGCCTTGTTCATCCTGCTTTGACTTGCTTTCCTTCTGACTGACAAGTTACTTCCTTGTCCGGATGCTCCGAAGGACACATAAACAGTTGAGAGTAGCTAAGGCCACTCTGTCCATTGGAACTCTCTGGCTGGAAATGAGGATGCAATTTCCTGGGCACAGCGCTGTTCGTGTCCTGTAATGGTCTCTCCTGTTTTCATTCGTGACAACAAAAGGGCCCTTTGTGACTGGAAAGGACACTGGGTGCGCGCGCGCACACACACACACACACACACACACACACACACGAATGTGAAAGAAATGCTAGAATATGTTTCCCAACAAAAACCTGGGGCTGATACAAGCCAGTGTTTTTATTCAAAAGGTCAGTAATTGAAAGCAGAATGTTGTCACTGGCCTCCGCTGTGTTTGAAGTCATCTTCAAAGATGATAGTGACTTCCTTCCGCCTGCCTGCCTCGGGAGATTGCCAATAATATCTTGGTCTTCATCGGGGTCCTAACAAGAGGTCAGCAGGCAGTGAGAAAAGGATGCAGAATTTGACCCCCTTTCAGGAAATCAGTTTGTCCCCAGGTGTACGTCTCCTTCCTTGTAAATCACAGCTATAGACGCAGGGAAGCCTTCCCAGATGTGGGAATTAAACCTCCCGGAGGCTGCAGGTTTCTTTCTTTGCAGGACTTTGCTCCTTTCGGTCACTCAGGTAACAGATTGAATTAACATCTGCCCCCTCCTTCACACTCTTGTCAACAACCAGTCCCCTTCCGCTCCAACTTAATTTCTATTTTCAGGCCTATGTAGAAAATTCCTTTTAACTCATGTTAAACCCACTCTTGCTGTCAGCGGTGTCCCTCAGTAGTATATGCCTCCAATGTGTACTTTGAAAACTTCCTCCTGACTTCTCCCATTTGCACTCTCAGAGGGAATTCCCATTTGCCTTTCAATGCCCAAGTTTTCCTTTCATGAGAAAATAAAAATAAAAAGGAAGGTAGGCAGTTATGATTAAAGGGAGTGAATGCTGCAGAGAGTTTGGAGTTCAAGCTGGAAGGGGTGACTGGGAGAATTTTTCCATTGGAAGTTGTACATAATGGTTATTTATAGCCTATCTTTTTTCTCTCCCCATCTCTCCAGAGACATCTATAAAGGCTCTTATTTTGATCAGAAAAAAAGGGGCGGGAAGGAGGATACAGAGGAGAAGGAAAAGAGACAAGATGGCTTAGCAATAAAATGGAGAGGCCAAGGACTTCTAAGGAGAGAGATGAAGATTATTTAGCTTTAAAGTTGTATGAGTTGCTGTGATATAAACTTCCCATCATTTCCCCTAGACCTTCAGTAAAGCTGCCTTCACATCCAAAGACTCTGGGTGAGTAGTTTGTTTGGCAACTCTGTGAAAGTGGCAGGCAACCACGGCTGGTTTCACGTGGTGTGGACCAGATTCCTCACATGCAGGGCAGTGACTCTGTAAACAAAATGGTCTAGCTGAAGCAGGAGATCAGATAAAGAAGTGACCATATTTACCTAATACCTTCAGAAATTCAGATCACTCTTGACAAGGGCATTGGACTTACCATAAATTATGGAGTCAGGATATTGGATGGGGTAGATCAAACACAAGAAGAGCCTAGCATCATATGTAGAATAAATATTTTTTTTAAACTACATGCACATCCCCAGAGTGTGTGCGTATGTGTATGTAATGTAGGCTTTTTATATGTAGACTAGTTTCTTGATACCCTAACCACCAAATAATGAAACAACTAAGTCAAAATTACCGCTGGTTACTTCTGGAAACTTTGTACCAGAGTAATACACCTTGTTTGGCTGTTTTCTTGAGGACAGGATGTGGGAATGAAAAGACAGGAAAGAGTGATGACAGGCTACCTTACTCCCACTTCACTCTAAAAGCCAGGAGCAGAAAGCCACCCTGGAAAAGTCTTTTCTCTACCTGGAAAATCACCACAACATTATCAGCCAAGATAATCTTTTAAGGCCTGCCATGCTTAAAAGTGTATGTATCTGTCATATACAGTGTAAGCCACAGCACGCAACTCACTTCATGGAGAGGCACAGGTGCCTCAATCTATCAATGAAAAGGATTCCTAAGGATTGGAGCTGGAGGATATTATCCTCTTTTTTTTTTTTAAACATCTTTATTGGAGTATAATTGCTTTACAATGGTGTGTTAGTTTCCACTTTATAACAAAGTGAATCAGCTATACATATACATATATCCCCATATCCCATCCCTCTTGCATCTCCCTCCCACCTTCCCTATCCCACCCCTCTATGTGGTCACAAAGCAACGAGCTGATCTCCCTGTGCTATGTAGCTGATTCCCACTAGCAATCTATTTTACATTTGGTTGTGTATATATGTCCATGCTACTCTCTCCCTTCGATCCAGCTTACCCTTCCCCCTCCCCATGTCCTCAAGTCCATTCTCTACGTCTGTGTCTTTATTCCTTTCCTGCCCGTAGATTCTTCAGAACCTTTTTTTTAGATTTCATATATATGGGTTAGCATATGGTATTTGTTTTTCTCTTTCTGACTTACTTCACTCTGTATGACAAACTCTAGGTCCATGCGCCTCACTAAAAATAACTCAATTTCGTTTCTCTTTATGGCTGCTTAATATTCCATTGTATATATGTGCCACATCTCTTTTATCCATTCGTCTGTAGATGGACACTTAGGTTGCTTCCGTGTCCTGGTTATTGTAAATAGAGCTGCAATGAACATTGTGGTACATGACTCTTTTTGAATTATGTTTTTCTCAGGGTATATGCCCAGTAGTGGGATTCCTGGGTGGTATGGTAGTTCTATTTTTACGTTTTTAAGGAACGTCCATACTGTCCTCCATAGTGGCTGCATCAATTTACATTCCCACCAACAGTGCAAGACGGTTCTCTTTTCTCCACACCCTCTCCAGCATTTATTGTTTGTAGA